>NC_053160.1:157991959-158591959 GCF_016835505.1 Polypterus senegalus
GTGGCCTCCCTGACACATACATAACTGATATATCATTTCTTTAAAAGAAAAGAAAAACAAAGCTAATTAGCTTTGCTTAGCATTGCAAAGCAATTTTTTCTCTAAAAGAAAGTAAAAATATTCTAACTGGAGTTTCTGAGCTTGCCTGAGTAAGAAGCATTTCTTTTGAATAGCAGCAAAGCCATTGAGACTCAATGATGATGTACAGTGCATGTCTGATTATGTTTCCAGGAGAAATTGGTACTTTTATCACCTTTCAACCTGTCATTCAATCCAGAACCACAGAATCATGCTCTTGTTAACATGACAGAAACACAGAACTTAGCCGCTTAAGCACATTTAATGAGCGTAATACGCCATTTAGTCCATCAGAGCCCATCACTTTCCTTTTCACTTAGTGATTCACTGGAAGGAGTCAGCTAGCAGCTGCATGCTGTTAGGTTTTTAATATTAATTTGCAGGGTTTTCTTACCAACTTGTCATTGAGTAATTCATACAACAAATAAAAAGAAGGATATCACAAATGGAAGACAGATTTTAAGTTGTTTTGAGATGTCTTACTAAATAGGTTAGTAAATTGTAAGAGTATGCGAGAGTCCAGAACAATTACAGTATATAATTTACATATTTTCAGTTAACCTAAAGTATTTGGGTATATCACAGTGCTAATTGAGATCAAAGTTAAAACTTTAATCATTTTAAGTAGTTACAGACTAGACTCACTTCTCTCCTTTCTATCCAAAACACTTAAATGTGCTGTCTCTTCCTTCCTTGTACAGAGCACACTGCTTGATCCTAATTATTTAGGCTTCAAGAGGGGCCATTCCATCAACATAGCTCTCTTTACTGTGGTTGACACATCACTATTACCTAGAGCTACCAACATGTCATATGTTCTTGTCCTTCTAGATATTTCCTCTGCTTTCGACACAGTCAACCATTAGATCCTCCTTGACACCCTCTCTGACTTTGTCATCATTGAGACTGTCCTCAGGTGATTTGAGTCCTGTCCTTTTGGCAGATCCCACGTGCCCTGGTGAAGAGGAATGTCAAGGGTGCACCAGACAACCAGGGGTTAAGTGGGCTCTGTGGGGGCAAGTGGGTTAAGGTGTGTCCCAAGGATTGGTACTGGGTCCCCTCCTCTTTTCTCTGTACCTCTCTAGGCCCTATTATTTAGTCCCATGGTTTCTCTAATCAGTGCTATGCTAATGATATGTAGCTGTACCTGTTGTTCCCTCCAGAGGACTACACAGAATCAGTGAGAGCCTTGGCATATTTCACTGATATTGCAACCTGCACAAAGGAGCACCATCTCCAGCTCAACAAGATGGACCTTCTTGTCATACCAACTCATCCCTCTATTCAGTACTTCATCTCTGTTCAGCTTGGCTCACTATCGTTAACACCTGCCAAGTCAGTTCAGCATCTTGACCAGATGTCATCCACAAACCATGATTCAACTGTCTTCTGAGTCTTGCAGATTGACTAAGTAAAACATCCACAACCTCAGATCATATTTAACAAAGTATGCAGCATAACTCCTGATCCAGGCTTTGGTCTTGTCATGACTGGACTACTGCATGTCTCTGCTGGCAGGAGTACCAGCATATGTTGCCAAAATTCTGCAAATGATTCAAAATGCAATAGCACTCCTGGCGTACAACCAACCAAGATAGTCATGCGTCTTCTCAGATCACTACATTTTGCTTAGTCTAGCAGCATGCATTGAGTTTAAATCCTTGATGCTTGCACTTATATATATGGAGATACTCAGGAGGTCTTATGCTCTTTCTTGCCCACTCAAGTTTGCTGTTTAATGGTGTGGCATCAAATCTAATTCCAGACTCTATCTCCGTTTAACTTCTGGCTTGTTGAATTGCTGCCCACCTTCATTCGAACTTCTGACTCCCTCAGTGTATTTAAGAATGGCTTAAAGACAACAACAACGACATTTATTTATATAGCACATTTTCATAGACATAATGTAGCTCAAAGTGCTTTACATGATGAAGAAAGAGTAAAAAGGACAAAGTAAGAATTAAAATAAGAGAACACTTAACATAGAATAAATGTAAGGTCCGATGGCCAGGAAGGACAGAAAAAAAAAAACTCCAGATGGGTGGAGAAAAAATACAATCTGCAGGGGTTCCAGGCCATGAGACCACCCAGCTTCCTCTAGGCATTCTACCTAACATCAGTGACCTCACAATCAGTCCTCATTGTATTCAGGGTTCTCATGGAAGGACTTGATGATGACAGTCATGTGGACTTCTGGCCTTTAATCCATCAATGTTAGGACATCACGGTGCTTTGATCAGGTGGTGGTGGCGCAGGTCGCCACCCCAGAAAACTGGAAAAAGAACAGAAGAGAGAGTAGGGGTTAGTACGGATTTTGGAGCAACCATGAATAGTAATGATAATCAATTGAATACACAGAGCATCAGGATTAAACTAAAATGAAGATATGAGACAGCCATGTTAAAGTAATGTGTTTTTAGCAGTTTTTAAAGTGCTCCACTGTATTAGCCTGGTGAATTCCTATTGGCAGGCTATTCCAGATTTTAGGTACATAAAAATACTTTTTCTTTTAAGTTTAGCTCTTGCACTCTGTTGTTTGGTGATTTTCTGCCTAATTGAATAAGTTTTGGTCATCAGGGAAGTGCAACCAGCTTACATTTTGTCTCAGTTTATCAGTTGTGATGATCAATTTTGTAACTTTATCCTGTAACACTCCCCCAGGTTGATGTTACTTGATTATGTTGACCTCTTTTGTAAGTTGCTTTGGATAAAAGCATCTGCTAAGTGAATAAATGTAAATGCAAAGCCCTTAAATTAGGATGTATTCAGTATACAGTATGAATATGTATGATTTGGATATGCTTATTTGTCATTTTACAATTCCTTCATAAGAATTTAATCCCTTTAAAAGTTTTCTAATGCTCCAAGGTTACAAATGAGCTTAGACATCTTCTAGTTATTTGCAAATATATAGCAAAAATCACATGCTTAATACAAAAATAAACATAAAATTACATATTTGTCAGCAGGTATCTTAAACAAACAAGACCCTGTATAAGAACTGTGCTTCAAATATTAACTTTGCCTCTGTTTTATATTTAGCAGTTCATACTGTTAATGTCAAAATATACTTGCTCAACATTTTTTGCTGTCATATGCTTTATCTGCATTACCAGCTGCACCTGAATTATATTGAAATCTTGCAGACTTAATGTTTAGCTTCCTGGTACCCTGGAAAATATAGCATGGTATGTGGTCATTTCAATCATGCGTCACTGAAGAAAATGGAATTTAAAGAAAGAAATTTTTTAAATGTACTATTTAGTAACGCACAGCTATAATTAGACTGTTTTAGTAAAGAAATGAATCAGTAATTTTTCAAGCCATTCTCAGTTTTTTATAGCATTCAAAAGACAGATGTACATTTATAATGTTATAATTACACAAAACTGTGTTTAATGGAGTTTGAAAATAGTCTTTTATTCAAATATTCATTTAAGTCAACAGTTACAATAGAACTGCACCATCTGTAAAAGTCACATGGTTAATACATTTACATTTATTTATTTATCTGAAGATTTGCTGTTAACTTAAAAACCTGAGTGCTAAAACTGCTTCTATATTACTGCAAGTTACATGCAATTTTAAGTCAAATCAGCATTTATGTGGCTCATTCATAATCAAACATTTTAGCATTACGCCATAATCAAATGCCAGCTTTTCATTCTACCTATAGTACTCTGCAAAAGTCACACCAAAGATTGTTTTTGAAGTTAATTATTTGGTTAAGAAGTGTTTATTAGCTCTTCACCTTGACATATTTGGGCAGGCTAAATCAAGACACGAGTAGGTCTTGCATAGGCACCCTCTATCAGGGGCATTAGGTCAATTTCTCCCTCAGTCCTAAAGTTGGGGAGGATACTTTGAAATGATACTGAAGAAAATTTGTGCTGGTAAAATTAAGTTGAAACATCTATAGTAGATATGTTTGAGTCTATACACTGCTACAGGTTTCTCATAAAGGTTTACCTATACTTAAACTGTCAGCCAAACCTGCAGGCTGTGGTAGAGGCAGAAAAATCATAAACCAGACCCCTAAACCATAATCATAAAAATTAAGTCCCTGAAAAAAAAATGATTAGCCCGATATAATTACAAACCGTAATGAAATGGCCCTTTAAACACTGACCCATGATTCCTGATCACCTTAGCATGGGCAGAGCGAGAGTGGTATCATCATTTGCTCAATGCACGATATCAAAGAAATAAAATCACGTCTACAAAAAAAAATTTTTTTTTAGGTGCCAAAGTTTTTCAATGGATTTAACGTATTTTGAGGGTGCTGAATTCAAAAATCCCATTGCTTTTGCTGAATTGCTTCTAGTTTTTGAGATAATGGACATCCATGAAAATAAGGCATTCCCCCAATACGACTTGTGTGTGATAACAAATAGCTTTTGGTCTGTCTTTTGACTCTTTAACAGTGTCTTAGGTAATGAAATATCCCATATAATTATTTTGTATTTCAATTTGTAGGCCTACAATGCTATAAAAGCGACTTTTTGAAGCCAGAATTCAACTGTGAATTTGCAGAGGAAAGAAATCGGCTACAGTATAAGTTTGTCAACCCAGTCTTGGTTTATACCCAAAAAGTTCTGTCTTAATAAGTATATAAATACATGTAAAAATTATGACTTCTTCAAGAAGGGCCTGAATCAACAATCCTGATGTATTCTACTACATCTGTGGAGAGTACAAGGTTGAAAAAAAAGAAGAAATATCACAGACTTTGTGCATCGAGTATACCTGGCTTATTTTGGAGTACAGCTTGGAGACCAGGACAAAAGGTGAAAGAAAATGTTTAAAAACTGGTGTGCCAATGGTATGAAGAGAACCAAAAAACCACCATGACGATTGTTATTTTTGTGTGGTAAAGATTAAAAGTTTTAATCGTTACAAGAAAGCTTGGTAGAATTATCCTGATTTGGAATCAGCAAGACGACCTATTCCACATGGCAATGACGTTCCCATACCAGTGTTTACCAGACTACCAAACCAGCCACTGACAGACTCTAAAGAGAGGCAGGGATTGGAGTGTATGGCAGGTGGTAGCAGTGGAAGTGAATTTGAGGGAAGCTCTTCGATACCTCAACCATTAAGCCAAAAAGAACTCAATGACCTGATTCGAGACTTACATCTGTCCAAGCAAGCATCTGAACTTTTAGCGTCCAGACTTCATGAACAAAATCTTATAAAGGCAGAAGTTATAATTACAGCCTATCAGACAAGAGAAGAGAGGCTTCTCCCATTATTCAACCAAGATGAAGAACTTGTATACTGCAATGATATCCCAGGAATTGTACTTCAAATGGGACTAACAGAATATCGACCAGAAGACATGGCGGCTTTTTATATACAGCTCCATTAGAAGCTTGAAATGTGTTCTCTTGCACAATGGTAACCGTTATGCGTCTCTTCCCATTGCTCACTCAACAAAACTAAAAGAAGAATATGCAAATGTAAAAATCATATTACAGAAAATCCGTTATCATGAACATCAGTGGTCAATTTGTGTTGATCTGAAGATGGTGAACTTCTTGCTTGAAATGCAATCTGGATACGCAAAATAACCATGCTTCATGTGCCTCTGGGATAGCAGGGCAAAGCAAGGTCATTGGACAAAAGTGTAATGGCCTACAAGGGAAGAAATGATTGTTGGCGCAGCGAATATCATCAACAAGCTGCTGATGGACAAGAAAAAAATCATTCTCCCACCTCTTCATATTAAGCTAGGATTGATGAAGCAATTTGTTAGGGCTTTGGACAAAACGGGTAATTGCTTCAAGTACATTTGTAGATCATTCCCAGAACTGAGCATAGAAAAACTAAAAGCTGGAATCTTTGATGATCCTCAGATTCGTAAACTCATGAACGATTCCAATTTTACCAAATACATGAATGACACTGAGGCTTTGGCCTGGAAGAGTTTTGTCTCTGTTGTGAAGAACTACTTGGGTAATAACAGAGCAGACAATTATAGAAGAATTGGTGCAAGATATGCTTGCTAACTTCAGAAATTTGGGTTGTTAATATGAGCATAAAGATGCACCTCCATAGCCACTTAAACAGATTTCCAGATAACCTTAGAGATTTCAGCGAGGAACAAGGCGAGAGGTTGCACCAGGATATGAAGGTGATGGAGGAGAGATATCAAGGCAGATGGGACATACACATGATGGCAGACTACTGTTGGAGTCTCCAACATGATTGTTCTGATGAAACACATAAAAGGAAATCACATAAACAGCATTGACATTAATAACAATAACTAATTAATATTGTATTAATTAATCAAATCATACATAACTTTTTTTCATGTCACTGTTACATATTAGACTGTTTACTTACTAGTTGTAACTAAAATAAAGATATTCTTGCAATTCTGAATGCTTTTCAAACGTGTTGCGTTAATTAATTAATTAATTAACTATTCAATATCTCAGAAACTAGAGCCAATCTGGCAAAACCAAACTCATATTCTTAATCAGCACCATAAACTTAATATAAAACCGTTCAGACATCATTGGCACGAAAATCATTAAATAATCATTTTGCGTCAGAGGCGGCCTTAGGGCTAACCAACCCCATGCGGGGCCATTTACGTGTGGACTGTATAAACTTGCACACAAATTTGATAAAATAAAGTTAACATACATCAGATTTTCTCATTACAGTATTCAGCTAAATTTTTGCAAGATAACACTTGGACTTTATCAAAATATAACTGGAGAATATAACTTGACAAATCCGCTTGAATGGGACACGGAGATCTCAAAAGCGGGGCCCACTTAGGCACGGGGCCTGAGGCGGTCGCCCCACTTGCCACCCCTAAATGCCGCTCTTGTTTTGCATACATAAACAAAAATTAAAAGAAACACACTCTCACAATAACTTATCTTTGATCCCTTGTTGAAATCCCCAAATGCAATATTGGGTTTAAAAAATATCACATTCAGTTGTGTCCGTAAAGAGTTCAGTACTTAACAGTTGGGAAGCAAAAAAAACTGGTGGTACTTCAACACATTTTAATTCCAGGAGGTAGTATGCCAAAAAATAGGTTCAGAACCCCTGGCATAAAGATATCATGGGAACTTTGATTACATTTATATCAAATGTCTGCTATAGTTATGCATTTTCTTTAATTAAATTATGCAGTGTGATTATATCAATAACCAAGATTAAGGATTGTGCTTGGCTTTGCAGCACTGGGTTTTTAATAATGGGGAGCCATAGCCAGGTGGTGCAACATTTTAAGATTCCTTGACTTAATAAAGCTTGGGTTCTCATGGGGTACCAAGTGTGGCCAAACTGAATGGTAATTATTTATGATGTAGCCCAGGGTTGGCAAACTCCGGTCCTGGAGGGCCGCAGTGACTGCAAGTTTTCATTCTAACCCTTTTCTTAATTAGGGACCCATTTTTGCTGCACTTTTGAATGAATTGTAATTGACTTGCCCTTAAATACTCAGACCCCTTAATTGTTTCTTTTTCCTTAATTATCACACAAACAATGATAAGATTCAAAATGAGCCAAAACAGGACCAGCAAACTGTGTCCATCATACAGTATCTGAAAATAAAGAAATGTGAAGGTCTCAGGAATATTGATCTGCTCAGGCCCCCAAGATATTTTAACAGAGCTCTTAGAAAAAAGAAAATCAACCATTTCACAAATATATGCTATTGCACAATGAAAGCAGCAACAAGCCATGGAATTAAGGAACGGGTTTAATTAACAACAAGAATCGGTGCCTAATTAAGCAACTGGTTGCAGTGAAATTGGTTGGAGTTTGAGGCCCTAACTGGTCTTCTGTTGGCTCACTCACTTCACATTTCATTTCTGTTTGGGTGAAATGAAGCAATTCAGAGGAATGATAAAGAAATTCAGGGTAATAAATCTTTAAAAAAGTCAATTAAAATTAACCCAAAAGAAGTTAATTAGCACCAAAAACAGGTCACAAATTAAGAAAAGGGAAGAATGAAAACCTGTAGCCACTGCGGCCCTCCAGGACCGGAGTTTGAGATCCTTGATGTAGCCTATCAATTCCCCATTTCTATGAAAAGCAAGTTAGACCGTGTTTCACAAAGACTGACTTTAACTATATTTTTAACTAGGGATGACTTTCATATATTATTGCACATGTGAAAATCCAATTGAACGATCCTGTTTACAACTATTGTAACTGTATGTCTCAGATTATCAACATATGCTTTACATACTGTAGAAAGATTAGGAACATTCAAGTTTCTGACTTGAATGCACTTGGAAATATTAAGATGGAAGGGTGTATTTGAGGCACAGTTGCTCATTTTTAAATCTCTACAGCACTGAGCAAATTCCAAAAACTAAATAATGCATAATTTAGGAACGGATGATCATGCAAGGACAGAATTGACAGCAATATCATTGATTATGTTTAATGCATAACTTCTTGGTTAGAGAGAGCTGAGTTTGCAGGTGGAGTAAAATGTATTGTTCACATCACTGATGTAGCTGTATAAGCAAGTGCAGGTGTATGGAACAAGCATTAAGTGAAAAGAAAGCTAACCATTGTCAAAAAACAGCAACAAGGGAGGAAAAGTTTGGCAGACTCAATAGATTAGTCTTTAGATCAGACAGTCGCCCTGTAACTGGATTTAAGTTTTGTATTTGTTTACTACTTGCATTTTTTGTTTCCCTTTTCCATGGGCTCTACCATTATGTTGCTAGGCATGTGTACTGTGGATTGGTGACAGGTGATTTCATGACAGCAAATTATTTTTATGAGACAGCGTCACCCCAGATTACTGTAAAGGAAAGAATTGGACAGCGAGATAATATTGCAAAATGAGAATTTTCATCATTCAATACAGGATCAACCCAGAAAATGAAGAAGATACACGAGTGAAAAAAGTACTGGGGCACACCAAAACTCAAAGTCAAAATTGAAAACAAGATCAAAACCTCATAATGAAACCTAACACTTGGCCTACTTAGTAAGCAAACCAAATACTGATAAAGAATTTTGAGATTTATAAAACCGACAGATAATGCTATGTTGGGTCATCACCATATTTACAGAGGAACTTCATTCCGTAAATGGAGCTGATTGTGGTCGCGTGACACGACTCTGCATTGTGTAAAGAGGTAGCATTAAATTAAATCTATATATATAATATGCTACCGTGGCTGGTTGTTTGTCTGTCCAAGATTTTAAATTACCTGTAGCTCGCAAACTGTTTGAACTATTGACCTGAAATTTGGAACACATATACCATGTGACGTCTACTATCCGCTTTCGGGGCCACAATTGACCTCCAAGGTTATTCCTCTTTTTAGTTTTATTTTATTTTATTGTAAAATCAACCAGCTGGGCAGCCATGTGGCGCTTGCATACGGGCGCCATTATCATCCCTACCACCTTCGCCGTCACCTCCCCTACCTCTTCATATCTTAAATCATTCTTGATGCAGATTGATGACTTAAGTGCCAGCTTAAGTAAAATATCAAAGAAAACTTAAATAGTAATTGCGACACAGACACTGACTTAATCAGTTTTAACGTGAAAAGATGTGGACGAGTGAAGAGAAGAAGCAGGCCGCTAGGGTGGAGAAAAGAAGAGCTGCTCAGGAAGCAGTAAGTGCATCAACCTCTGAACAAATGAATGCTAAACGTACAGAGAAAGAGGATGAAGACTAGGAATGTTCAAGTCAAGTGTATTCACTGCACGTTATTGTGCAGTGCGCCATTAGTAGTAAATAATAAAAATAAATCCCAAATAACTCTTAAAGATGATGTGTAATCATACCATTATGTCCAGACTGCAAGTAAAATAGCTTTGCAATTTTGTATAAATAAAGGAATGGCCTTGCAAAAAGAATTATATTCCTGAAAAACATAAAATAGGAAAGAATAAAAAGAAATACATTCAGGATTTGACCGATTCTAGCTTTGTAACTACAGTTTTTTTTTTTTTACACCCAAAACTAGTTTGCCAAACACTGACCTTAGTGCATTAATCAGTGGTTGTCTCACCACAGTATGAAGCTGACTTTAAAAGTATCTCCATTGTGCTGTAACAATCACCAAATCAATCTCATTATTTTAGGGGACTCAAACACAACACACAATGAGCACACAAACACAACTGTATGTTATACAGTAATGAAGGGTTCTAAATTTGGGATGTTGGTGATGTGATCAGTTATGTGTGCTGTCTGGCAAGGGAGACCTCCAAGAAGTTGTGAAAAGGACCAGGAGAAGGAAAAACATTGAAGCAAAGTTTAGCGACAGGTTAAGGTGAAGTCCCAGGAAGTCAAAACAATGATGTACTGTAAAAAGAATAAAAATGTACAGTTTTCTATATGACTTGCTTAGTTTGTGTGTTTTTATTTTAGGGTTATTAGATCATAAAGATCTATGTGACAAATGATTGACATGCATTTAAAAAAACTAGGATAGTGGAATGACACATTTTTAAAAGAGTTTTGGGCTCTGGGGATATGCAAATGTGAAAGAAAATATAAGAAAAAATAAAATTACATTTAGAATGTATATGTTTAAGCTTAAATAATCTAGCCATTGTGTATTGTGAAAAGAATAGCCGGACACACAACGAAGGTTTGGGGCAGCCGCTCGTATAGTTTCCCTAGCTGCAAAAGGCTTAAATTTGTGTACAAGTTAGAGTCCAAAACAGAACTGTTTAAGTGAGGAGGATGAGGGGTTTTTGTAGGTGGTTCACAGGAAGTGATGTTCTCTGGGCCGGGACAGGAAGTGACGTCATTGAGGCCGGGACAGGAAGGATTTCTTGTGTTTGGTCTGCGGTGAGAAAAGAGAGAGGTTTAGTGCACTCCGCCACCCCATGGCCTGGCATGCAATTGGTGTTTTCTGCTCCCTTTGCTTTACTCTCAAGCGCACATGTGTGACAGTATATTCTTGTAAAAATATGTGAAGTTGGTGCTTGGGACTTTAAAATTAAAATGCTCTATGGTTAGCTAAAGATAACTTAACTAGCAACCAACTATAGCATGAAAACTTATAACTTTAACCAATTTCAGCTAACACCTTTCAAAAAGTAGCCTTCAAAGGTACCCCATAAAATAAATGACTTTAAAAGCATTTTTGGAGACAGCACAACTGTGCAGAGATGCACGTGACGGTTCCATTGCAGTGTGTAGGTTTTTTAGTTAAAAATAGTGCACATAGGCTCAGGTGCATTTAGGTGCAAAAGCATAGCCAAGCAAACCCAGGGTGTTGATGAGGAAAATGGATGGTCACGCCTTCACATACAGACGCACTTAGTTCAGCCAGTTTCCACATTAGCACTCTGGAGACCATAATTAAGGAGTCAAAGTAAGATTGAAACAGAAGAAAGAAACAGTTAAAAGAAAGGATTGTGGCATCTGGTGTTGATGAAAGAAGGCCAACAATCAGGGATGATTCCCATGTGCAGCAGTGAACCTTACTCTTATTCGATGTTAATTAATGTTGATTTATTTTGTTTTATAATTGTGTCTTTCATCTTTCTATTCTTTAATATGTAAAGCACTTTGAGCTACTGTTTGTATGAAAATGTGCTATATAAATAAATGTTGTTGTTGTTGTTGTTCTCTGGTGGTAGGGCTGGTCCTGCTGAGCATCCAGAGAGTAAGAGCAACCAAACACTCTGAGAGCTCCCACAGACTATGAGGAATGGTGGTTGGAGAAGGGAATAGGGTTCACAGGGTCCCCATGGACCAGTGGGATGGTGGTGTTGACACAAGCTAGATAACTGCTTACTACTACTGTTTGTCAGAGGACATCCCTTCTTGCTGAGCAGACCACATGGGAGTCACCGCGGAGGAGGCGTTGTTTTAGAAGGGTGGCACTGAGGCTGATTTTATTTTTAATGAACGCATCCTGACTGTATTTTATTATTGCTTTTAACCTATTTAAGGATTATTTATTTATTTTGAATTTTAGCCTCCATGGAACACTTTTTATGGATTATTTATTTAGTTATTATGGAACAGAATGCACTGCACTTTGTTTTTGAACACTGTATTACTGAATAAAATGCAATGAACACTTCTTATGCACCACCTCTTGCTGTTTACAAGTCCTTATTGCCCAGTCTATCTCAGTCTAAGACTATCAATGTCCTGGGTTCAAGGAGGTTATGCCAGCTGTGAGAAATCCAGGCAACGCAAACTGTCAAAGAGAAAAGACAACCCCATCAGACTTGCCACCTAAGGGACTGTCCCAATACTCACTAGCATCACACCTGGCTTAGGACCACAAAGACAGCAACAACTAAACCTATAGACATGTGAAGCTGGCTATATTACCCTGATTTGAATCGTTCAGGTTGTATGTTTTTCATGATTAAGATTTATGTCCGATTTCCGGTCACTAAATGAAAGTAATGATTGAAATAAAGATTGTGCGTTACCTCACTGAAGGTGTCTTGTTGTTTACTGACATTTAACAATGATCGATGAGTGTTAATACAACAAGCTCTGTTCATTCAAGTTAAGCTCTTTTAGGACTAGTGATTCAAATGCAGACTGCCATAGCTGTGACTCAGAAAGGGAAAGCTTCACAACAGACTCTTGGCTTCTGATTGAGTGTTTGTGCAGTCCTTTCTAAGGTACCTGTCCGGGAACAGAGTGCTACATCTCTGAGGGGCACAACATGAGTTACCATAGCTATGCTGATGACACACAGCTGTATGTATCAATAGCACCTGATGACCCCGACGCTGTTGTTTCGCTAACATAATGTCTTACTTGTGTTTCTAATTGGATGAATAGTAATTTTATCAAGCTAAATAAAGAGAAAACAGAAATTTTAGTGATATGCAATAATGGATATAATGAGATTATTAGAAATAAACTTGATGCATTAGGATTAAAAGTCAAGACAGAGGTAAAGAACTTAGGGGTAACTGTTGACTGTGACCTGAATTTTAGATCGCATATTAATCAGATCACTAGGGCAGCATTTTTTCACTTAAGAAACATAGCAAAGTTAGACCTCTTATATCATTGAAAGATACTGAGAAATTAGGTCACACTTTTGTTTTCAGTCGTCTAGATTACTGTAATGCACTCCTCTCAGGACTACCCAAGAAAGACATAAATCGTTTGCAACAAGTGCAGATTGCAGCTGCTAGAATCCTAACTAGGAAAAGAAAATCCGAGCACATTTCTCCAGTTTTGTTGTCACTACACTGGTTACCTGTGTCGTTCAGAATTGACTTTAAAATTCTGCTTATGGTTTACAAAGCCTTAAATAATCTCGCTCCATCTTATATATCAGAATGTCTGACACCTTATACTCCAAATCGTAACCTCAGATCCTCAAATGAGTGTCTCCTTAGAATTCCAGGAGTGAAACTTAAAAGAAGTGGTGAGGCGGCCTTCTGCTGTTATGCACCTAAAATCTGGAATATTCTGCCAATAGACATTCGCCAGGCTAATACAGTGTAGCACTTTAAAGCACTGCTGAAAACACATTACTTTAACATAGCCTTCTCATAACTTCACTTTAATTTAATTCTGATACTCTGCATATTCAATTTATTATCATAACTATTCACGGTGGCTCTAAAATCCATACTAACCCCTACTCTCTTCTGTTTTGTTTTCCCGGTTTTCTGTGTGGCAACCTGTGCCACCACCACCTAATCAAAGCACCACGATGTTCCTACATTGATGGATTAAAAGCCAGAAGTCTACGTGACCATCATCATCAAGTCCTTCTATTAGAACCCAAAATACAGGTGGACTGTTTCATTTATGTTAGGTAGAATGGCCAGAGGGGGCTGGGTGGTCTTTATTTTTTTCTCTCCAGCCGTCTGGAGTTTTTTTTTCTGTCCTCCCTGGCCATCGGACCTTACTCTTATTCTATGTTAATGAGTGTTGTCTTATTCTAATTCATACTTTGTCTTTTATTTCTCTTTTCTTCATCATGTAAAGCACTTTGAGCTACATTATTTGTATGAAAATGTGCAATATAAATAAACGTTGTTGTTGAATCCCAACATGAGTGCCGCTCTTGAAGTGGCATCTGGCCTTTGCTAGGCTGTTCTGAAGTCTAACCCTTTCAGGGAAGGTGATCAAGATGCAGACGGCCCTATCTACAGCTCGGGAGGGGCTGCAATAAGGCCATTGGCTTCTGTTAAAGCATTTTTGTTTTATATTTTATCTGGAACTTGGCAGGGGCAGTGACAGTTAAAAGTGGTAAATATTGTGGGTACTAAAACAGGACTAAAAATGTAGGCCTTTCCAGTATTAACTTGTCCACCTAATAAAAAAGAACTTCAGAGGTTAAGTTTTTGTGAGCACTTTTTCATGATAAAATATGTCAACCCAAATCAAACTTAAAACTAATATACTAGAATTTGTTGCCAAAAGAAAACACTCAAAACGGCTTTCACAGCTACTGCAAATCCAGAAACTTGGACAATGGAAGATGAGTGACGCTGACTTTAAATGTCACACTAGAGACATCATTGTCACATGGTAGTAACATGTACAACAACTACAAACAAAGCAGTTCTGCATGGTGGTGCTCATAAAGAAAGTAAACTGAAGGCGTGTCAGGGCTCGAAATATTTTTAACATACTGATAATGACCCCAGTTAACAAAAAGTAATTATAAAAATGAATTTTATGTATTCAGAACCCCTGACAAAGAAGACTTAAGAATATTGGAGTTGCAAGCATATTGAAATAGCTATGGCCCGACAATATTGCATAAAGAAGAGTGGCTTAGAGCTAAAATAAATACATGGCATATGGGTGTTTTATTTTTTGTTAAAATTAGGCAACTTCTAACTTTAGCATCAAGAAAAAAAATAAATGTTAATGACTTACTTACAATTAAAAATTTCTGAAACTGAATATTTTTGATGTTACCAGTCAGCATCTTCTTAACAGCTGTGTCACTTGTTTATCTATAATTGTGTTTATATCTTTATTTTTCAGAATTGGATTCATTCTAAACATTTTTCTCTTTTCTCAGACTGTGTATAAAAGAAGCCCTAAATATCTTTATTGCAAGTTTTTAGCTCATTAAAATTGTTGCATGCCGCAGAATGCTTGCTGGTTGTTGGTGTTTTGCCATTTTTCTTTTTAAACTTTATTTTGATTTTCATGATACATTTTAATATATTTGTGTGGCACACGGTATTAACAACTAAAATGTGGAAACAAAAATGAAATGGAGGATATTTATAGCAAGGTTGTTCAATCCTTTCTTTCACCTGGCCACCTAAAAAGAATTTAAACAGATAAAGAATTTTTGTCAAACTGCTTGAAAATGAATGAATGTCAAGGTTTTTACTTCCAAATATCCCAGGTGTTCTGGTTGTCAGTGCAAAATGGGCACCAATGGAAATCAAAACTGGCAGTAAGCATGATGATACAGTAGGTATATTCAGGATTTTGAAATATGTTTAAGAATACTACTGCCTGAACTCTTTCACTGTAATTACCTCCAGTCTTCAGCAATCAACAAAACTCTGAGCCATCTTAATCAATCACTTAATATTCTGCTTTTTTATAGAATGTCAAAGTGTAGCCGCAAGGTGCAAATGGTTTAAATTTATCATATCGACTGCAGTGTAGAGAGCTCATAAACAAATCCACACACATTTTTTTGTTCTTCACATATGTTAGTAGCACAGCATTTTGGCAAATATCTCCACCCAACTACTGGCATTACAGTCACAGCCATTGCTAATGCCAGCCTTTGTCTTCTGTAGCGTGGTTGGTTTGGTGTCAGAGAAATATGTCATCCTGCCTATAACTTATTACCACCTGTTCAGGGGTTAAACATGGCAGTATACAGTGTGTTATATTTTTCACATGCCAAAAATGGGATACACCAGTTTTTCAGTTGTAGTCAAACTTAAAATAGAAAACTAAATTGTGAAATATTCTCTTTGGCTGTGGCTAAAAGTGCTACTAAAGTTTTGGCATTAGTTTGTTCTCACCAGTAAACACAGTTAAAGGTATCAGGACAAATATTTATTTCTTGCTTAGAAATGAAATAACTGGTTTTGGATAGTCTGCATACTTTTGTTTTTTGGTTAGGTACCATAAATACCCGCAGTGCATACAAAATACATTTAAGACTCTTGTCATAATACTGACTTGTTTTATTTTCCAGAATAGGTAATTTTAAATAAGAACTGCAATATAAGAATATATATTGTCACTTTTGCGTGAGCATAGTCAGTCCATTCCAGGATTTGATATAAGAGGTATACAGCATGTAAGGGACGGCTGGCAGCCTTACCTGGCCAGGGCACCCTTGAGATGGGAGGACTGGGGGTGAGAGTGTGCACAGGGCAGTCCCCTGGGTTGCAACAACGCCTCAGATTTCCACAGGGTAGCATGGAACATGGAGTTATTCAACTGTAGGTGCCACCAGAAGGTGCTACAGGTACTAGAGAGCCCTGCTTCATGGGGTTTCCGTCTCACCCAGAAGTTTTTTCAGACCACATGTGCAGAAGATAAAAGATGGGCAAGCCAGAGTCAGGTAGAAGGTGGACGAAGCTTGTGAGGAGGAGAGGAGGAGGCAGTAGAAGAGTGACTGAGAGAAAGAAGAAGAAAAGACCGGTTGTGTGCTGCTGTGCTTATTGTTCTTGTGGCTGTGGTGGAAAATGCTTGATTCAAAAACTTTCTCTCAATTAAAGACTCTTTGTGCCTTTTAACCTGCGTCCGTGCCTGTTCGTGTTGAGTGTTTGGGGAGCTGGAACGCCTCCTGGTGTCCTCAAGGGAAAGGAAATATCGAACCTCTCCCCTACAGCCTATAGAACATCAACAAACAAGATGAGCTGTGAAATCATCTGAGCTTCACCTCTCACTCACCATTTTCCATTCCTCCCACTATTTAAAGGCAGTACACTAACAAGAGTTCCCCTGAGTGCCGCATCCCTTCTTATTTTACCCTTTGTATTTTCTTCTACAGTACACAGTAGATAGACAGTAGACCCCTTCACTTTTTTCACGTTTTATAATGATGCAGCCATGTGCTAAACTCATTTAAATTCATTTTCCCACATCAAGCAACACTGCATACCTAAGAATGGCAAAGGAAAAACAGGATTTTAGGAATGTATTACTACTAGGGTGTTGTACTATGTTAGCCATTATGAATGTAGTGAAAAGTCAAGCAAAATGACACCTTTTATTGGCTAACTAAAAAGATTACAATATGCAAGCTTTTGAGGCAACTCAGGCCCCTTCTTCAGGCAAGATGTAATACAGAAACTGGAGTTCCCTGTGTTTATATACACACTAGGACAAGAAACAACATTGGTAAATATTTAAGTGAGAAATCTTAAATGTAAAAAATTAATTTAAATTTTGAATAGAGACAAGAGTTTTATGGCGATATGAGGATTATTTGCATCTCTCAGACTGACACAGAAATTCTGAATACAGATCCAGATTGTTTTGAAAAACTCATTAGAAACTTCAAAAGACTTTGGTGAACAGTCATCTTATCCAAAGATCTTGATCATACATTGTTCTTCTCTCTTGTTAAATGAACCCTAGCCTGAAGGAGTCTATTAATTTTTTAGACTTTTTAAATTTTTTGTTGTAATCTCTTTAGTTAGCCAATAAAAGGTGTCATTTTGCTTGGCTTTTCTCTACATTCATAATGGTTAACACGGTACAACATCCTAGTACTATAAAAAATACCTAAAATATCACATTGACAGGAGTTTTTAGACCCTTTACTCAGTACTTAGTTGTAAGCACCTTTGGCAGCAGTTTTGCCCTGGATTTTTATTGGGTATGACATGACAAGCTTCATATAACTGGATTTGGGTATTTAAGCCAATTGTTCTCTGCAGATACTCTCCACTTCTGACAGGTTAGATGGAGACCATTGGTGGATAGCTGTTTTCAGTTCTCTCCAGTGGTGTTGCATAGGGTTCAACTCAACGCTCTGGCTGGACTATTCAAAGACATTCGTGGAATTGTCCCTAAGCCACTCCTGTGTTGTGCTTGCCTTGTGCTTAGGGTTATTATCCTTTTGGAAGATGAACCTATGGTTCACGGCAATCTGGGCCAGGTTTTCATTAAGGGTATCTCTGTATTTTGCTCTGTTCAGCTTACCCTTAACAATGTATAGTCTCCCAGTTGCTGCTACTAAAAAATAGTCTCCCCTAGACTCACTCAGATATAAGGGATGAATATTTGAGGATTAAACCGCAAGACAATGATTATATTTTTATATTATGTACATTAAAGATTCATCAACCAACAAATCAAATCAAATAAGTAATATATTGAACAATTATTCTAAAAGTAAAGTTGAATAAATCAGACTCTGCAGCTGCATGAATAAAAAAATACCACTTCTGGTTAGTGGAAATAGCTCAAAAGTTGATAGAAATCTACAATTTGTGTCTAATACTTGTATGCAAAATTTGGTTGACCCAAGTGAAAGCATACTCAATTTATCGTGTTTACACACACACACACAGAGGCAAACACACAGACATAATTCCAAAAATAATATTTTCGGATTCTGGGAGGTAAAGATTCATCAAAATCATGACCTCGAATTTTTGGACGATTACAATACTTTCCCTATACTTTGTAAATGAGAAAGTAAAAACAATCCCACAGCCCAATGAAGTGGTGAGTGGTGCCTGGCTTCTTCTAGACATGACACTAATCTTGGTTTCACCAGACCAGAGAATCTTGTTTCTCACTGTTTCAGGTTCTTTTTGCAAACTCCAAGCAGGCTTCAATTACTGAAGAGAGGCTTCTATCTGGCTACCATGCCATAATAGCCTAAAGCCCAGATCGGTAGAGTATTGCAATAATAGTTGTCCTTCTGGAAGTTTCTGTCATCTCCAACAGGTTCTCTAGAACTTGTCCAGAGTGACCATCAGGTTCTTGTTCACCTCTTTTATCAAGGTTATTCTCCCCTGATTTCTCAGTTTGTTCAGTTGGCCAGCTCTAGGAAGAGTCGTGGTTGTTTTAAATTTCTTCCATTTAAGAATTGCAAAGGCAACTGTGCTCTCGAGAAACCTTTGGTGCAGCAATTTGTTTTTTTCTTCCTTCCCCAGATCTGTGCTTTGACACAATCCTGTCTCTGAGTTCTGAATGCAATTCCTTCCCCCTCAGGGCTTGGTTTTTGCTATAATACACATTGGCCGCTGTATGACCATCTGTAGACAGTGTGATAGACGTCCGGCTGTTCAATCCGGCCGTGACATCCCAGAACAAGAAGAATGGAGGAAGGCAGGATTTTCTCCGCCAGGGGGATCTCACAAAAAACCTGTGGACTTATATTGTTACTACAACCTGGAAGTACTTCAGAGTCACCAGGATGGAAGCCTGCAGTACTTCAGGGCCATTTCAGAAATGAAGATGTGGCATTGACCTGGAAGAGGAGAAAGAGTACTTCTGGGTCATGGACTATTTAAAGGACTGGTCAAGACCCAGCAAAGAGAGCCGTAGTTGGGAGGTCGGGTGACTAAGCTGCTGGGAGTGGAGAATTGATTATTGTATTGATAAATGTTGTTATTATTATTATTAAAGAATTGTGGCGTGTGTGGTGCTTTGTGCACTTTATTGAAGAAAAACATTAAAATTCTTTTTGGTGCTTTTTACAAGTGTGTCTTGGACATCTGTCTGATGGGTTTCACGGGGCAACAGTGACCCCTAGCGTCCACAACAGGTATGTATGTACCTTTCCTATTCCTGTCCAATTAACTAAATTGAGCAGAGATTAACTCCAAACTTCTCAGTTGAATGGGAGGCACCTTCTAGAAAAGGATCTGAACACTTATGTCAATGTGATATTCTTTTTCTTCTTCCATCGGCTGCTTCTGTTAGGGGTTGTCAATCTTCTTCCATATCATCCTGCCTTCTGCATCTTGCTTTGTTACACCCATCACCTGCATGTCCTCTGTCAGCACATCCATAAACTTTGTGTCAATGTGATATTAAAATGATTTCTTAATTTTAATACATTTGAAAAAAATTCTAAAATTCTTTTTTCATTTTGTCATTTTGGGGTATTGAGTGCTGGGGAAAAAATGAACTGAAATTGTATAAGGCTGCAGCACAACAAAATTTGAAAAAAGTGAAGGGGTCTGAAAACTTTTAGGCAGTTAATTAGTTCATTTTTATCTGACCCTCTTGCTCATAGTAGTTTGCATTTGTCCATTTGCAGTAGTTTGGTTCAGTTCCTTTCAATTTATTTTTATAGCACTCATCACTGAGGGCAGACTCAGCGTGTTGTGAGTTAAAAGTTTCAAAAATGCACTTCTTGGTATAAACCTTTCTACATTACTAGAATCAGTATTAAGATATTGTTTGATTGCTGTTAAAATGAAAGCTTCATAATTCCTGTCATACTAACTATTCAAACCTGTAATCTCCATTAGAATCACTTTAAAAATAAATGAGGTCTTGAGTGTTCCTGGTTACAATTGCACCTCTTCACAGCATGACCCAGAGCAAAAAAATGTAACCTTGATCTGGTGTATTATATGAAATATCAAGGTTAGAAAGAAATCTGAAGCTACATTTCCAATTTGCAATATATGTAAAGACTTTTAGAGTGTGGAAAATTACAATCAGTGTAATTTTTTTACATTGCTGTATAAATGTTACCTCTCTGCATACACTTAATATTGATTGCATACAAGGGCATGGGTGCTGTTACTAGAAAAATGTTCCTTTTATTTTTTTTACTTTTTTGTTTTTGCATAGGTATGTAAAAGTTTATAAAATGACCAAATGTTTAATATAATGAGAAGCATGTGCACCCTACTTTGGCAGAAATGGTCATGTAACATGGGGGTGCAGACCTTTTCTCGTGACTGGATTGTTAGTTTAGGTATTTGTTTATTAGTTAATTTTTAAATTTCTGGTACAAAGAATACTGGAAAGCAAAGTTAACCCAGTTAAAGAATTTTTAAACCATGAGTCTAAATTACATTAATTATTTATCAAATCTAAAGCGTGTAGAGATAATTTCTTTCATATCGTGAAATCATCTGGGGGGTTCGTATGACATTTTAAAGTGATAAAGCACAGAAGAATGCACTGTTGCTCAGAAATGGGATTTATAAAAGGCCACTGTGACTCGAATAATAATGAAATCACTGACATTTATTTGTTTCTTGTGATCAATATATTCATATGTTATAATTCTGCCACTTAGTATCAGGTGCATTGTAAGCAGAATCTTAAGGATTCATGTAGGAAATTTACAGAATGAGTTTGAGTCAGAAATTGGATTTATTGTCCCTTAACAAAGAATGTAGGTTTTGAAAAGCTGTGATGATAATAACACTGATTAAAATGAAACTAGCCAATATCATCAGTCATTAAATAAAGTTAACACTATTTTACTGATGTTTTATTAACTTTACTGGGGTGTTTTTATCATTTATATACAGTAGCTTGTTAACAAAAATAGTTTTATTCAACACTTTTATTCCAATCTATTCCTCTATCAATCCAGCAGCCTCTGTATTTATAGGACAAAAGAAAATGTGTCTTTCCATTGGTTTTATAACTTATTCAAGCTGGCCTGGAGTATCTGCAGTCATTAATTTTCTAAAAGAAACCAATCTCATTGCATTGTAAGAAGAAGTTGACGTACACATTGGTAGTGCTGCTGATGCACAATTCCAATTATATTATGATCTAAATGATTGTGTCACTTACATGTTGCCCTGGGATAATACAAGCCAATCATTACATTCTATCCAGGCCTAAAAATGCATCCCATTATCTATCAGTGTGGAATGGTGTTAAGTAGAAGATGCCACATTCATCTTTCAGTACATGTAGAGTATACCTTCTTTCAGTGTTGGACCTTAAAATTGCAGTAATCAGTATTTGATGTACCCTCCATGGGTGGAAATAAGCACTTGTATTTAGTCTGTATGGACAGGAAGAGACATTGGATATGTGTTCATGGAGTGACATCCAATGCAGCCTCTATATGTGCCCAAAGTTCATCTATCCATCCATTACTCACTGACTCACCAGCCATTGTCCATCCACATCCTAGATCTAGTTAAAGTGGGACAAATCTAGTGAACAGTGGGCCAGGCAAGAAGTGGCACATGGTGTTCATTCAGGAAATGTAGAGATGAAACTGTGAGTGTAGTTATTGCTGGGCCCATAATGCCTTAAGGAGCCTTTCGCCACAGTGCTTCCATACACAGATCCATTTGTTAATTGAAACACGATTTATCTGAAAACACAATGCGATGCCAGTCATGCAGCTATTGGCAACATTCTTGGCACCACTGCAGTTACAGATGCCTGTGGTCAACAGTCAAGGGTATCTGAAGAAATGGGCAGCAAGCAAGAAGGCCCTGTTGCTGCAAACAGCATTGAACACACACACCCCTTGACACCCCATGATGTGTGACAAATCCAGCTTTTGAGGTAGCTCTTCAGTCTAATACTACCATGCACTTGGATGTACTCCCATTCTTTTTTGTGTCAAGACTCTCAAATCACCTCATTTCAGTGAAGCTGATGCTTCTCCACCCAGTGATGCCACACTCTGTGCTTGCATTCTATCCAACATAAACACCAATCTCCCAGAACAATAATCCACCTTCCCACATTCCCACAATTTTCTCTTAGTCAGAGTCTGAGAATTGGGTGTATGGTTGTCGTCCTCTTCACCAGGACATGTGCGGTCCCTACGAGTACACTGACTACCACCAATCGTTCGATGAGGTTTGCTTTGCAGGCTCCTTTTATTCCCAGTGTGGGAAAGTCCAGGGGACAAAACTTGAACACATCATTTCAATTTGTGCTGCACTTGTAATCATTTTCAAACTCCACCATGACCTAACTTTCCAGGAAATTTCGGACCAATGTGATGAATTGTTCCCTGTGTTGCATTTTTAATTGATGGTACATTACAGAAAACAATGTATTCCTGCCCTGGCTGGCTAATAAGTAAGGGACATTAAATGCAACATTTTAGGCTAATTGAAGAATATAAGGGATTTAAAAGAAGGTACATCAGCACGGCCCAATGTATTTTGTCTTTTATACATATGCAACTGATATAAAACCGTGAGATTCAGAGTGTGGCGGAAAATAGGACATAACTTAATCTGTTAAAAAAAATAGCAAAATAGAGCCAGCTAACTATTCTAAAGGAATATGGCATCTTTGATGGTGAAGTCCTTGAATAGGTTGTTAATACATAAGTAGGATACATTTTCAAAGTAGAAAAGCACTACTGTATTTACAAGCGGTGGCATACTTTCAAAAAATGTTATTTCTGCTGGACTATTGTGATTGATTCATTTTACAAAGCTAGCGGCATTAAAAAAAATGGAAAATATACTGATGGAAAAAAGAAATACACTCATTGTTGGCTTGAAATTACAGTCTTCATTGCTGAAATTGCAATAAACAAATGAAAACAACAGGAAAACAAGAGCAGCAGTGAACATTAACAAAAGTCATCTTGTCACCACCACTGCTTGACGCCCCCAAAACTTCAACTATGGCTTGTTGTCTGACAAAGCCTAACAAAGTTTCTGTCCACTGATACGAAGTGTGCCACTTTCTTTTATGTTGCGATCCAGGGAATCCTAAAGGTGTTCTCTGGGGTTAAGGTCAGGAGAGAAAGCAGACCGAGGTAGCACCAGCAAAGCGAAATGTTTCAGGACAGCTGTGACAACAGCAACCACAAGTGTGGCCTGGCATTGTCCTGCTGTAAGGTCATTTAGACATATAGGAGGTGCAAATAGAGGGCCTCACGCTAAGGCCAGCACTGATGCAGGCATTGTGCCTGAAAGGTGGAACTGAAACTTTCTCTCTAATGGACCAGTCAGAAGTATCAGTCCTTCCCTGGTGTGATCACTTGAGGACGACCAGATCTTGGCTGGTCTGTCCTGATTACCTGCTGAAGCCTTTCCTGCTGCTGGGACACAGTATAGCAGCTTAATCTGTAATGTCTGGAAGCACTGGCATAAAGATATGCCTGCCCTCAGTAGGCCAGTGGCCCACTCCCTTGTTTCTGGTACCATTCAAGGCATTATGGAATGCACCAAAAACTGAGTAAGTGTCTTATAATTGTTTGACATTCAAAAGATACGGGGATTTTTTTTAAGAAAAATTAAAGATGGCCCTATAATTGGTAAAGGAGAAAAATAATGTACATAAAGCATAATATAGAATTTTACGCAATGAATGGAATCTTATATATTGTTAGCCAATGTATAAAAAGCCTGGAATAATAATAAGCAAGCAGTCATATTTTTGTTATCAATTATAAATGATGCATTCTAATTCCATTTTAATGAATCCCTACTGATACTGAGCATAACAGGTGTGTCACCCTGGAGTCATCACAGTATGTTTGCAGCAGGATGGCTACTGTGTGTTGGATAATCCTGGTGCTTTTCTTGATGTCCTTCTTTCCCTCGTGGCTTATTTGATCTTGTTGTATTTGAAGCTTTGCAAAGAGATCCTAGGTGGTTTGGGATTAAGCCATTCCTATTTTAACAAGAACCCAACAACAAATCTACCATAATGTCATTTTTTTTCTAATTATACAGTGGGTGTTTTGTTCATTTTAAGAGAAGGTTTTTATTAATAACTATTAATTAATTTTTGGATGGACTCATTAATTTACTCCCCTGTAGTGGACTGGCAACATATCCTGGGCTGCTTTCTGCCATGTGCCAAGTGCTGATTAAAGGGGATTGATAATGTTAGGTTAGTTACTTTTCT
The DNA here is from genome assembly GCF_016835505.1 of Polypterus senegalus. NCBI lineage: Eukaryota > Metazoa > Chordata > Cladistia > Polypteriformes > Polypteridae > Polypterus > Polypterus senegalus. The sequence continues at coordinate 158,016,759 of NC_053160.1, forward strand.
TGGCTGACAGATCCAGGCGACTGAGTTAAAAACCCAGCATGGTGCAAGTTTTTCACCAGTTCTCTAGAGACATTCAAAAGATGTGAATGCTTGGCTAATTGCAGACACATATGAGTGAGTGACGGCGCATGTGTAAGACTGTTTTAATGAATCTTTCAGTCCCATTCCTCCACCCATGTACATCCCAGAGTTTTTCTTAAAGCTGCCAGGTTAGGTTTTGAATTTTCTTCACCCTGAATTGGGTTTAGTGGATTTGGAAATATTTGGAGGGCAGGTATCAAGTCTGTTCATTTAGGGCTAACTACTTACACCAGTTTAACAGGTAAGAAAATTTACAAAGGTGCGTTTAGAGACATGCTAAGCTGGTTTGAAAGCTGTTTTAAATTTTCTAGCCACTTCATCAGAGAGTTTCTTATTACAATTGCAGACATCCAAAGTCTCCTTGATGTTCTGGGAGTCTCCTGGAAATCAGTATCTTCCCCCAGACTCCCGCAAGTGATTCCCAAGCTCCTACAAATCCCTCCTGGAAAAAACGGTGCCAATTACATTTGAAACCACAAGAGAGGCAATGACCCTAATACTAGCAGTTCCTAGAAATGGCACTGCACACGGCCCTCCGGTCCCTTTACTGCATTCATGACCCCCCACCTAAACCTCCCTGAAATCAGTTCTGCAAGGGTCTGCAATTGTATTTTGCATTATGACTCACTGTTTCAGAAATAAGTAATAACCGTGATAATTCAATGCACTTATGTAATATTTACATAATATACATAACACAAAATTTGTATATACATAATAATAATACATAATATAATTATTGTACCTAAAATGTTTTTAATGCCATTTTACATTTACATTTTACTTCAGCTCAGGCGATGAAGTGATTCATGTGCTGTTGTTGGTTTTTGGATGTGGAAAATTTATTAAACACTAGCTGTCCCCCACAGCTCCACCCACGTTGTAGTGAAACAGGACAAACTTTTAAAATCCTATATAAAAATAAAAATGTAATTCTGGCCAAGCGGAAGGTAAGCACGCTCCAATGTCAAACGCTGGCACTGACCGCGTTCAGCTCTGACGGGAAAAGCATGTGTCCGTGATATCTCTGGTAATCAGCAGCTACCCTCTAAAACACATGTAGCTCTCTCAAAAATGTCAAATGTTACTCCTTAACAATCTGTTGATGATAATGTCTGCTGAACAGACAGGTATGCTCCAACACTTGGCGAGAGGTAGACCGACTCAAACGGAGGCTATTGCGTGAGTTAGGAGGGTCCCGTCCCCTTCCCCTTGGCCCACAGCCTCTCTCTTGGATTTGCGCAAATAAATCGGTACCATAACTGAACTATGATACTTAGCATGATGAGAGAAGTCGCAAAATCAACTGGAATGTTCAAGCAGATTATAGAAAAAAACCCGATCTAAATCCGTTAAATAGTTCTCTTATGAAAAGCAGACATACAGACAGACAGGCATTGAATTTTAGATAGATAGATAGATAGATAGATAGATAGATAGATAGATAGATAGATAGATAGATAGATAGATAGATAGATAGATAGCGTGAATTGGGAGACTGTATAGGGCCCGACCCGGCACAGACTCAGACAGAGGCATGTGTAAAAACACAAAGACTTTTATTTTTCTTCAGCTGGAGGGCACGTCTTCCCCGTGAACCCTCTAGCCACAACACAGTCCCAAAAGCACTTAAACAAATCACCACAACACTCCCGTTTGGGCACCACCACTCCTTCCTCCCGATTCTGGCTCCAGAGTGGTGGCCGCTGGCTCTTTTTATAGCCCACCCAGAAGTGGTCCAAGTGCTTGATCACCTGTTTCTGATTGCACTTCCGGGTGGGGCTGTAGAGGGACCCATACAGCACCCCCTGGAGGCCACCCCAGATCCCAACAGGGCAGTGGAGAACTCCATCTCACATGGAGCCCTGCAGGAAACTGAGGCACCATCATCAGCCCAGGAAGCTGCCACCAAGCACCCCAGGGAAGGCACTGAGACGCCCATGGTTGCTCCCCCAGGACATATGTAGAAGGGGCGTCCCAGCAGGGCATGGGACCTGGCCGCCTGCCACAATAGATAGATAGATTTTTTTAAAGAAGTACCCAAAGGAGATGTAAAGTCTCAAGCTAAAATTACAGACTGCAGCCGAACATAAGATAGCAGATCATGTGTTGCTTCGCTGATAAACTATAGTGTCAGAGAAATGCTGAATCATTATAATTTTTAGGTAATGCAGTGGTGAGGTTGTTTTAGTGTAATCGAGTACTGAGCACACATTTAGTCATTGTAGCAATTCGTGTCACCAAGCCATCTATCATATATTTCTACACAAGTTAAGCTGGTTTAGTTTTTGTTTTCACAATGTCACTTATCTGCTTTGATTTCAAAGAGTAGGAGTGTTAAGCTGCTGTGACTGAGGCTCACATGAGAAGCCACAGAGATCACAGTGGGATCAGATGGAGGCAGAACCCAGACTGTTATCACAGAATGTTACTGATCCTGTATGGTGATAAGTAAATAAACAATATCATTGCTACCATATTGAAAAAATAAAGAATATTATTATTAGTAAATTGAATGACCAAATATACTAATAACTCACTGTTCATATATGGTAATAATCAGTCATCCAACTCCCACATTTTAGACAGAGTTTTACTTAAAAGTGTTGTGAAAAGTGAAAGAAGGAGTCTCAATGGGAAACTGGGTAAGTAAACATAATATGTAATGCCTGGTGTGTGGCTACGCAGTGCACAGCTCAATATTCCCTCAAAACATGAGCATTTCATTGTATTGTATAATATGAAAGTGCTGTTACAAAACACTAAAACCTCTTCTTCTGTTTAAACATACAAAAAATTGAAACTGACTCCATCATTAAGTGGCGTAATGATGCAATGATTAGTGTTACTGTTTCACAACTCTAGATTCCTGGCTTTTTATGGAGTTTGCAATTCTAGAAACATCCTCATGGGTTTCTCTTCGTGGTGTTCTAGTTTTCACACCTCATTGAACGAGCTCAATGATACAGTATATACTTTGATTTGGTGTATTTAAAGATGAATTGTAGCCTGCACATAACTAGTTTTGTGTATGCAGTGCCTATAAAGAGTATACGTTGACATGAAAAAGTTATTTTCTGTTGATCATTGTCAATAAAAGCCAAATTAAATCCACTGTGATTCAATGTTGTATTAAAATGAGAAAATCTTCCAAGGGGTAAACACTTTTTATAAACACAATTTGTTGGACGCCTGCTTTGGACTTAACGAAACAAGCCCCAGCTCCTGGTAAACTTGTACTAGGAAAGAATACATGAACAGAAAAGTCCTTGGATATCAAAAATAGGGCAACCAAGAAGAGATGTTGGATAGAAAAACAGACACAGCAATTCAATTTTTTCAGAGAATATGCAGACAGTGTTAAAAAATCCATAACTGAATAAAGGTGAGAAAGAATTTAAATTTCTTCATTGAGGTGTATGTCATAAGGCATCTGTTTCTCATTCATCTTTATTGTTGTTGTGGCTGCTTTTCAACCAATAGAACAATCGCAACAGATTCTCTTCAACTCAGCCTTCTGAAATTCTACATTCTCTAATTACTGTATATACTCACATATAAGTCGATCATGAAACCCGAAAAATCGATCATAAAATCAGACCCCGACTTATACACCCCCTGTCACGCACGCGTGCATGGGGAGTCGCGGAAAGACCCAACAAGCAGCGTATCACATCGGGCCAGGGGATCAAGGAGAGGTATTAACCTTTCTTACTTTTGTTCCCGCAGAAAGACAGATACAACGTTGCCATAAAGTCCTGGACGCCTGAAAGCACACGCTGCCACTTCCACATTCCATCCCTTCCTCTGGTCCCACCGTAATGATGTCATACCTCCCATACAACACTTCGGTTCCCTCCCAATATTCCATTCTTCAGTTTCCGGTCCCTCATAATTTAAGTTCCCCCCATCAACTGAGAGTGTGTGGTGTAATGACTGTTTGTCAGAGCATTGACTGTGTTTGGAAAACACTTGATTCTTTCTTTTGTGTATAGTGTACGAGCCAGAAACCCCAAACCTTTATCTGTTTCTGTCTCCTTATTACACCATTCAAAAATGCAACCCTTCATTTTTTTTTTACATCTTCTTACTTCCTCCAATCTCGCATCAGTTTCTCAAACACATCGAATTTTGTTGCAGTAGTGCAGTTACCAATTTCTTTCACCACTTCAATGTCTTTTAATTTAAAAACAGCTTCATATGTTCTTCTGATCAAACGCTCCATCATAGATAAGGGATGCTCTTATGATAATGGTGTATGAGGGTGTGAGATACAAAAAACACAAATCAGTGCTTTTAATAAGCAAACGTCGCTTATTACTGTGTGGTCACATAGGCACAATACAAAAAAAAAAAAAACTCTTGCACCAATAACATGAGTTTTCCGCATTCAACTTATACGACTGACATTATAGAATACCGGAAATTATACGGTAAAATCAATCCCCGACTTATCCACGGGAGAACTTAAACGAGTGTATACGGTATATTGAGCAAAGAACATTTACATCCACACACAGTATTGTTAAATACATAAAAAACACTGTCACTTTCTTTTTTCTTATCTTTGCACAAAGTTATTTTACTTCATATATTGCTAAAATATCCTAGAATTTTGGGAAGCTCTTTTCACCCAGTGTTGGATCATATATATAGTCACATGTGCGCCCTTCCTGGTTCTGATAAGGTGAGTGATACCAGTCTGGGATTCTGGTGCAAAGTGTATCGTCTCTTTTCCCTGTAGTTCCAAGAAGACGCCAAGGAGACTACATAGCTCTGCCAACAACACCCAGCATTGGTTCTGCCCCTTCCAGGACAGAGCTTGTTTTTGCAAGCCTGATTAGAGTCAAACCAATTCTGTGCCAAGAACACTATTTCGCTTGTTGTTGTTTTGCCAATTAAACTGGGTTGGCCAGCTGGCATCCCAGCACTCCTGCTGGCTTTCCTTGGTCTGTTCAACTGGTAACAACATTTCTTTTAACTTCCAGCTAAATATCTTATAATGGAATGACTTGCTATACTTTAAAGAGTGAACTTCAGTACACTAAGAATCATCACAGATATATTGTCTTTAGTGAATGTTTGTAATTAATGATTCAGATATACGTCTCAAAGGCATCAATTAAAAGCTGGACATTCTTAAACCTAAAAAGTTTTGAAAGTGCAAACTATTGCAGGAAATGTGAAGGAGAATTTACATTATGTTTAATTGCCCCTAGCAGAAAACAAAATTGACAAAGCAATTATTCAAGTGTCACATTTGTTGCGTGGCACATTCCTAAAGATATCTGCTACTGAAATAACAAACCCAAGCTGTTTGAGAAGGAAAAAAAAAAACCCAAAAAGTCAAAATTATGTAAACACTCAATTACCTATTAATATTTTAACAAGCTTCCCTAAAGAAATGTAGAGCACATTAAAGTAAAATATAATACCAAAGGTAAGCATAAAGACATAGCAAAAATAATAAAAGTGGCAATAAAATATTCACACCGTGACAACAGTTGAACATTTTGTTGGAAAAGCAAATGTTCTAATGAGCCGAAGAAGGGGCAGCTGGAGCTTGAAATTCTAGAGAAGGGAGATTAGTAATTTCTTACTAATGATCAAGAATTAGTTTGAGCTGTCATTTGTCAAAGATTTAGTAATGTGAATGATTTCATTATAAAACTGGTAATTATTTAAGAACATTTGTGTGCATTCAGCAAACAATGCTGCTGTTAAATGTCAGTAATAAATATCTCTTTCTTCAGTCATCTGATTACTAAGCAATAATGTTGTCCTACCATAGCTAGGAGTAAAACCTACGTACAGTATGTTACAAAGAAACTTAAAAAGTAAAGTGAATCTATGTAAAGTAGTTCTTTCCACCCATGAATTATCAAACCCTCTTAATCCATCTTTATCTTTATCCAAGGGACGAGGTTGCCACAGCCTGCTCTAGTTGGTGTATCGGTCCTTCACAGGACACTTTTATTCCAAGGCAGTTCATAGTCACCAGTCAGACTAACAACTTGTTTTACATAAACCCATGTAAAGAAAGTGCAAATCCACACGTACAAAAACAATTCCGGGATTTAGATCTGTGAGGCAGCAATGCCCAAACATACCCTCTGACCTAAGAGATGCAATTTTCATTTCTTCTGCAATAGCTATTTAAGCAAGACTGAGCTAATCCTGACATCACCGAGTATCTGCCTACCAAGAATCTAATAAAAAAAAAACACGACAAAATAAGCCAGGAAGTGAAAAAAGGTAATCAGAAAATCCCTGGATTTTTACAGCATTTAGTACAACAGCCAATTATTATGTAAGCCTTTTTAGCTGAATATTAATGTATGCATTTATTAATTATGAATATAATATAATATTTTAATTGTTTATATTCACCAGCTTTAAAATACAGTTGTCACACCTCTTAACCAATGATGGAATAAGGTTGTGGATCTCTTAATCTGACAATTTATTATTAATATTTCAAGATTACTTTTGCTGTAATATCTCTCTATTATAATAAAAAAATTCTTGGCAAGAGAGACGAGATGTGACTTTCTGAGAGAGATACTTTCATGTCCCGTGAGATGAGACTTTGTGCCAAGAGATTTAACCATTGCTGGGGCTGGAAATGAAAGACAAAGAATAGCTGACAAAGTAGAACGTTGTAAAGAATTACAAAACATTGGCACGATATACATGCAGAGCAGGTTAGAGATAATGGTTGTATGAAAATTCGAAAGTGTCAAAAAATGATAGTAAGAATAGCATTAGCGCAAACAAACAGAAATTATTACTCTTCTGGTGAAATAACAGACGAGCGAAAAGAGATTAAAGATATTGTTCAGGTTTAAACTTTAAGTCGGAGACTTGTAGATTGTCTAATTCGTGTTGCCATCAGGGAAAAGTAGTGTTTCTTCCCAATGAAGACACCTATCCACAAGAATTAAAAGATTTGTTGTTTGATGAAAGTGAAATCCCGCAAGATTTCAAGCCCTGTGAGACAAGACTTTATGCAAAGAGATTTGGAAAAAGTCCTGCCCACATCTAAAACATTTACAACTACGCACACGGTTCAATCATTTCTCATTTGTGTGAATGCTATTGTCAGACACAGTTCGTGTAGAGAGAAAGAAACGATATTCACTCACGGGCAATTATATGTTGCACTAGCAAAATACCCGCGCTTCGCAGCGGAGAAGTAGTGTGTTAAAGAAGCAATGAAAAAGAAAAGGAAACATTTTGAAAATAACGTAACATGATTGTCAATGTTATTGTTTTGTCACTGTTGTGAGTGATGAGTGTTGTTGTCATATATATATATATATATATATATATATAAATATAAATATATATATATATATATTTACACACACACACAAACATATATATATACATATCTATACATATACACATACATATACATACACACATACATACACACACATATATACACACAAATACATATATATATATATATACATACACACATACATATATATAAACATATATATACATATACATACATATCTACATATATACACACACAGCTATTTCAGATCAGTGCAATACGCTGCTTGTTAAAACGGATGACTCCGCTCTTACGTGCAAGTCTGCGTGGATATTATGAACTATCGATTTGTTCAAGTTCTATTTAAATTTTAAATAGAAGGAATTTTTATTTAGTCGACAGAAATATCTTTGGTAGGAATGGTAAAAACAGACAGGAATATTATTCCTGAATAAATCAACTCAAACCTTAAACAACTTATAATATTTTGCTCTCCATAAAAATATATCCTGTCTAAATTATACAAGTTAGAAATAAAGTAAACATTAAAAGAACAAACATTCAAATTTCTTTACTCTTATGTAATTTTATATTTTATAAAAATAAACTTAGATTTTAAATATCCCAAAAGATTTTGCTCTCCATAAAAATATATCCTGTCAAAATTATACAAATTCAAATATGAACATGCTGCATAACAAAACCTAGAAATATAAATAAAATGTGTTCCTTTCAGCAATAACAAATCAAATCATTCAGTTGTCTTTGCTCATATGTCATTTTAGAGCTGGACGCCTGGCATCTTTTTGGCAACAGGTTCGTTTTGTTTGTGTGAGGTTCTGTGTTGTGGAGATTCTCAGGATGGATTGCAGGTGCTCATCAGTGAGGCAACTCCTGTGTGCTGTTTTGTTAGTCTTTATCACTGAGAAGAGCTTCTCACACAGATATGTGCTACCAAACATGCACAAGGTTCGAGCCGCATGTAGACGGACTTTTTTTGTTCTTCAAAGTCACCAAAGCGCCGTGCAAACTCAGTGCGCTCAGTTTATCAGCAAAGTGCGATTTGGGAACACCGTAGTGACGACTTGGTTTAACATTACTTGGTAACAGGGAAAGTGGGGCAAGTGGTTGTGTCTCCCATAAAAGCAGCCTCAATTGAAATCACTTTGTGATTGTGCACGGGTAAAACGTCCGCTGAAGTGTCAGATTCTTATTTAATTCTTCTGCTTTCTGTATCTTCTGCATTGCATTCAGGTCTTTCAGGTTACCCTGATGTTTTGTTTTATAGTGCCGCCTTAGATTAAATTCTGTAATTACAGCCACATTAGCTCCACAAATGAGACACACGGGTTCAGTAAACATATACTCAGCCTCCCATCGGTTTTAAAGGCTCTATTTTCAGAATCAACTTTTCTCTTCAGCATCGTGTGAGCTAGCTTCGCAATAACTTGCAGCATCATAAGCTAGACTTGATTAACGCGGTAAGTGTCCGGCAAGGCAGCTGAAGCGCTGCATTATGGGATCTGTAGTTTATTGTGTTACCAGCGCTTCATATACCCGGGCTTTAATAACAATAATACAGTATATAAAATGATCTCGCGGGCGGATATAATTACGCCGGGCCGGATGTGGCCCTGCCCTTGAGTTTGACACATATGGACTAAATAGAACTTGAAAAGATATATTTTTCAAATGTGATCGCGCAATTCAGATAGAGTTGACGCGCACTACAGCCTGCATGCCTCAATAAGTCATCCTCCCCTTGCCCTTACTTTTTTACCGCTCATCTAATGAATACACTGAGTATGGCTTTACCAAAACAATCATTGATGGCGAATAAAGTATCCATTATTCGAGTATGTAGATCGGGTTATATATATATACATATATATATACCCGCGTATCGCAGCGAGAAGTAGTGTGTTAAAAAGCTAGAAAAGAAAAGGGAACATTTTAAAAATAACGTAACATGACTGTCAATATACAGTATTTGTTTTGTGAGTGTTACTGAGTGTTGCTGTCATCAAGGATTTGATTATCATTATTTCTTTCAATCAGGTTCGTATTTGTAGGATGTGTTGTGTTCAAGTTACATTCCGTGTTTGTCAATCGCTGTAAAGATGACAGGTTTCATTCATCGATTCGTTTCTTACTGCATCAATAAACAGCTCGTCTTCTTCTTTATCTGAGACCTGACACACTGCATGCACGGGTTTTTTACACTGTCTTCCTTTAGCGGACATTGACTTTTTCCAACGTGTGCTTTGTTTCCGCAGTAGTTGGATTTATGAATATGCTTGTATGTATGAGACGCTTCATATTTTTGCTGCCTTTTCAATTGTGTAATTCGGTTTTGTTCAGCTCTTTGGAACTGTTGCTTTTATCTGTGCACTGCGCCAGTTCACGTGAGCCACTCGTGTACATGCATCGAAGGTTCCCAGCTGTGCTGGTGCCATCTCGTGCTATGTCCATGGCTGTATTTAATGTTACCTTAGTCCTGGCACTTAAAACTTTCTCTCGCAGTTTCGCTGAGTTTGTGTCAAACACCACCCTGACCATCTCATCTTCCTCTCCATAAGCACAGTCCTTCACCCGTGAATATTTACCCGTGGCAGTTTGCTATTGGATTGCCGCTGACGGACGGCCTTATATGGGCAGGCACTAAATTACAAACGCCAGCGGCAGCCTGTCTATGAACTTAATTTAAAGTGTAGGTTTACATCGTGCTTTGTTTCCGAAGTAGCAGAACTCATGAATATGGTTGTATATGTCACCGCCGCTTCTTATTGTTTCGCTGCCTTCTCAATTATATAATGCATGTTTTCTTCAGCGCTTTTTGAGGTCTTCCTGGTTTTCTATGTACTGCGTGATTACGTGGGAGGCGTGATGATGTCACACGAAACTCCGCCCCCACGGCGTTGAAGCTCATCTCCATTACAGTAAATGGAAAAACTGCTTCCAGTTATGACCATTATCCGTAGAATTTCGATATAAAACCTGCCCAACTTTTGTAAGGAAGCTGTAAGGAATGAACCTGCCAAATTTCAGCCTTCCACCCACACGGGAAGTTGGAGAATTAGTGATGAGTCAGTGAGTGAGTGAGTGAGTGAGGGCTTTGCCTTTTATTAGTATAGATTGTCATGATGTAATTCCAAACACGGAATAAAATTTCAATGCGATATTGACAAAAAGCTAAAAGTGAAAAGAGATTGAGTATATGGACATAGGTAATATGACTGAAGTATGTAGATATTGTCTGGCTTTAAACTTTGAAGTCAGAGACTTATAGATCATCTAATTCATGTTGCCATCAGGGAAAAGTAGTCTTTCTTCGCAATGTTGAGGCCTATCCCGCGAGAATTAAACATTTTCTTGTTTGGTGAAAGTGAAATCCACATATGGAAGCAGCAGAGACGCGAAGTTGCTTGCGTGTAGCGAGGGCAGGGGGGTTGGCGAGTTAAGTGAGCAAGGGGCGAAGCCTCCTAGTGCTCTAAAGTTTAAGGTAAATATAAAAAGCATAAAATAATCTCCAGCGCATGACCACCAGCAGCATATGGCATAAAGTAGGAAATCACTCTGGATAGAGGGACAATTTTCATACTTTTCTCTGCTTTGTTTTTCAAAATAAGTTATAGATCATTATCCAAGTGGAATTTAATATTGCGAAAAGTCACTTGTGTTAATGTCAATTAAAATCATTTTGTTTGGGAATATTTGTGGTGTTCAGAGTTTAATTCAGTAGTTTAAACATGGAGATAAAGCTAACTTACCTAATAACTTGCCTTACTTGCTTAATATGTTCGTTTTCCAAGCCAGAACAGTTGTTGAGTCCATGTAGTCAATGATAATCATATCATTCTTTATAAATTATCAGATACATGAGCATAAGGAGTGTCTCAAAGGTAAATGGTTTGGGTTATTTTACAGGAAAGGAAAAGAGTGATGCACCAGAACTAGCACAATTTCCATCTTCTTTATAATGGAACAGATGTCAGTTCCAGTATTATCGCTACAAGCCCCTCTTCTTATGAATACATAAGTAGCTCCAAAACCTGATGTCAGCGTTCACAACATAGATCTTCTTTAGCAAAGGATGGCACTTCCAGCTAAAGTATTTTCTCTTCATGACCTGAGAGCATCACAATGTGTTCATCGCTGTAATTACCCTTTTCTTTTATTTTCCTTTTCTTTAGGACATTATACCAACTCTTTTTCGTTGTTCCCTTGTATTCAGACTCAAATCAGGGACTACCACCCTCCTCCAGTTCCCTGCATGGATCTGTTATTCCAATCTGAAAATATTCGCTAGCACAGTTAATACCATGTCTGTCAATTCACCAATGACTATCATCAACCTGATTACATCACTAAAGACTTTAGTGTGCTCAGACTATTCTTGTTGAGTTAGTAAATTGTGGATAAAGTTAACCAAAAGTGTCAAGCTTCAAAAGATACTGGTGCCTCATATTGGGTTCCTTTGTGATACACACAGGTGTAAATTTAACAGGTCTGAACTGGCTTAATGTGTGTTTATGTGAATGAGTGGATGATTGGATAAAAGCATCCAGGAGTGAATGTCAATGTGTGTCTGCTAAGGAGTGTGAGATATATGGAAGTGATTTATTTTACCTGCATTTTTATCACTCTTTAATCTAATATTGTTTTTTATCAGTATGCTGCTGCTGGAGTATGTGAATTTCCCCTTGGGATTAATAAACTATCTATCTATCTATCTATCTATCTATCTATCTATCTATCTATCTATCTATCTATCTATCTACAGTATCTATCTATCTATCCTTTAACAATTTTGCCCCAGGTAAAATGTATTTGACAACTTCTAAATTGGAGCAAAATAATGCTGGACTAATTCATTCCTTTTGCTTTTCATTTCCACCAAAATAAAGAAACAAATAAACCAAACATTTATATGTAAGCATTTTATTGATTGATACATGTGAGCCAAATCTGCAAATTGAAATACAGATGAAAAGAACAAACTGAGAAGGAGCGAAATCACATATGGTACAACCAAAAACCTATAAGAGCCTTATGAAAGATATACCTTCAATAGCAATACAAACTTAAACATATATGATTTAATGGCTACAGATGTAGCACTGTGCTTTATTGAACGGGATATTGCAATTTGAGTAACATGTTTTTTTGTCAAGGCTGTGTAATCAACTATGAGCTCATGAACTGGCTTCTCCTCATAGGCACAAACATCTGGAAGTGTGCAGACAGCTCTTGACTGTTTTGTCCACATTTGAATTGCCTCTCACAGAAATTCAGGTGGTTTAACCAATCAGAAGTTCTCACTGTAACCGCAAGAAAAGAAACACAGTACAGTACCTGGTGTTGACAGCCTATTCATCACTTCTCATGTTCTTCCTTAAATTCCTCCTCATTAAATATTCTTAAATGTGAAAATGACAAAAATACTGTAAGAAAGGTTGTTTTTTTTTTGCTTTTATTATTTTTAAAGTTTCTCCATGGTTTGATTTGTCAACCGCTCCTGAAATGTTGATAACAAAACTAAACTCAGTGATACAGATGAGAACAAAAAAAAACCCCACTAATGCACTGCAGCTGTAAGCATTACACATGACACAAAAATCCATGGGCAACACTTTCAAAGTACATGAACAGGTTTTGAACCATTTAGATAAAAGCAATATTAAAAGGTATATAAAGAATTATTTGTGTTTCTGTTATGATTTTATTTGTAGTCATTATTTTGGATTATAACAAAATTAATAGCAGTGGTGCAGTGGTAGTGCTGCTGCCTCACAGTAAAGAAACCAGGGTTCGCATCCCTGGTCCTCCCTGCATGGAGTTTGCATGTTCGCCCTGTGTCTGCGCGGGAGTCCTCCAGGTGGTCTGGTTTCCAAAGACATGCAGGTTGAATGAAATGGTGACTCTAAATTGGCACTAATTTGTGTTTGGTCTATGGGTGTGTGTTTGTGTTCACTCTGTGATGGACTGGCGCCCTATCCAGGATTTGTTCCTGCTTTGCTTCCAGTGCTAGCTGGGATAGGCTCCAGCACCTCCCATGACACTGGTCTGGACTAAGCAGGTTAGGAAATGACTGACAAAATGTATATTTTAGCATTGGAATAACATACATACCAAAAATTATACTCTTAGGAGTCAACAATCATGATCACAGTAAAAGCATAAATTCAGGAGAGTCTATATGCACTTGACAAAAGTATGTTAATATGTGTCAAGGATTATTTTGAGAACCGGTAATCAATTTTTAAATGTTAATGGATGTTAACAGGTTCACTTTGGCATTTAAATGAATGAAGTTTTAATACATGTTTGTACTTAGTATTCACTAATGAAAAGCAACTTTTATTAGAACACCAATTTAATGTGAAAGCCACAGTGCGATGAAAAATATAAGATTAGATTTAATACATTTAGACATAACTGACCTCCATGTTGTCCCAAATTAATAAAGCTAAGAGCATCACACTATTAGATTCTATCTCTTAAACAAAACAAAAAAATAACACTGAGCTTTTAAAGAGCTTTTTCTGGAAAAAGTAAGTGCTCCCTGTTTGAATTAGAATCATAATTTTAAACTGGTACAACAAAACAAAATTGTGAGCTGAATATTTTAAAATGTTTCACTTCTGTTAGTTTTAAATCCACCCTAAATGCCTCACTATACCAAAGATTCTGTTTAAAAGCAACCAAACAAGTAAAATCGGGTAATGAAATTGGGAAAAAATTCAGACTGCAAAAAACGTAACAATAGTTAGGAAAAAACATAAAATATAGTACAGTATAAGAGTGAAGGAGATGAAGCAGAATTATTAGGAAACATGGGCAATTCTGAATGGGTAAATAGTATACTGTATAAGATATGAACCAATAATGTTTAGATTTTATCAGTCGGAAACAATCTGAGAAATACTGTAAACAAAAAACACACTGAATAATACACTGTGTTCACTCTAATCTCTATATGTATAAAATCCAACATCTAGATAGAACTACTTAACGGATTTAGATCGGGTTTTTTTTCTATAATTGCTCGAACATTCCGGTTGATTTTGCGACTTCTCTAACTGCGCTATGTATCATAGTTCACTTGCGGTACTGAATTATTTGCGTAATTCCGAGACAGAGGCTGCGGGCTGAGGGGAGGATGAAACGGGCAGGGCTCTTCTGTCTCTGGGCCTTCCTTACATCCGGTTAGCTAGCAAACGAGAGAACTACTTAACGGATTTAGATCAGGTTTTTTCTATAATTTGCTTGAACATTCCAGTTGAATTTGCGACTTCTCTCATCGCGCTAAGAATCATAGTTTGCTTGCAGGAGTGATATATTCCCACTAATCCGAGACAGAGGCTGTGGGCCGAGGGGAGGGTGAAACAGGCAGGGCCCTCCTCACTGTCCTGTTTAAAATATAAATGATGCAGTAAGCTATTAGAGGTGCATTCTTTCTGTATTGTCACTAGGAACTTACATACAATGGAAACATGAAAGTATGTAGCTTGTAACAACAACTTTTTCTCATGAAGGTATTCATAAAGAGTAACGCAGTAATATATTGAAAATTAAGGGTTAAATGAATTATTCAAAATTTAGTATCTTCTGGTAGACAATTATTCCCCATACTAGTAAAACAGCAAACAAATTCCATATGAATTCCATATAATGAGTACTTGTTTCACTGGCAAAAAAAAGCCTTCTGCACAGCTTGTTTCCATCAAAATATTAAAATCCGATGCATTATTTTCAAAGCATTAAAAAAATTTGTTGCCTTATTCATGATTTGAAATGCACCAATGTATAATTGTAAGAGCCATTTGCTAGTTATTTAAGTTATATTAAATGTTTGCCTATATATTAGTGCCAAGTCTATGGGAGATTCTTATAACCCCGACAAGCAGAACTGAATTAGTATATTCTAACTATTTCTTGCCACTCTGTTTGCAGATTACTCTCAGTTAGTGACTTGCCTTGCCGTGCGTAAGGGGTGGAGGGCACACGGTTTAAAACTGTCCCTTAACGTGCCCAATTGTATGTAATGCGATTTGCTCTATTGAATGTGCAGTACTGCATGTTTAGAAAGTACTGAATGTGAAGTAAAACATCTTTTAGTACAGAAAACAACTGAAATTTAACAAGAAAAGGTTAAGTTTAAAAAAGAGACATTTTCCCATTTTTTTGCTTTTATTCTACATGCTTGACCCTCCCTTACCTACCAGCAGCCACAGGTTGTTATGAGATTTTGTAAATGTTGAGAAAACATTTGTTCACCTTATGCTTGTAGAGCTTCTGTACATTTTTTACATAACATTACATATTCCTTTACATAATTCCTTTTCTCTTCCATTCACCTCCAGATTTGAGACTACTGTTTTTTAATATTTAAATTTTACTTATCTTCACCCACAGCAGAGCTGGTATGCAAGCATATTGCATGCTTACGCCTTCTCTGAAGATTTTTCTTGTACTGAGGGCCTCAGTGGCTGTCATTTGAGTAGAAAAAGAAAACATACAAAGTGCACAAGTTGAAGTAACCTTTTTCTAGGTAAATATGAAAAGAAGAAAACTAATCCGCAACTGAAGTTTCACAGAATATTTCTCAATTTTGAAGCAAATGTGGTGGAAAATTCATCAAAGCTTTTCAATGGGAGATTTTGAAATTCTAAAACTGTACAGCTTGCTCTTTTTGAGATACAGTATACAGTAACAACAAAATCTGAACTGTCTGGTCAAATTTCCCCAATAAATTAGTGTGCCTAATTTCAGCAAAACTGGTCATACGTGGTCAAGTAGCTTAATACTGACAGACAGACTGACAGACAGGGCTATCACAGTACCATATATACTCATGTATAAGTCAGGTCTTGAAACCCGAAAAATCGATCACAAAATCAGACCCCAACTTATATGCCTGTTCAAAAAAATTTTTTATATCTTCTTGCCTACTCCAATCTCGCATCAGTTTCTCAGAAACATCAAATTTTGTTGCAGCAGTGGTGTTACCAATTTCTTTCACTACTTCAACGACATTTAATTTAAAAACAGCTTCATATTTTCTTCTGATCACTCTATCGTAGATAAGGGATGCTTTTACAATAAAGGTGTATGAAAATGTGAGATACAAAAAACACAAATCGGTGCAAAAGTTGTTTCAGAATAGTTTGGGTATTACTGTATGGTCACGTAGTCACAATACATAGAAAAAAAAGCAGTATGCTCTGTGGTTACTCTCTCAGGAGGGCGTTAGCATATCATAAACTCTTGGACCAGTAGCGTGAATTTTCCGCATTCGACTTACACGATGGACATTATAAAATACCAGATATTATATGATAAAATCAAGTCCCAACTTATCTGTGGGAGAACTTATCCGCAAGTATATATGGTATGTGCTTTTACATTTTACACGAACACCTCTAAAAAAAACTGCTCTTCAGTTTCTGCTACCTTAATTTAAGAAAGTGAATATTCATGTTTTAAATCATTATGCATCCATTGTGAAATGAAAGACCTTGACACAAAAAGAGCTTTGGAGCAACAACCCGTATACTTGAAAAAGGCTGCAAAAACTGGCCTGGTGTGAAATTACCTTGTTTTGGTCCTCCTAGGTGTCTCCCATGCACATGTGTGTGACACCATATTTGTGATTCCTTCAAACATTTTATAATATTCAAGTTTTAAATCATTACACATCCATATTTGTGATTCCTTCATACATTTATATTTAGCAGATATTGAACACTGCATTATAAGCAAAGGCCCATAATCTTAATCGGTGTGTCCCTCAACTTCAAATCAGTTTATTAGAACATTTTATGATGCCTCATGAGTGCCTCTAATTCTGTGTTCTTTGCTTCCGCACAGTGTCCAGGAAATGCATACATTAGAAAATTGGTAGGTGGAACGTGAAAAGGAAAAGAAGTGACAGCAATCTAGAGGTGGCACATTCCAAATCCAAGACTGATAAAAGTAAAAGATGAAGTGAGCTATGTGCAAAATAAGTATTAGGGGTATGAAGACGGCAATTCAGTTTACTGCCACTTCTCATGTTTGCTGACATTGACACAGGCAGCCCTCATTACATGTGAGCAAAGCCTAATTAATATTGTGTATGGCTATAGATTTAGTATCCTCTTAAATGCAGGATTACAGCACACTGATGACAACTCCATCAGATCTTACAATTGAATCATTTCTTCTCTTTAGTAAGTGACTGTTTAAAGCTTCTCCATGAATGAGGAACACCATTATCCGAATTATCAGTCAGCTCACTTACTGATCCTACTTAAACCAACTGTCTAGCCCTACAACATTAGAAGTAATGAAGGGATAAACTCTGATTGGAGCAAGGACCAAATTTAGAAGACACTCGTGCTCACATCCATACTCACGGTTTTCGAGTGACCAACCAACATAAACAGCACATCTCATATTTGGAGAAAATGCAGTGTACAGGAGAACGTTTGCAATTTGCACATTGATTGTGATAGGGACAGGAACAAAACTTAATTTCTTGGCCTTATGAAGAAACATTTTTTTAAATTAAATACAGCAACTTTAAAAAATACTTTCTATATAAACTGTAAGCACAGTTGACTTGAAATGTATGGAGTGTATAGAGTATTAAAGTTTGAATGTGCCAGTAGAATTAAGCATATGCTGCTAGATAAACAACATTTTTTTCCATTTTCAGAAAGAATCATTGACAGTTGTGAATATTTTTGATCTGTGAGATTATTAACTCAACTTTACATGTGAATAAATTAAAGACTAACAATAATTAACAACAGATTGTACTGTAAACGGCAAAGAAAAGTTTTCATTGCCAAATTCACCCTTGAGCAAATTGTATAATAAAAATGTTGTACAGTTACTTATTTCTTGCAAAAAAATATTTCTTGTTCTTCAAAATTGTTCAAAATTAAAGGCTTTTAATATTTTTTTTTATAAGTGAAGTTGAATTCACATGACCAAAGGCAGGAAGTCTTAACTTTAGGCTGCTATCACACTAATTAGTTTATCACAGTTTTACAATTACTCTGCGTGTAAATGAGATTTTGAAACACATTTTTTAAAAAGCTATTACTTTTTACTTATTTTTAGGGAATTACCAAATCCAATATATGGCACTGTAAAGTAATTACAACAAATGTGCATATCGTAAATTTGCACCAATTACATTTCAGTAAGCACTTAACTTTTACCTTTATTAAAATATTAATATATTAATTAATTAATTAACCCCATCCCTAATCCTAACCGTATTTTTTTCTGCACATTTCTGGAGCACATTGCAGAGAATATGGCATTTTCAAAAACAGCTGTGTAAAAATATGCAAAGTAATGTAGTGGCTGGTCCTCCTCACTGATCGTATATGTTAACTTATGGCCACTGTTGTGAAGTCTCACAAGACAAACAAGCAATCTCACGCCCAAAAACAAATCCAAAATAAGCCCAGCATACAAGATCAGTAAATTTTTACAGAGTATTTGCCCTGTGTTTGCCATTTTATGAGTGTTTCTAGTAAATACAACATGAATAAAACAGTAGTTGAAATACAGGAGGCAAGAATCTAACCTTTTAATTTATCATTATCTTTTGACATTGTCTCCTCTTTGGTAGAATTCCAAAACAGTAAATAACTTACAATGTGTCACAGTTGGTAACACAGTTTACAAAAATTCTTGCATATTGAACTAATAAAAATCCCAACACAAAGAAAATATTTGAGATATCAGAGGTGGTCAATCAATAACGCAACCTAAGTGGCTGCCTGGGGAGCCATCACCTGAGGGACTCCCTTTATGAAAGTTATGTGCCGTCATTGGGAGGAGGACACCCCCAAACTGGTTGTCGAACTCTTACGATATTGAGTGGCCGCTGGTATCTGCTGGGCACCATTTATGAAAAACCCTGAGGCATGCACTCCTTCAGGTTCACAGTATACCGTGCATAAAGGATCACCATTTGTGTGACTGAAGTGGCGTATGCTCTGTATACTGAAGGGGACCTACATGAATCCTGGTTACCAGGGGTCTGGTCACAGGTAACACGGTGATGTGTGCCAGTTATGTAAAGGAAGTTAAACAGTCAAGTCCGCTGGCTATTTTCTATCCGAGTTGATGAAAAATATAAACATTTCTTTTGCAACTTTCTAAATGCCATTACTTAACAGATTTTTGCTCTGGTACCTAACATCCTGACAAAGATGGCAAAATGCTAATATTAAAACTTACCAATTTACTTTAAATGTATAGACATATTAAATATGAAACCTTCTGGTCTTAAAACACTCAAACAGATGAATACACTGTCTCAAATAATGCACATAAAGCTGTAACAAATACAAAAAAAACTTGATTTTAATAGTAAACACACGGTCAGAACTTTAAGCTTGTGTTTTGCTTGCCTTGGGAATCCTGTGGCTTATAAGTATCTCTTATACAGTCTACCATTGATTCACCAATCAGAACACAGCACTCACTAGACTCCACCCTCTCAACTTTAATGGGTGAAAAATGACCATTTAGATTTTAAGACATATTCACATTGCGTGCAGTGTTTCTGAAATAAGTAAGTTAACTAATTAAATCAATACATAAAGAATTAAGCAGCAAAAACATACTGTGTAACTTATTTAATTGTTCATGCTCACATATTTTGTTATTATTTATTTATTGTCACATTTTACAATACATACTGTACATATATTTGCATATTTATTGTATGTATTTATTTAACTAGGTTTTGTCCAAACGTACTCTTCCATAATACTGGTTTATCAATCCATTAGATTAATGGTTTATGATTAATGATTAATTGTTTCTAAGAATATTAACAGTTTGTATCTAAAATCTGTTTTTAAAATGTAAAAAATTTGAGAACAGAAAACAGCTGCAAAAACAATAAATTTTGGGTACACATTGTTTTTCTCAAACATTGCTTTTAAATCTATACTTTTCCATGATTTTTGTTAATTAGCTGCTTGATTTAGAGATGTGTTTATCTTTTTAACAAAATTATTTACTGTAAAGTTTTTTCATATTGCATTGCAAATTAAAATAACTTACAGTACAGTGGGAAGGTTGCCAGGTCACAGTAAAGCCAGAATATTAAGGCGATACACAACATGTTCTCTTCTAAAAACACCTATAATAAACAAAAATAAATAAACAAACATGCATACACATTCTTTTTCATATGACTTTTATAAAGTTTTAGTAGATTTATTGAAATAAGGGTGTACATTACTAGTAAATTTAAAATTCAGAATCCTATTTTCTCATAAGGGAAAACAGGTTGCTTTGAATTGGTTTTGTTTGTGTTCATATTCCATGGTGTATTGTAGTGTGTAGGTGACGTTTCTTAACATATCTATCATATCGAAGATCCCCAACTGTACCTGTGTTGCCCAGTGCACTGGCATCTCTGTACACGCTCAAACTCCCGGGCTCTGCAGCATACCTGAACAGACTAGTGGTGTAAAAGTGAAAGAACAGATATAATGAAAATAGTCAAAAAGAAAACAATGCTTTATTATGGTGCCAGCAAATTTAACAATCTTGGTGTCATGCACTTCAAATTAAATATAGTCCTCTTCAATAGAACAGAATGATTATATATAGTGTGACAGATAGGGGGCGCTGTCGTCCCCTTGAACCCTCAGATCAAACGTCAGACACCAGGTAAAACTCCAAATGTTGAATTTATTGTAATAAAAAAGTGCACAAAGCACCTCCACCTCCGCTATACTTCAATAAATCAATAATACAATTCTCAATACAATAATAAACAATCCTCCAGGCAGCTCAGTCACCCTTCCTCCCAACTCAGCACCTCAGTCTGGGATTTCCAATAGTCCTTTATAGTCCATGACCCGGAAGTGCTTCTGAACCCTCATTTAATGTGACTTCTTAGCACTTCCGGGTCAGATCAAAACTCTTCTTTTTTCATCCCGGAAGTATGTCATTTCCTCTGTCCCTGTGACCAGGACGTAGTTCCAGGTTATAGGGCACATAAAAGTCTCTGAGCCTCCCTGAAGCATCCCCTTGTGGCCCCCATGGTATCCAGCAGGGCTGTGAAGGAAAACTCCAATATCCATGATTCCCTGCTGGAATTCGGGGCACCTCCATGCTGCCGGAAGGGCACCATCTAGCAGCGTGGGGGTATTGGCCGGGATGAACGGCTGGCCATATCTCACAATAGTAATAAACAAAAGTAAATTTTGGAGAAATGTGCAATATTTAGAGTGACTCAAATCAAAGATGATGAAACAATAACAAAAACAAGCGATCAGTCAACTCTTCTCAAGAGAACAGAAAACCACTTGCCAAAGCAAAAGTGAAAAATATAGGAAAATAAATAAAAAAGTAAAAAAAAATTATATATACACAGAAATGTTCAATAAGGGTTACAATTGAATTTGATCTTTCTTTCTTAACGTCAGACGGTCAAAAAACGACCCCGATGGACATCCTTCAGTTTTTTATGCCGGGTAGAATTACCTGACCAATTGTTAATACCAGCCCAACATAACCCAATCAGTCATGCCGCCTGTGACCTTCCACACACACAGCTTCGATCTAGGTGGAAATGGCCTTTCAACAAGGTGTCTTGACACACACACATACTCATGCACCTCCAACTTCAGACAGCCTCTCAAAGTTGCTCTTTTTCCAGGCCTTCAAATCTCACGGTTCCACTGCATGCGTAGCTTACTTGCCTCTTTTATCAGTTGGTTACCTCATGTGGCCAAACAGATATCCTTCTCTGGTATGGTATGAAGTAATACCATGAAGTCAGTGTGCCAGGGCTCAAGGGTCCAAATGGGTAACAAGCTTTCTCATCACTGCTGAACCACCAGCAGCATTTCCACCCTTGGAGTGCCTCATAACACCACCACATAGCCATTTCTACTGGAGCCTCTTCACCTACAATGCAGGTAAGTGTTCCTTTTATATTTACCTGTACAGAAAACATAAAAACAATAGTTAATTATTATACCTTCACAAAATGATCTGTCATATGGCCTATCACAGTACTTAATTTTATGAGTTTGTTTTAACTGATAGTATTTTTTTAAAAGGCCCGGAAAGAAGAATATTTTAAAAAGTAATACTTTAATTTAGCATTTAAAAATTCAACAGCAAAACTAAACATTTTAATACTATGCCAAGTACTTTTGCAAATATTCTATTTTAATATGTATTTAAGCTTGTACTTAAAGACTTTACCCTTATTAAACTAAAATCATGCATACATTAACACAATTTCAGAATTTTGTCTTGAAATATAAATTTGTTAGATCTTTATTTAATTATATTATGTAAAATCATAAAATGGATGCTTTTTTTTTGAAGCAGTATACATTATCTTTTCATTTTCTATTAAATTTTTGGACCAGCTGTGTTCTTCTTAGGGTTGCCCAGGTCTAATCTGCCTGGACTTGGTGCTAGGCAGGAGTCAATCTTGAATAGACCCTAATACATGGCAAAATATATATGTAATCATATTGGGCTAATTTACAGCAGTTTACTATACTGTCTGTGGTTTTTATACGAGGGACGTTCAAAAAGTTTGCACACTGTTATATTTTCGTTGGAAACGGTGAAGGCAGGAGGAGTAGGAATTGAGCATTAAAAAGTTGGTACGGTGCTGGGAAAATTGCATCGCAAACAAAGGTGACTATGTAGAAAAGTGATGCAATTTGGTTTTGAAATTCTTAATAAATAGAGTTAAAAAAAGTGCAGAAACTTTTTGAACGTCCCTCGTAATTCAACAACAGACATAGCCAAATCAAAGCTCAGAGAAATATACTTCAACATAAGACATCTTTTTAATTATTTAGATTTAGATATTTAGGGATGGGGAGTGGGTGTTAGTTTGCATACACTGGAGTCCAGAACTACAAAATTTAATGGGATAACACGATTATCTATATTTAAGCTTTACTATTCACTGTTGTCATTATAATTTTTGCTGTTATGAAATACTGGTTTTCAAAAAAAAAAAAACCAACTTAATGAACTTTGGGCAGTTTATTGTGTTCAAAAAAATTACTTATGAACAATTTGAAAATTAATTCAGCTTTTTTTTTGTCAGGCACGTTCTGACTCACAAGAAGAATCCCAGATATGATATAGCTATGTAAGTCATTGAGCTTTTTGAGGTTTCCTCCTATTTTTGTCCCTCTTGAGCCAAAAAACATTCATTTTTTAGGAAATGGCACCCTAATGATAACAAATAAATCAATAGAGGGTTGTTGGCAAAAATGATCAGAAGGACTTGAAGTTGTGCATGCTTCATCAACCAACCCCAAGGATTCACCCCTAATGGAATATAAATAGTCAAATAACAGTGTCTACCAAATCAATTAGCTCCTAATGCACATGTACAGTGTCTACATGACAGGGCTCTGATGATAAGGATTGTTTTATCGCTGAGATTTCTGTGTCTGTGCAGGCCACAGTCTACTTCAAGTTTGAGGGAAACTCATGTTGAACACGAGGGCTCTGCATGGGTGGCTAGGCCTCATTTTAGTATTTGATACCAGAGAAATTACAACACCAGAAGCAAGTGCCTACCTAACCAATTATCTCCTAGTGCACATGTGCAGTATGTACATCACAGTGCTAAGAGAAGGAATGCTGAAAAATACAATGCTTGCACTGAAAAGTGCAAAAAAATCTGGAAAATGTTCTGATAAAATAAAGCTACTCCCAACAAATGTAAAGAAGAAAAACAAATGGTGCAAAAAACAGCCTTTATATATACCAATAGCATAAGTCAAAAACTACTCAACAATAATTCTTTATTTGGAGATGCCTTACTATTAAGCTGTCAGAGGTTCTTTCCTTTGCAATCCAAAGTTCTGACACCAGTCAGAGTGTTACATCATTTTTTATAATGGCAGCTTACTGATGTCAAGCATTGCATCACTGTTGGCCAATATGAATAGCAATGGGTGAAGTTGGCATCAACAATATGGTGGAGCCCATGTAAGATGAAATAACTGATGATGGTGCACGTTAAAAAAATCAAACTAAAGTAGGGTGGACAATGTCACAATAAAAATGAATAACAAAAATAGCAGCAGTAATAATTAAAAAAAGAAATAAAAGAAACCAAGATCAAATTTAATGAGCCCCTCACAAAGTACTTGTTGTTATAAGAACGTAGGTCTCTGTGGTAACTATGGTTATTCATTAATTTAATAAGCCTATTCAAAGGATGATCACTTTTTGCAAACATATGTCATGTGAATTTCATTCAAAGCAAAAGAAAAAAAACTTGTTTGTCCAAATGATAGGTTTTTTTTTATATATTTTTTGTAAGTTTTAAAGAATCTACAAATTCCAGACTGTAATAGTAAAAATACACTTTTCTTGCATTGCAATCATCATATACTTATTTTTTTCATCTGTAACTGAAAAAATGACTTAAATACTAATGCAAAAGCACTCATACAAGTTGTACACCTGTCTGGATTAGCCTGACTTTCATGTACTTTGTGACAGAAAAATTAACTTATTGCAAGTTACTGAGGGTTACAAGCTGACAAAGCTGTTTTGCTATAATGACAGGTTATTCATACAGGCGTCCATCATAGGACAGGGTGCAGTAAGCTGTCCTAGGACAACTTCCTCTTTAGGAACGCGTCTGTTAGACAGAGGAAAGATGACGAAATGGTTGGCCAATTTCTGCAATATAAAATGAATTGCTTAGGTACAGTAAATTATATTATGCTTTTTGAGCAGTAAGGGGAAGGGGAAGGGAGGAAGAAAATATAAAAAAGCCGACCGAAAAGGGGAACTTTGCTCTTCTGCCTTGCAGCGCATTAATCCATGCACTCACCGGTGCCTTAACAAAGATTGATGGATTGAACTATTCCTGTCTTCCTCAGGGGTTTCTTCCACAACTTCTATTTTTGAACTGGCTTCTCAACTTATATATTGATTAACTTTTTTTAGTTTGCACCTCCGAACATAAACTTTGCCTGTCTAATGCATCATCTCCATTCAGGTGCACGTTTATTTTGTTTTTCAAACTATCTTGACCATTGACTATTTTTAAGTTGTATGAAAGTTCAATTTTTTAGCAGATGGTGATGGCCTTGTGGAGTGTATAGGAATTAAAAAGATGTTTACAAAGGGAAAGTCAAACTGGGACCCTCCACATCAAGAGCTAGGCTGCAACAAGCTGTTTTTCCAAAAAATGACAGATGGCATTGTTAACACTTTTCTCCTACCTTCCTCTCATTTGATTATTCCCCCAGGAACGATGCACTCAGATTCATGAATAGAATACCCTTTTTCAATTTCATGGTTTAAATCATCAGTGGACCTTTATTGTTGTACCCATTACACTTCTCTGTGTCTGGGGATTGCTAAATATTCCTTAAAATAAATGAAGCAAGCATATGGCACACTTAAACATGCTTTGGTTTAAGGACTTTTTGTCTTTTCAATGTCTAGTAATAATGCCAGTGCTGAGTAAACAATCATTTTGGTAGCTGTCATTAAATGTAGTTGTTAGTTTGGCATATTGCCCCATTTGTCAACATTTTGCCTTCTTTTTGTTCAGGGTAATGGTGCATTATGTACCATTAGTAAAGTACTTAACACAAATATAAGTGTTATTTCCCTGTATTTCCAGAGCTATTGTAATAAGCAATGCACACATAATCTCCAGTGCAAAAGTTTTAACATTAACATACATCTATTTGCAAACCTGCTAAATCCAGTGAATTGTCACTGAGGCTGAAGCCTGAACAATACAATACAATACAATACAATACATTTTATTTTTGTATAGCCCAACATCACACAGGAAGTTCCGCAATGGGCTTTAACAGGCACTGCCTCTTGACAGTCCCCCAGCCTTGACTCTCTGAGAAGACAAGGAAAAACTCCCAAAAAATACCTTGTAGGGAAAAATGGAAGAAACCTTGGGAAAGGCAGTTCAAAGAGAGACCCCTTTCCAGGTAGGTTGGGCGTGCAGTGGGTGTCAAAAGAAGAGGGTCAATACAATACAATACACAGAACAGAACAAATCCTTAATACAGCATAATAATAAAGATTTTAGAAGTACGGAGCAGAATTTAACAGTAGATGATATCACATAATAAGATTTGGATATTTTTAGAGTCCTGGAGACCTCATCCATCAAGCTGCCTCCCCATTCTGCTGTTATGCACCTAAAATCTGGAATAGCCTGCCAATAGGAATTCGCCAGGCAAATACAGTAGAGCACTTTAAAACACTGCTGAAAACACATTACTTTAACATGGCCTTCTCATAACTTCACTTTAACTTAATACTGATACTCTGTATGTTCAATTCTTCATAATAACTATTCACAGTGGCTCCAAAATCCATACTGACCCCTACTCTCTCTTCTGTTTCTTTTTCCGGTTTCTTTGTGGTGGCGGCCTGTGCCACCACCACCTAATCAAAGCATCATGATGCACCAACATTGATGGACTGAAAGGCAGAAGTCTACGTGACCATCATCATCAGGTCCTTCCATGAAAACCCTAAATACAAAGAGGACTGTTTGACTTATGTTAGGTAGATTGCCCAGAGGGGACTGGGCGGTCTCTTGGTCTGGAACCCCTACAGATTTTATTTTTTCTCCAGCCTTTGGAGTTTTTTTTTGTTTTTTCTGTCCACCCTGGCCATCGGACCTTACTTATTCTATGTTAATTAATGTTGACTTATGTTTATTTTTTATTGTGTCTTCTATTTTTCTATTCATTTTGTAAAGCACTTTGAGCTACATTTTTTGTATGAATATGTGCTATATAAATAAATGTTGATTGATTGATTGATTTGGCCATTCCACGGCTGAAACATTGCTCGGCCATCCAATCCGATGAAATGACCCCTTTTTCCCATGATTCCTGTGATCCTCCATCAGGGATGACTTTACCACAGGCAGGCAAACAACTTGTCAGGTGGGCCGTGGCACCAATTGCCACATTTGAGTACCGAGAACAGAAACAGAATAGGTGAGGGTTAGTAACAAATCATAACAATCATGTTACTTATGTTTTAGTGCTAATGACTAACAACAGAGATGCAGTCTGTACAGTTAATCAGCAGCTCTAGTCAGAATATGCTAAACTGAAGTAGTGAGTCTTCAGCCGGGATTTAAAGGCTGAGACTGAAGGGGCATCTCTTATAGAAGCAGGAAGACCATTCCACAGTTTAGGGGCCCTGTAACTAAAAGCTCGACCTCCCACTGTTATTTTATTAATCCTTGGAATCATAAGCAGACCGGCATCTTGAGATCTTAAAGTGCGCTCAGGCTTGTAAATCATAAGTTCAGACAAGTAAGCCGGACCTCGGCCATTTAATGCTTTATATGTTAAAAGGAGGATTTTGAAATCTGTCCTAAATTTAACCGGGAGCCAGTGTAAGGATTTAAGAACTGGAGTTATGTGTTCATATTTTCTTGTTCTTGTAATAATTTTTGCAGCCGCATTTTGGATTAACTGGAGGCTGTATAAAGAATAGTTTGAACAGCCAGTGAACACCACATTGCAGTAGTCAATCCTACTAGAGATAAATGCATGAATTAATTTCTCAGAATCCTGTTTATTTAGAAAGCGCCTTAATTTCCTAACATTTTTAAGATGGAAGAAACATGTTTTGGACAACTTTGTAATAACTTTGTGAACCAAACTGCAGCAGCAATTTGGAGGCGCTAATCAACCTAACATACTCATCAGTTTGTTTCAGGGTACAGTCAGGCACACACTTCCTCTGATTTACTTTCAGCTAGGTTAGAGTTATCAGACACCCTTACCTGCACGTCATTTGGAAAAACTGGAGCACCCAGAACAATGGATCTCTGAGGTAGTAGTGCTAACCACTGCAGCACCTTGCTGCCCACCAAGTTAAAATGTCTGCACATAAAATGTCTTTCACTATCAGCGGTCTGGAGCACAATATGTACATGAAAGTGTGCACATATCCTGTAGGCAGAAGTGCAATATATTGCTTAGCACCTATAAATAGTGTTCATGCTGCCTTATATAGTCAGAAAGACTGTATAAAAAACAACCACATCAGTGTGATTAAAATAGTTAAGTCCATCGCCTATAAAAAGTATTCACTCCTTGAAAGTGAAGTGTTTTTTATTATGCATCATTGAATCATCATGGGTTTAAGTTGGCTTTTTTTCTGATTAACAGAAAACACTAATGTCAAAGAGGAAGCAGATCTCTATAAGGTGGTCTAAATAAATTACAACTATGAAATTTTAAATAATGTATTGCATTCACCAATTAATTATCCATCCATCCATTTTTCAACCCGCTGAATCCGAACACAGGGTCACAAGGGTCTGCTGGAGTAATCCCAGCCAACACAGGGCACAAGGCAGGAACCAATCCCGGGCAGGGTGCCAACCCACTGCAGGACACATACAAACACATCCACACACCAAGCACACACTAGGGCCAATTTAGAATCGCCAATCCACCTAACCTGCATGTCTTTGGACCGAGGGAGGAAACCGGAGCCCCTGGAGGAAACCCATACAGACACGGGGAGAACATGCAAACTCCACGCAGGGAGGACCTGGGAAACGAACCCGGGTCTCCTAACTGTGAGGCAGCAGCTCTACCACTGCGCCACCGTGCCGCCCCCAATTAATTATGACAAGCCTAAATCATCTTTGGTGCAGCCAAAAGGCTTTAGAAGTCACATAATGAGTTTAATGGAGACCACCTGTTTATCATCAAGGGGTTCAATTGATTGTAGTATAAATGCTCCTTGTCTGGAAGATTCCATTACTGGTAAGTCAGTGTGATGACTTCACTTACTCAATAAAGACAAAAAGATCACTCCAAGCAACTCAGTGAAAAGATGATTGAAAAGCGCAAGTCAGGGAATGAAGAAAAGGAAATATTTCTTGATGTAGCTAAAAATCAGACTAGAGTAGCCCATTTACAAAAGCTCAGTGACTGGGCACGAAGAAGGCTAGTAGGAAGACCACCCAGAGACTGATGAGACTCTGAAGGCGTTACAAGCTACAGTGAGTTAGATTGGAGAGATTGTGCATACAAAGATCAAAGGTACACAGGAATGGCTTAAATAACAATGTTTATAGGTACTGTATGTCCTATTGTGGCCAAATAAAATTCTTGATTTCGTTAAAATTGAGGACTTATGGCTGGACTTGACAAAGGCTGTGTGATAAAGTAAAGGTCTGCTACTTTTTAAATAAATAATCGCCGCACTCACGGCTTTGAGGGGGAATGGTAGCATGGCGGGAGCGGTTCCCAGGTGCAATGCAGCATGGGCGTTTTTACACCTAAATGCACAGGTTGATGATTTGCCTGTGTCCGGAATTGATACCGGGAGCTGCTAGTTGCTACTGTTGTGCCACATCCCCATATAAAAGAGAAGCATGAGTGTCAGAGGGGAGGAAAATAGAATGAGAAAAAGATAAGTAGTTCAAATGCGGTGGAAGAACAGTCTCGGGCAGGAAGATCCGGCCACCTAGAGAGGGAAGGCAGCGCGAACAGAGGTCCTGTGAAGTAGCGTAGATCGTGACAGTCTAGGGGATGGTTTACACCACTGATCAAAGGTGCGGAGCGGGGCAAGTTTGGCTGATGACCTCCCCAAGGATCCGAGGTATGACTGTGGGAGCGTGAAGGATGACGGGAGGAGTGCCGCTGTGTGGAGGCAGCCAAGATGGGAGTCGGGGGACGAAGATCATGGCTGCTGAGTTTCTTCCAGTTGCGCGAGTTATGGGTGAGCTGGGGAGATAAAAAAGGAGGTGGGCTGTGATCATCCGTTTCTGAAGAGAACCTTAAGGATCCCGTGACTGTTTTTTTAACCTCTTGTAGTAACCCTTACACTGCCAAATACTTGGGGGGTTAATGCACCCTGGACGCTAAATACTTTTTTGCTGCACTTTTTAAGGAAACGTCACAATTCACCAAGAAAAAGTGAAATTTTAATGGAATACACATTTTTTTCATGCAAAGAGCATCACAATTACTGCAACACTAATCACTAATCAAACACACTGCCAATGAACTGTAAAAACCATTTAAAAAACTACTGCAACAATCTGTTATTATTTGTACAAGGTGCAACTGACGCCATTGTTGAAATTCAGTAAATCATCAAACCAAGTCTAGTGCAGCGGCTGAATCCCAGGGAATGTGATGCTGATTCGCTAGGGGGCAGCAGTGGTCATGAGCTGGCTGCTCAACGAATGTACGGTACTGACTGATCAGCTCCAGCGCGCTGGCAAATTGCCCTGGAAACCGACTTTAGCCAGTTCCAGCAGTTTAAGGGTTTAAGGATTTATTTATTGTGATTTTATCCCCCACCTTTCACTTGCTTTTATGGATTATTTATTTATGGACGTTTTGGAATCACGACACTTATTTATTTGGACACTGTTTTGATTTATTTTTAATAACAGCACTGAACACTTTTACACCATCCCCTTGCTCTGTGTGTGATTTGTCCCCATCTGTCAGCTCATCTTGGTCATGACTATCGACTCTGTCGGGTTCAAGATGCTCCCAAATGGGAAGAGGGAGCCTGGAGCGGACCCTCACCATCATAGGCTGTTCACACACAGTTCCCATGCAACCTGATAGAGCAGCTTTACAAAGAATGATAGGGGGAACATTGAAGAGTCCTAATGTTCAAAGCTGAGAGAGACCTGTGCACATTGACTCAAGGCTGTCATGGTTGCCAAAGGTGCATCTACTAAATAGCTAGATGAAGGGGTGAATATATAGATAATTTACTTTGTTATTGATACATCTAATTAATTTAGACCACTTTGCAAATATCCGTTTTTACTTTGACATTAGTCTTTTTCTGTTTATGAATGACAAAAGAGTAAATTGAATTAAAGTTGTATAACAATAAAATGTTAAGATTTCTAAGGGATGACTATGTTTTATAAACACTATAGGTGCTTATGTTCAACAGGTTAAAAATGTGAAATGTTCCCATTAGTAAAAGACTGAAACTTTTCCAAATGGCCGGCAGACATACATTTATCCCAGCTGTTTTTCATTCCCTACACTTAAGCAGTTCCACAGTTCCATCATCTCTCTGCTATAGCCATCTAAACTGTTCACTGCATTAGAAAATCATCCAGTATTACAGAAAAAAGTATAACTACAGTTTGTACTGTGAATAATATGTTTTACTAAACATTATAAACTAATCTCTTTTCCACTGAACAATGTGTGTAGTCTAGACAGAAAGCCCATTCACATTTGTAAGCAATGAAAGGAACATATCAGGAATTATTCAGAACAGCTAGTGATCTATGACATTTTAAAAGAAGTGTATCATTAAACACAATCTTCATGATTAGATCTCTGTCCTTAGATGTACAGGTTCCTGTTGTATTAAAATGAAGAAGAAAGAAGAATGACTAGCTAAAACATAACCATGATTGCACTTCTGCTGATTTGAATAATTTAACCTGAAAATAGTGAATAATGAGTTTAATATTATGCTAAAAAATGCAGACAGAATGCTTAAACAGAGGCAATAGTAAAAGGTCAATTGCTGATAAGAAACTATATTTTTGATTAGCAATGTACCACCATAAAAATAAATTATCACTATTTGTTCTGTTTTGTCAATAAAAGGCAACATTACAAAGAGGCTAGGACAGTAATTCAAAATGCATAACATATTTTTTTTTTATAATCTAGAATTGTTGCATTTTACATTCGTTTGCTATCTCTGTACTTCTTAATTATGGCAGTGTGCCCTACTGACTAATGCTAAACCACTAAGCATGTCACATCCAAGTACTTCTGCTCACTCTTCAGATGTGGTTTCAGACAGAAATCAGAATCATTTTACCCGGTAGCACACACTGTTATGGTAAGCATTTCATTTGCAAGTATTCCCCATTTACGCTTTGAAGGGCAGGTAACACATCACAAATGACTTAAAACCTTGAATTCTCATCAGTGGGAAGGTACTCCTCTGTTCCACCAAGCCAGGTCTCTAAAGGCTTAAAGAAACTTGAGTGGCCTGTACAGCACTGAGCTCTAACCCCAACCTTATTGAATACCTTCATGATAAACTGAAACACCAGTGGTGAGCCAGGTCTACTCGTTCAGCATGAGTACCTGTCCCTCACAAATGTTCTTTTGGGTGAAGGCCGAAAAATTCCCACAGACAAATTGCAAAATGTTGTTT
This sequence comes from Polypterus senegalus, assembly GCF_016835505.1. NCBI lineage: Eukaryota > Metazoa > Chordata > Cladistia > Polypteriformes > Polypteridae > Polypterus > Polypterus senegalus. Next base: position 158,049,337 of record NC_053160.1, read on the forward strand.
TAAGCCTTCCCAGAAATGTGAAGGCTGACCAAATTAATGTTCATAATTTTGAAATAGAACATCCAACAAGCTTATAGGTGTGATGGTCAGGTGTCCGCAAGGTTTTGGCCATATACTGAATAATACAGTAAAAATAGACAAATCCAAAAATATAATTAATAAAATATTGAAAAGGCAACGAAATTGTCAAATACACAAATACATACTTGTGATGAGATCATGGATGGAACATAACAGTAAGGATCGCCTGAGGAAATATATCATCAAGAAAAATGAGACATTTATGTACACTGGAAGAAGGATAGACCCATTGGTGAACTAAGGGAGGAAGGCGCCAGTGAAAGAGAAAAGAAATGAAAGGCTAGAATATGTTCTGAAGTCTGGAAAATTAGAACATTAGAACAGTCTAGATGAGAACAGGCCATTCAGCCCAACAAAGCTCACCAGTCCTATCTACTTAATTCTTCTAAAATAACATAAAGTCAAGTTTTAGTTGTGCTGTCTACCACTCTACTTGGTAGCTTATTCCTTGTGTGTGTGGTTCTCTGTGTAAAGAAAAACATCCTAATGGTTGTCCGAAATTTCCTCTCAACATGTTTCGAACCGTGTTCTTGATGAACTCATTTGAAAATAACAATATTGATCCACTGTACTAACTGCTTTCATAATTTTAAATACTTCAGTCATGTCTGCTCTTAATCTTCATTTGCTTAAACTGTAAAAGCTCAGCTCTAGTAATCTTTCCTCACATTTCATTCCCTGTAACCCTCGAATCAGCCTAGTTGCTATTCTCTGGACTTTTTCCACTGCTGCTATGTCCTTTTTGTAGCCTTGAGACCAAAACTGCACAGAGCAATTTGATGAGGTCTTACCAGTGCATTATAAAGCTTCAACATAACCTTGATGGATTTATACACTACACATCGTACCATATAGTCTGACATTCTGTATGCCTTCTTAATGGTTTCTGAACACTGTCTGGCAGTTGATAGTGTTGAGTCCATTACAATTCCTAAATCCTCTTCATAAGGTGTACTTTCAATTATCAGATCTCTGATTGTGTATCCAAAAATCCCTACAAGGCACTTTCTGAAACACTCCTCAGCCCAAAAGTGACACCAGGGTTTCATCCAGAAGTAACAACTAGATTGGTTTTAAAGGTGAAAGGAACTTTGCCATGACGAATAGGCTAAAGGAGTGAAAGATGCACAGCTAGAGCAGGTACAGAGAAAGCAAGACATTGCTCACCTGAGGGACAGCAGCAAAGAAACATACAGTAGATAGGAGCAGCGAGTCTGAAGTCCTGTGGATTCTTATTGTTTCTTTTTGCTATTTTGTGTTATCGCTAAAACAATTTCTCATGTTTTGGCTTGTTGAAAAGTATTTTTTAAACTTTGAAGTCTTTTGAGTATTATTCCGAGTTGAGTAGAAATCTACAATTGTGTGAAAAAGTAAGTACACCCAATTTCAGTAGTTTGGCTTTACATATCAGGACACAACTAACAAATAGCTAATCTCCACCATGCACACTTTTAAACATACTGATTATTTACTGGGTTATGTAAATCCCAATAAGACCTTTGCTTGACACTTTCTGGGAAATAATCATATGAAGTTGGTTCTTTGGACTTTGAAGAGTTTCCTAATGTACAGACAAAACAGAAATTAATAATGCCTAGTAGGCTACGTAAAACAACAGAGCAAGAGAACATGCCTGTGTGATCGTATGCAGTGAGAGACCTTTTAAAATCAGGAATCCATTGGGATTTTATAAGTATGTTATCATCTATATTCATGGTTATGTATAGAGTCTATTATGGATCTAAATAAATAAATTATCTTTCTGGAACCTTCATATGGAAGACTATTTTGGGAACAAGAAATGTTTCCCCTATGGTATTGTGCTGAAGAACCACTATGGTACCTTTATTTTCAACAGTGTAGGATAAATCTAATCTGATGTGGCAAACTTCAAATGACATATTTACCTTGTTATATGACCAAGATATAAAAACAAAAAAATATCCAACATGCCACAACTGTGCCTATGAAGGTATGTGGCCTCCTAACACTTCCAGTTAAGAAGCTAACCAGATCCAAATGCCTCTAATCAAGTTGTAGCGGGGCTGCATAGGGGGTTTTTGTTTCTATATAAGTATGTCCTGTTGAGTGTTTGTTAAATTTGAATAACAACAATGGGTGCACCGATTTCTGTTTGTAAACTGGGGTCGGTTTCTTTAAACAGGTTTGAACTGATGTGGAGGGGCTTGTGGGATTTGTAATTTGTGGTTTGTATGCACTATACCAATGAAACCGGAAGAGAAGGATGTGGCGGGACTTTTCGAGTGGACCATTTTCTAATCAACATCATCTGTAGCAGCAGCTTCTAAACATTTTCAGTTACTGGACTTTTGTGGTGAAGAAGGATGGTGCTCGGCCACTAGATGTAAGGATCATGGAGGTTTCTTTTACTCCCAATTCAGTCCATCAATGCTCTTAGATAAGCGGTGCACCTCCGAAGACTGTTCTTCTGCACTCCGGTGGTAGGACAGAATTTCACTATCCATATTCCAGGAAGTTGTTCATTGAATAGGAGCATTCTGCACTACTTGCCATCATTTAACCCTAGTGTCCATTTCCAGAATCACTTCCATCATTTACAGTAAGGACTTTTTTTTTCAGGACTATAATCATCGTTGTGTGGGGGTTTGTTTGTGGGGTGTGTTTAGTATTTTTTATATTTGTAAATAGTTATTCTAGCAAATAAGGATCATTTTATATATTTGTGTGTTTGGTGTGTTTAATCTTAAGGGGCTTTTTCCTGGGTTTTGTTAATATCTGGGTGGCAGAGTAGAAATTCGGTAGGGCTTAGGTGTTGGCCTGATTTTATCCATCTCTCATTTTAAAAGCATAGCGGCTTCCTTGCTATGTAAATCTGGTAACACCCTCTGCACTGGCAATAAGCGGGGGGTGTGCTACAAAGTACAATTGATTAGTTCATGACCAGGAAATGCTACTATACTGATATAAATGTAGAACCTTTTCCAGTTTGGTCTGAAGCATTCAAAATTGTGGTAACACCATGTCAAGGACAAAGCACATCTGAAATGATAGGAAGTGCAAGAGGTAATTTCTATACAATTTCTTTTCTTGCACTAACACATATGTTGCAGTTCTTATGTTGTGTGTTCAAACACCTGCATCTTCACAATTCAGGACTAAGCTTGGTCCATATACTGTAAAACACCGCATTTGTGCTGTAGAAAAGGAGACTGCTAAGTGACAAAGATCTGCAACATTGAGGATTATATCATGAGGTAGAAATGCAATTACTGCTTTTCATATAAAATGGTAGTTTCATTTAGAGGTCATTTCACGGGGTCCATATGCTACTATTTCATGCCTTAATGGTCTATAGACTTTATGGATTGTGGTAATGGTAGCACATTGTTTATTACTGTTGCCTCACAGCCCCAGGGGTCTGGGATTGACTTTTGGCATAGTCACTGCATATATCTGTTTTTTTGACATTCTTGCTTTCTTCACATGTGTTTTATCTTGAGGGTCGCACTTACTAATACATGCATGTTAGGTCTATTTGTGATTGTAAATAGAAATGGAGGTAGTGAGTGTGCCTTGCAAAGGATTTAACTTCTAGTTTATCCACTATCCTTTTGCCCAAAAACTCCCAGTAGGTAATATATTCTCCAGCTTATACTTCAAGTGTCATATATTGGCATTGCATAGTTAAAATCTTTTCATATTTTCCTAAGTGCAATGGCCCCTATTCAAAGTTGTTTGTTGCTTTTTACTTTGCTTCTTTTATTATATCTGCCCATCTATTCATCCACTTTCTGATCTGCTCACACCAGCACAGAATTCTTTTATAACAGTGTTTTCTTTTCACGTTTTATTTCTGGAAAAAGCTTGCTTTACTTCTTTACAACAAAATTAAGAAGATGCTAGGTGTGCACTGCAGGCAACATGTCAATGAAGTCTCCAATGAGTCACAGCAAATTATCAAAAAGCTCTTCAAGCATCAAAATTTTATAATTGCATTAGGGAATTTCACCAGTTCTGCAAAGTATCCAGTGTTTTTAAGGGAATCGAGGAAGAAAATAAACTGTTCAGTACATTATTAAATAACTTGTGTGAACATTACTTTGCCTGAATGTACCACAGCTTTTGCTTAAATTCACTGTGTTTTATTCTATTAATTATATTAATCCACATTAATGACAGGTTGGATCGGTCTTGGAAAACAGAAGAACTATATAACAAAGAACAGAGTAGGCTCTTTTTTTCTTAGGAGACTGCGTTCCTTTAATATGAGTAGTGCCATCTTCACATTTTCTATATCTCTGTAATGGCTGGTGTGATTTTCTATGCTGTGATGTGCTGGGCTGATAACATCACTTCAAGAGAAGCCCACCAAATCAAAAGGCTAATAAATAGGTCAACCTCAGTTATAGGATGTACTGTGGACCCCCTGAAGGTAGCAGCAAAGGAGAAAATTAAAATAAAACTGAATGCCATTATGAACAATGCTGCACATCCTCTCTCTGATACACTAACACTGAGGATTTTCACCCAACGAATCATTCAGCAGAAGTGTGTCAAGAAACACTACAGGGGCTCCTTTATACCAACAGCAATACATCTGCATAATGCCTCACTTTATAGTAATTACAGTGTGTGTTCACACCAAAGTATGTGTGTGTATATTTACTTATTTGTTTACATATGTACCTTTTTATGTATTTATTTATTTAAAGAGCATCTATAAAAGCCAAAATTTCACCCGGGGACAAATAAAGTTGTGAAGCCCGGATGAGTACAGCCACCCTAACACAGGTTCAACACACAACACGCAGTTTATTTATAATAAAAGTGCACAAAACCAACACCACAACACACAGTCCATCCACCTCCACTCCTCCTCAGACTTTGTCTTCTTCTTCCTCCTGACTCTGGCCCTCGAATGGTGGGGACTGGCCCCTTTTTATAGGGCATCTAGAAGAACTCCTGGTGCCCAACAAGCTTTTTCCAGCCACACTTCTGGGTGTGGTGTAAGTGTGGTCAAATAGTGGAACACGGGTTGGGCTCCCGTGCTCGTGACACGTGGCGCCACTGTAAATCAAGGGGGCTGCCCTCTGTCGGCCTGGGGGAGAAATTATCCTTAAAATACTTTCTCCCCCAGTTCTTCCACACTTTGGGCATCCTGGCCAGGTAAGGATTCCGGCCGCCAGCCACATTATCTATCTATCTATCTATCTATCTATCTATCTATCTATCTATCTATCTATCTATCTATCTATCTATATGTGATTCAGTGTTTCATTTCCAGTGTACTATGTAGAAATAATTAGATTAATTCAGTTATGCTTTAATATTTAAATGATTTTAATAAGTCTTTTAAAACAGTGAGCATTGTTTGATTTAAGTGTTACGTAACATCTGAGGTTTTGTATCCATTTTATCAATTTTCAAGCCTACTTTATTTCCCCTCTTTTAATTTACCTCCACTCTTTATCCTACATCATCCTGATGGTTTTCAGGAGTGTGTTAAAATATAGCTACTACATTTTTGTACTAGCCCATACAGGATTCCTCTTAAATATTATTTGGTGGACGGTCTGATGGTACAGTGGTAGCATTACTTGCTCATTGTAGAAGATCAGGGTTCGTGTCCCAGGTCCTCCCTGTGTGAAGCTCCAGGTGCTCTTGTGTCCTCCCACGGTCAAAAGACATGTTGGTTAGGTGGATTGGTGAAGGTAAACTGGCCCCTGACACACGTGTGTTCACCCTGTGATGGACTAGCTTCCTCATCTCGGATTGTTTCTGGCTTGCGTCAGATGCTTGCTGGAATTGGCTCCAGCTTCTCCGCAGATTTGTTCTGGATAACCAGGTTTGAAGCTGGATGGATGGATATTATTTGGCAGTCATGTCGATGTTTTTATTTCATGCAGTTTTAATAAAACTTAAATAATGGATAACCTATAATAGTGTGGTTAGTATTGCCAACTAACAGCACTTGCACTCCAAATTCCAAGCTATGTTACCATGTACAGTGATCCCTCGCTATATCGCGCTTTGACTTTCGCGGCTTCACTCAATCACAGATTTTAAATGTAAGCATATCTAAATATATATCACGGATTTTTCGCTGGAAAGATTTTTCTGCGGAAAATGGGTCTTTTAATTTATGGTAAATGCTTTCTCAGTTGATTTGCCCAGTTGATTTCATACAAGGGACGCTATTGGCGGATGGCTGAGAAGCTACCCAATCAGAGTACGTATTATCAACTTCCCACGCGGTGCTTCGCATACTTGAAAGCCTGAACAGCATGTATTGATTTTTGATTGTTTGCTTTTCTCTGTCTCACTCTCTCTGACATTCTCTGCTCCTGACGGAGGGGCTGTTCGCAGAGGGGCTGTTCGCACACTGGCCTAGAAGATACGGACGCTCCTCTAAAAAATGCTGAAAGACTACCTTCACATTGCTCCCTTTGTTTGCTTTTCTCTCTCTCTGTCTCTCTCTCTCTGACATTCTCTGCTCCTGATGCGCACTCCTTTGAAGAGGAAGATATGTTTGCATTCTTTTAATTGTGAGACGGAATTGTCATCTCTGTCTTGTCATGGAGCACAGTTTAAACTTTTGACTAAAGGGTGTTATTTCATGTCTAGAGGGCTCTAATAATGTTAAAAAACGTATTTAGAAGGTTGTAAACAGGTTTTCTATGCTCTAACTGCGATTCTTTATAAATAAATCCTACTTCGCAGAAATTCATTTATCGCGGTAGAGTCTGGAACAGATTAACCACGATAAACGAGGGTTTACTGTATGTGAAATATGAATTTTAATGTTTTTTCCCCACCTTGCCTGTTACACCAGTCTCCTTGCTAAATTACTCTGGTGTGAACACATTTGGTGGGTATATTTTGTCAAATGCTCTTGCAGCCTTCCAGTAAATGATCCTGCCTTAAGAATCTTGCTACCGACAATTTTACTTTGGACATTTGAAAAAAGAGTGAAGAATGTTTAATAGCCTATACATCAAATTTCCTGAAATAACTATGTCCATTGAAGGGTTTCAAGCAGCTGAAGCATTTCCGAGAAGCACAGGGTGTAAGGTAATAACCTCTGACATGAGCTCAGCCCACTGAAAGCCATACTGAGATACATACCTACTAATACTGGACCCAATTTGAGAACAACAATTTATCAAATGTGTGATGTACAGGAACACTGGATACCTTAGAGAACATCCACATGGGCATAGAAAGAATGCGCAAACAATACATGGTTAATGACCAGGATAGGAATCAGACCAGATATAGGGTTTTCCTGATATTTTAATTATTACCTTAAAAAATGTAATATCATTGATCCATTTATTGAACTCTCTTAATCCAATTTTAGGGTTGTGGAGAACTGGAGTTACATGTAGAACTTGGTGAAAAGGGAATTTTTTGCAACTTATGTTAATCAAAACCAAGGAACAAATTATTGACTTTTCTTCAATCACAGCAATGAGCCTCTATGCCTGATCACTAATCAGGGAGTGGATATGGATGTGGTGTACTGTTACAAGTACTTGGGGGTCCATATCAATGACATACTGGACTGATATAGTAACACAGAGCAAGTATAGGAAAGGGCGTAGATGACTCTTTTTCTTTAGCAGACTGCTTTCCTTTAATGTGTGTAGTGACATCATTTACATGTTCTGTCATTCTGTGATGGCCTCTGTGATTTTCTACACTATAATGTGCTGGGCTGGGAACATTACTTCAAGAGAGGCTCACCAAATCAAAAGTTAAATAAGAAGTGTTGGGAGGCACACTCGACCCCCTGGAGGTAGTAGCAAAGTTAATGAAGAAAAAACTGATGACCATAATGAATAATGCTGCACAATCATTGACACAGTAACACTGAGCACTTTCAGACAACTGGTGATTCAGTAGACATGTGTCAAGAAACAATACAGGGGCTTCTTAATACCTATGTCAGTATGCCTGCAAAATGCTTCATTACAAGTACTCTCTTACTAGCCAAGTTTCTTTTTTGTAAATTTGTGTATGTGTGTTTAGAGGAGTGGATGTTGATATTTGTTATAATATTTCCTAAGCTTCTGTAAAAAGCTAAATTTCTGTCTTGGGAGAAATAAAGACATACTGGGGCCAATTTCAGATGCTGGATCTGTGAGGCAACATGAGTAACCATAGTGTTAATATACCACCCTATACATAATATCTATAGAGTAAAATCCTTATCCAGAGCCAAGTTTTAAAAAAATATTTGGTAACACTTTTGAACATTAGAACAATGTAGACGAGAACAGGCTATTCAGTCCAACAAATCTAGCCTGCCCTATCCTCTTTCTTCTTTTAAAATAACATCAAGTCTAGTTTTGAAAGTTCCTAAAGTCTTAATGTCTACCACGCAACTTGGTAGCTTATTCCAGCTGGCTATGATTCTCTGTGCAAAGAAAAACATTCTAACATTTGTGCAAAATTTACCCTTAACAAGTTCCCAACTGTGTCCCCATGTTCTTGATGAACATCCTTCATAATTTTAAACACTTCAATCATGTCTCATCTTAATCTAAACTAAAAAGGCTCAGCTCTTTTAATGTTTCCACATAACTCATTCCCTGTAGCTATGGGATCAGCCTAGTCACTCTTTTCTGTTTTTCCCAGCACTGCTATGTCCTTTTTGTAGCCTGGAGACCAAAACTGCACACAGTACTCCATGGTGAGGCCTCACCAGTGAGTTTTAAAGTTTCAGCAGAACCTCCTTGGACTTATACTGTACACATCAGGGTGCTATATAACCTAAAATTCTGTTAGCCTTCTTGATGGCTTCTGGCAGGTTATAGTGTCAAGTCCAATACAACTCCTAAATCCTTCTCATGAGGTGTACTTTCAATTTCCAGACCTTCCATTGTGTATTCAAACCTAAAATTTATATTTCATATGTGTAAAACTTTACATTTATTACAGTAAAGTTCATCTGCAACAAATCTGCCCAAGCCTACTGTATATGCTGTCCAAGTCACTCTATAATGACTCAACAGATTCAAGATTATCTGCCAATCCACCTTGCTTGGTATCATCTGCAGAATTAACCAGCTTGTTACTTATATTCCTACCCAAATCATTTTATATATTAAAAATAGCAGCGGCCCTAGCACTGACCACATTGAAACTCCACTCTTAACATCGGTCAATTCTGATGAGGTTCCTCGCACCATCACTGTCTAATTCCTGTGTCTGAGTCAATTTTGCACCCATCTTCAAACAACACCCTGAACTCCCACTTCTTTTAGTTTGATGCCCAACCTCATATGTATCACCTTATCAAATCCATTCTAAAAGTTCAAATAAATAATATTATCTGCTCCACATTGATCATATCCTTTTATTCCCTCCTTGTCGAATGTTAGCATGTTGGTAAAACATGATCTCCCTCTTCTGAACCCATGCTGATGGTTCAGTAACACTCCCGTTCTTGCCATATTTCTTTCAGTTTTATCTGTAATACTTGCATTAATTTACCTGTGATGCACATTAAGCTTACTGGCCTATAGTTGCTTGGCTCTGCCTGGTCACCCTTTTTATATATTGGGATAATATTTTCCATTTCCCAGCCTTTCAGAATTTCTCCAGTGCACAGTGACTTCCTAAAAATATGTGTCAAGGGTTTATATATACTCACTGATCTCCTGAAGAGCTTGAGGTTATATATTATCTGGTCCTGGAGATTTGTTTGATTTCAGCCTATGCTCTCAGCCTATTTAATCTGAACAGTACTTCTCCCTCTACAGTTTCCAAAGCCCTCAGTATCTCCTAAGTAGTCCCATTTAAAAATGGGTGGTTTATCCACTTCTTCACATGTGAAGACCTCAGAAACATGTACGTTTTAAACATCTGCTATTTCACTGTATTTGTAATTCCGCTTTACTATAACTGATGCATTTCACCTTCTCCTTGACTGTTCTTTTGCTACTAAAATACTGAAAGAATCTCTTAGGGTCTTCTGTCCTCATATCTGCAGTGTTCCTCTCTAACAGTCTTTTAGCCTCCCCAATATCCTTCTTAATGATTCCCCTCATGTTCTCATATGTCCTGAAATTCAAATTGGAGTTATTAGTCTTACACACCTTATTAATGAGCAGTAGATGCATTTTTTGCAGTACCTAAATGAAAGTATTACCAAATATTTAATTATGGTGATTTTTTTATATTCAAAAAAGTTATAAAACACCTTTCTAAGGATTGTTTCTAGCAACATCTGCTGTCACTTTTCATTTGCATATTTTATGAATTCTAACTTGACATTTTCATCTTTTAAAGCAAATCTAAAATTCCCAAAGCTGAACTTTAAATTTCATTTATTTAACTAGCACTTTAATGCAAAGCAAATTATATGTCATATTTGCGATGAAGACATATATCAGCATAGCCATATTTTTTATGTGCTTTTCTGCAACCTGTGGTTAAGGGGATCACCAGCTACAGAAGGATTCTCCCCCATTGCTTTTACTTGAATGTATTTTCCTTGCCAGCTCTGTCTCACTGTCTGTGCAATGTTTGTTCCTCTTTTGAACAAAACACTCATTATTTTTATTAACCTAATGTCTCCAAAATGTCATTGATTTGAGATCTGAAACCTTCAAGGTGTTCATTTCAGCTGCACTCCAGGATAACTTTTTCTGTGTTTTCACAATCCTCAATGTGAAGAAATATCTCTCAACACTTGCATTAAATTTATGTTTAACAATTTTTCCTCTGTGCCTGGTGTTCTTGTTGAAAAATTTAATTTAAAGTAACAGCTGACACCCAAATGCTCACATGCTGTATGGATTTAAGCACAGTGTTGCGTGTTCTGACACCTTTCTTTCATGATCAGCAAAACATCTATCCATCCATTATCCAACCCGGTATATCCTAACTACAGGGTCATGGGGGCCTGCTGGAGCCAATCCCAGCCAACACATAGCACAAGGCAGGAAACAAACCCCAGGCAGGGTCCCAGCCCACTGCAGGCCACACACACACACACACACCCACACAACAAGCACACACTAGGGACAATTTAAGATCACCAATGAACCTAACCTGCATGTCTTTGGACTGTGGGAGGAAACCTCAGCACCCGGAGGAAACCCATGCAGACACAGGGAGAACATATTGTACAAACACCACGCAGGGAGGACATGGGAAGCAAACCCAGGTTTCTTAACTGTGAGGCAGCAGCACTACCACCGTGCCGCACCTCAGCAAAACATCTTTCAGCAATATGTGCTACAGTAGTTCTTCTGTGGGATTGAACCAGATATGCTAGACTTCATTCCCCACACTGATCACCAAGCCTTAGGAGACAATGATCGTGTCACCAGTGCCCCAGTAGCCTTTTCATCAACCACTTTTGGTAGGTACTATCCACAGCATACCGGGAACACTCCAGAGCAACCATTTTGGATATGTTCTTACTCAGTATATAAGCCATCACAATTTGGCCCTTGCCAAAATCACTTAGAAGCTTATGCTTGACCATTTTTCCTGCTTCCAACACATCCTCTTTGATAACTCACTGTTCACTTGCTGCCTAATATATCCCACACCTTGGCAGGTATCATTGTAATGAGATAATGTTAGTCACCTCTCAGTGGTTTTAATATTGTGGCTGATTGGTGTATATAATTAAAAAAAAAGCAATGGCTCAGTCTTTGACACTATGGTATGCCACCTTTGAAAATACTTTATTCTGAAATAGCTCCTTGTTCTGTATTGAGCTTTTTTACATATTTGAGTCAATTCTGTACATACTGTAACTTCACACTTAACAACTGAATGTATATTTCTTGTTGTTTAATGTTATATGTCAAAGTAAACAATATCAAATTCTCCATTAGAATTATGTCCTTTTGTTGCTTCATCTTAAAACTTCATCTTATCAGTGTGATGCTACCCCCTTCCTTTCAAACCTACGCTGACTGCCTACTAACACAGCTGTAATAAATAGGTGGTTCTCTGTCTTGTTTTTAATAATTGCATTTATTAATTTGCCTGTCATGCCCACTATGATAAAAGGCTTGTAGTTATAAGGGGCAGCATAATTATTTGTTATAATAATTGTAGACCATTTTTAATCTTAATCCTCTAGGACTTCCTTAATATTTAGTGACTTCAGAAAATGACACTAAAGTGTTTGTATACTGCTTATAATAACTAGATTCTAATGTTTCTTTCTTGGGTAACCTATTTCTTTTAAGCCTTTTTAATACTAGTAGCAAATTGTTTGTAAAAATGAATATTACCTGTAATTATTGTCATCATACTGACTTCCTTTCCCTTTCTTTGCAACATCTGCATTATGGAAGGAACCTCTTATGCTTGATCTTTTTGTAGTAAGTGCCATGTTCATGAAGCCCATTATCCCTAGCGTTGCAGATTTTTTTTTTTTTTTTTTGGAGATTTTGTGTTTTACTTTTTTCACATCCTTTCAAGAAACTGAGTATCCAGTTGGGTCCTCATATTTTCTTTTCAGATCATATCACACAGAAGATAACACCGATACTGCTGTCCCTGTAGACACTTTCCAAGGCCTACTGTAGCATCTGTACTTGATAGCTCTAAAATGCACTCAAGGTACATTTAAATATAACTCCCACCCATAACAATGGAATTATGAACAAATGAAAGCACAAAGGCTGGTGCAAATGGATAAAGGAAAGTGAATTTGGTGGGCTTAATGAATATGGAACTTAATACAAGAAGAATGAGCATCCTATCTTTCTGTCTCTCTTAGTGTTTTCAGTAAGTTGGACAGCCTTGAGGTGGCTTTATTCTTTTATCTACGAGCATTATAAACAGGCACATCAAACAGTCTGTGAGAATATTTCACAAGCTTTTGGTTTTCTGCTAAAAGTGGTCCTTTTAGGAGCAGATCAATGTTGACTTTTGACAGTGTTAAAGAATAATACTATAGCGGAACAGTGGGCACATGGGAATTGGGACCATAAATTATAGTTTATAATTATAGTATATATAAAAACAACAGGGCAAATATCACGAGGATTCGCCAAAAGAAAACCTACTTACTGACAATACTGTGGACACTTTTGCCTCAGATGACAATGATACATAAATTAAATTATCTTGACTCTTATGCAGCACTGTTTGATAATCGGTTTCATTAAATTTTTGCAAAAGTAAACTGGACAGCTATAAGTAACTTTATTGTCTGTTTATTCATACTGATAAAAATCATGAGAGCCTATCCATGGCCTATTAAATTGTAACAGAAGGTTTATCAGTTTATATACTGTCACTCAAAGGACTCAAATGAGGGTAATTCCACGCCAGACCAGGGGATGGAGGAGTGCACTAATCCTTTCTCTCTTTCCTCTGCAGACCAGTTATGGGATATTCTGCCTGACCCGATGATGTCACTTCCGGTCCAAAACCCTAACGACATCACTTCCGGTCCTGACCCCAATGACGTCATTTCCTCTGCCTTTCCATAAAACCACCATCTTTACCTCCTCCAAATCAGTTCTGTTCTGGACTCTTATCAGTACACAATTGTACAACCAATTTACTATTTTGCAGCTGGGTTTCATGTATATAGGAGGCTGCTCCAAACCTTTTTTTGACTATTCATTTGACAATAGGCATTAGATTCCACTAATCAGATCATAGACTTAATAACTGATATACCATATATTTTATGTTCTGTTTTGGGCTATTCGATTTTTTGCATATTTTGTAAGAAGAAAAAATGTTGTAGATGGAGTTAGAATTACTTTTTTGGGTGAACATCTTTTTATCATGTTTGTAACTCTGTTGGTGAAGGGTAAGTATACTTCGGGAGGCCTGGTATGGCATCTGTGGGTTAAAGCTAAATTAGTGTTTTTAAGTTAATCCACAATCAAGCTAACTGACATTTGGCAACTGTTAATTGGTGAGCCCAAGGATATACCAATCCACCTCATGGAGAGGGTCAGCAAGGCACTGTGAGACTACAATTCATTTTTAATTTTTCTTATGTGAATTTTATGCTCATCACTCTGTTGTATGTGTATGCTGAGCCATCTAGAAAACACAACTTTTTTGCCAAGTAAACTTTGTCTTGGATGTCTTATGAGTTGCAACAGATCTGCTTACAACAAATATTAGAGTCATCAGAATGGGAGTTGCAGAATTTACTGTTAAAGACCATGCTAACAACATAGGGGCAACATCGAAATGCTAAATTCAGTCAGTTAGCTGCAACCTGCCATGTCCATGCCTTCAATATTGTGTAATAATATTTTAATATGAATTGCAAATATAGAAATAAATTTTGATAATATATTACAGTAGAGCTTCACAGAAATACATGAATTGAGATTTCTTGATAAGAAACAAAATTGTTAGCTGAGAATTGAGTGACAAGGCTTTAGAACAGCAGAAAGGCTGTTGTTCAAGCATGTCTGTTGTCTTTCAATTTGATACTGAAAGGCTAAATAGACAAGCATTCAGGGGCTTGAAATGCCAGACTGGAAGTGAGAAGCACAGAACTAAATATGATTATGAAATTGAAAATTCAACAGTTTATTCTAAGAAGATGTTCAATTTAACCTAATTAACTCAATTAATCACTCTAATTAAAGTATTTGGATTCTGCAGCAGCCACTTTCAGCCAAATTAACTGCCATGGCTTGTACCTCATCCCACATGTACTGTATCTAATATAATTATAAGTTTGTAATTTACAGAAGTGAAACATGTTACAAATCCAGACAAGGCTCACTCCATTTGAACTTTTTTATTGCCTTTTTTGATTTGCCCCCATTTTGTTTATTAATCAGTTTGGCTTCTGTCCATTTTGATAATTATGTAAATATATCAAATGGGTGAAGACTTTTAATGATGCTTAAGCCTTCCCTCTACCAGATGCGCCTCATTCTTTTAATGGCAGAGCATAAAGGAGATAGTGTCTTTAAAATATAAATAAACCACTTTCTATATCTACTCTAATGTATCAATAAAATCCTAAGCCAAAAAGTGCAATGGATTTGTGCAACGATTTTATGTGACTTTTTTGTCACACTTTAAATCTGGCTTATTTTAAGACCTACATATATATGTTTAGTATAATTTTTTTCAGAGTTTATCAAACTTTAATGTGATGTTGTTAGATTTTCAGATTCTTATTCCGTTTTTTCAAAATATAAACTAAAAAATATCAACAACCCACAGCCCACATGACAAGACTTTGTGCCAAGAGGTTTAATCACGCCAGGGGCAGGAAATAAAAGACAAAGAGTAGATGATAAAGACAGCTGCTGTACAGGATTTTAAATGTTTAAATCGCCAAGCGAGATGCAGATCACGCGGCATGGCAGCAGCAGTAGTCCAGCAGCTGATCAAGCAATGAGAAGGTAAAAAATACTGTATTTGTTTCCCATTGTATCACCGTTTAAGAGGGGGTTTCGGAGGAGCGGCAGAGATGTGAAGTGGCTGGTGCATGGCACAGCCCAGGGGGGTTGCCAAGCGAAGTAAGCAGAGGGTAAGCCCACTAGTAATTTATAATAAAAAAGGGAAAGCAGTTTTGTTTGGTTGTGTTTCTGTTTTATTGATTATCTGTTTATTTTTTTCTTTGCCTGGTTTCTCCACTTTTCTTAGAATTTTTGGATGCAGAACTTGTTTAGCAGGTTCCTTTTGTCATCAAATTCAGTTCATTCATTTTTTTTTAATTTTGGAGTTTTCTTATTTACTTTTATTTCAATATACTACTGAATTTTTTTTTTGATCTATTTAATCTGTTTTGGCATTCCTTGATCATTCAGTTAAGTTTATTCTTAATTAGATTTTATGTTTTTTACCTTTTTCTTTGTTACTTTGTTCTAGTATATTTAATAAATTATTTAGTTTAATTCCAGGGATTTTGTTGCTCCAAGGTGTTTCCTGAAGAGGCATTAGCTCTCTTGGAAATGTGTTCTTTTTAAATTGTGGCATATTAAGTAACAAAACAATATAGTAATATACCAGAAAAGGCGATATCCCTCCCATCGTGATTACGGTGGTACAAGAATCACATGAGAAAAAATATACTTTAGCTTACATTTACTGACGGTTAACACGGTTACAGACGGGAGGCATATGACAGACTTTATTCAGGTGGGAATCTGGATCAACAGAGTCAGCCAGTTTTCGTCTCCACGCTGGGAGGTTTTTCAGAACTTTGCCGACTTGTGCCCCAAAGGGTCTGGCTGTTGTCCAAGCCTTTTATACTGTTCTTCTTCAACTTGCTGGTCCTTTCTGTCTCCAAACAAGGGCAGGAAAGGGCTGAATTCCTCCTCAACAAAATACAGAAATATCATAGTGCTTACATGCCAGTTCTCATTCTCCCAACAAGGAAATTAGACTTTGTACTGACAGAGGACAGAAATACTCTTCTGTGTTTAAGCTGACTATACACTCCTTCAGTTGTATTTGGCTATCCAATGCTTGGCTAGCAATTCTAACTGCTGAGCCCCTGTGTGCCAAATTTAACATGCACATGTGAATAAATCCATACCAGTGAGCATAGAGATAGTGACATTAAAGAAAAATGTAGTATAACACAAGGTATGGACCAAGCACTTTGATAAATAGGGCATTCTGAGAATCCAGTTTTAGACAGGGTCCTACTTGACAGGGCTGTCTTTGGTTTCGGCTGGGATCTTAGATTATTAGGGACTGTGGTTCAGAGTGAAAGGTAGTGAGCTTTAGCATTTGAGGTACTGATAAATTCTGATTTATATATGGTTCAGGCTACCCACTGAAGAAGATGACAGTTAATAATGATATGTGCTTCTATACAGTATTTCTTGAAATGTACTAAAGTTTAAAAAACAGTCCATGTTTGTTAGTATTTTGTTGTAGAAATGAAGCACACTATGTAGATTTACTGCACACTACAAAATATAGTCAGGAAAACCTCAAGTATTACTGTGTTCTCCATTCATTCTATCATAATTACAATATGGGTGTTTTATTTTTGGCATTTTTTGCTACTCATTATTGCTGGCATGCTAAGGAAAAGCAATTTTTCACCTGTTTGCTTTTTTCATGAAAGGTGTGAGATTTGTCATTAATCATAAGCCACCAGAAACAAAGCCAGCTGAAGAATGTACTTGTTTAAGATAACTGTCCACTCCAGATGTGCATGGTAATTATTGTAATTTCCTTCTTTTCAAAAGCAATGGCTTTGTTTCTTTTTGCTCAGTTTTTTATGGTAGTGTTTTGCCCCATGTTTCAGTTCTTGTAACATACTAAATCATAAAGCATTTAATTGGTAGACATCTTGGCCAGCATGTGATGACCATTGATGTGTATGCATTTTTATATATATATATATATATATATATATATATATATATATATATATATATATATATATATATATATATATATACATGCATATATATTGTCACAGACGGCCAGGGCCCTTGCCCAGCTCGTACGCCTGTTCGCTGAGAGGACCTGGGGAGCAAGCCTGGGCAGAACAGTATCTCCCCCGGGATGCTAAATAGCAGCCCCCATGGGTTGCAGTGGTGCCTCAGACTCACTCCTGGATGGCTTCATGGGAGATTGAGTTGTCTACAGCCCTGTTGGGGTCCGGGGGTGCCACCAGAGGATGCTCCAACTGCCTCTGACCCCATATGGGCGATCCTTTCACCACAGCCAGAACTGCTGCTGGAAATAGGTCATCAAGCACCTGGAGTACTTCTGGGTAACATATAAAAGGTGCCAACAGACAGTACTTGGTGAGCCAGAGTCAGGAAGAGGGAGACAAAGCTTGCCGGGAGGAGTGGAGGAGAACAAAAAGAGAAAAAAAAGAATAAGAGAAAAAGAGTATTGTGCTGTGATTGTGCTTAGTGGGACTATGTTGTGCCTGTGGGAAACTCCCTTGAAGTGAAGATAAAATATATATTGTGGCAGGATCACCGTGGCTCTGACTGGGGGAGAGAGTATTTTCAAGACCGTTTCTCCCCTGGACTGGCAGTGGGCAAACCCCTTGGCTTCCAACGGGGTCACAGATCATGAGCATGGAAACTCAACCCTGCTGGGGCCCATGGCCACCACCAGGTGGTGCCTGGATGCCTGTAGGGCCCTATTTGGCAGCCCTTCCGTCACACCCGGAAGTGCTGCCGGAAAAAGCTCGTTGGCCACCTGGACGTCTTCAGGCTGCCCTATAAAAAGAGCCAGTCACCACCACTCAATGGCCTCAGTCAGGACGAAGTGGATGAGCTCATATGGAGGAGCGGAGGCGGAAGGACAGGCTGAAAGAAGGGACTGTGCTTTATCTTGTGCTGTGGAGTGCAAATTATAAATAAACCATGTGCTGTGTGGCAATTTGGGTCTTGCCTGTCTGTGTCAGGGTTACGAATGAGGAATCGCTGCCGTAACAACGCCCGGACAAGCCAAAAAGCCGCCATACTTCTGGGTTCCCTTCTCCCCTCCAGTTCCGCTATGATGACATCAATCACCCATCCTGCACCACGATTTTCCAGCATTCCACCTTCTAATCTCCAGTCCCCCTGTATAAATTGTTCATCTTCCCTTCATACTATATCTTTTTTTTGACCTTGTAAAAATATGTGGAGACGTTACTCTTTTCTGTTGCAGTATACGGGGCTAAAACCCCAAACCTTAATGCTGTGTTGTGTTGTTTCTTCACAATATATATATATATATATATATATATATATATATATATATATATATATATATATATATATAAATATAAATATATACAGAATATATATATAAACACACACACAAAGAAACATGATAGAAAGCAAGAGGGAGAGAAAGCAATAAGGCAGAACCAACATAACAATAGAGCATATCCAAAAAATACACTTTTACTTAAAAAAACTTTGCCTAGATTTAGCATGTTTTGTTGTTTTTGCATCTCCAAAAATTTTACCCAGATACTGTCCATTCAGAAAGTATCCAAACCCTTTCACTTTTCACACATTTTTTTTTATATTTCAGCCTTATGCTAAAGTAATTATAATTTATTTTTTTTTGCCTCAAACAACACTCAAAACCACAGAATGACAAAAGAAAAATGAGATTTTAGACATTTCTGAAAATTTACTATAAATATAAAATTGAAAAATCCCGCTGACACTAGTATTCAAACCCTTAACTCAATATCTAAGTGAAGTAACTTTGGCAGCGATCGCAGCCTGCAGCCTTCTTGGGTAAGAGGTGAAAAACATCACACACCTAAATTTGGGGAATTTCTGACCTTTCTGTTTTGAACAAAGACTATTAGTAGACAGCTATTTGCAGGTTTCTCCAGAGATGTTTGACTGTTTGATTCAAGTTTAGGCTCTGCCTGTGCCACTCATGAACATTCACAGAGTTGACCCTAAGCCACTTCAATGCTGTCTTTGTTTTATGCTGAGGGTCATTGTCCTGTTGAAAGGTGAACCTTCAGCCTAGTCTTTTCTCCATAGCACTGTGGAGAAGGTTTTCATTAAGCATATTTCTGTACTTTGCTCTCTTCAACTTTATATCAGCCCTGACTATTCTCCCGGTCTGTATCATGGAAAAAACAATTAAAACACAAACCAAAATGTGTAAATTAGTCAAAGCAGTGGCCAAAATCAGAATATCCACACAAAACTAGAATCAGATCAGGTGGCTAGAACATACATAAAGCTAATTTCTTGAAACTTAACATAATACAAAAATGAAAAACAATTATGAGACACAACATAACTGAAAATCATATTACAGAAATACAATAAAGGAAAAACTTAATTTTCAGTATGGGGAGATTGCACTGGTGCAGCATTTTGTTTCACCCACCACACGACGAAGCTCGGGATCCTATGGGACCTGAATGCTGCTGTGCAGTCGACGACACCTCAGCACCACACCAGTTCTGATCCCCACCAGGCCTGAGCCCTCCCATCCCCTTCATAATGCAAGCAGGCCTTCCTATGACCTAAAATGAGCATGACTGAAATGAAAATGCTCTATAAATTGAATGTAAAGCTTTTATAATAACAAAAGAAAAATTAGAAATACAGTGCTTTGTAAAACATTAGGGCGGCACGGTGGCGCAGTGGTAGCGCTGCTGCCTCGCAGTTAGGAGACCTGGGTTCGCTTCCCGGGTCCTCCCTGCGTGGAGTTTGCATGTTCTCCCCGTGTCTGCGTGGGTTTCCTCCGGGCGCTCCGGTTTCCTCCCACAATCCAAAGACATGCAGGTTAGGTGGATTGGCGATTCTAAATTGGGCTTGGTGTGTGGGTGTGTTTGTGTGTGTCCTGCGGTGGGTTGGCACCCTGCCCAGGATTGGTTCCTGTGTTGGCTGGGATTGGCTCCAGCGGACCCCCGTGACCCTGTGTTCGGATTCAGCGGGTTAGAAAATGGATGGATGTAAAACATTAAAATGCACAAAACTTTCACAATATTGATGAAGAAATGCCAATTACCTCATATTTTACCTAATATGAAATTAATTTGTACCAGTCATATGAACGTTGTCAAGTGCAGAAAATCATTCATTAAACATTTGTTTGTAAATGTACACATACTTTTTTTTCTTCTACTTCCCTCTCAAAAATCTAACTATGCATGTAAACACACCGGCTTATTATGTGGATGTGGAAAATAAAATAGGGAAGACATTGGGGGGCTTGCTATGTAAAAAGTCTGGAAAGTATTGGTGTATATTAATTCCTTGAAACAAAGGAGACAAGTCAGTTATTCCCTATGTAGTGTGGATTTCAAAAGAAGGGAGTCCAGTGATTTTTTTCCCCTATAAAGTGTGGCTTTCCAAAATGCAGTGAGGATGGTGGGCTTGATTCTTCCACTATATTTTCATCCTATTTCTAATCTACCCCTCATTTCCAAAACTCTTGAAAAAATAGTGGCTATTCAACTTCATTCTCATTTATCTCAAAATAATCTGTATGAACAGTTCCAGTCTGGTTTTCGTCTCCTCCACAGTACAAAAAACGGCACTTGTAAAAATCACTAATGACCTCCTTATGGCAGCTGATTCTGGTTTAATTACTTTTCTCATCCTTCTTGATCTGAGTGCAGCCTTTGACACTATTTGTCACACTAGTCTTCTCAATAGATTATCTTCGATTGGCATTACCCACACTCGGCTAGATTGGTTCAGATCCTACCTCTTAAGCCGCACTCAGTTTGTTCAGCTTAATACTTTCACATCCCAACCCACCACTGTTACTTCAGGTGTGCCCAGGGCTCTGTCCTGGGACCCCTCCTTTTCATTATTTACCTCCACCCCCTTGGCAATATCTTTTATAAATATAACATTAGCTTCCACTGTTATGCTGATGACACCCAGCTCTATCTCACTAGCAAACCTACTGCTTCCTTTCCACCCTCCTCACTTAATGATTGCATAGCAGAAATCAAATCCTGGTTTTCTTCAAATTTTCTTAAATTAAATAGTGACAAAACTGAGGCTCTCCTCACTGGTACAAAATCAACATTATCCAAAACTGATCATTTTTAATTTGTTATTGATGATTCCTCTGTCTCCTCTTCTCCACAGGTTAAGAGTCTGGGTGTCATCCTTGACAGTACTTTATCCTTTCAGTCCCACATCAATAACATCTCCCAGTCTGCATGTCTGCATATTTCCACTTACGTAACATTAATCGTATTTTCCCCTCCCTCACTCCCCACACCACTGTTGTCCTTGTTCATAGCCTTGTCACTTCTCGGCTGTATTATTACAATTCCTTTTTCTTTGGTCTTTCTCACAAATCTCTTTATAAGCTTCAACTGGTCCAGAGTTCAGCTGCCCGCATCATTACTAGAAACCCCTTTATTCACCATATCACTCCTGTTTTACAGCCGCTTCATTGGCTTCCAGTTCAGTTCTAAATTCAACTCAAAATTCTCCTGCTAACTTTTAAGGCTATCCACAACCTTATCCCTCCATATCTGTCTGACCTCCTCCATGTTGCCATTCCCTTAGATCTTCTTCCTCCATCCACCTGACTGTCCCCTTTGTCCGTCTTAACCATTATGGTAGCAGGGCATTCAGTTGCTCTGCTCCCCAGCTTTGGAACTCACTACCACCTGAGCTTAGAAATATTGAATCATTCTCACTTTTCCAATTTAAACTTAAAACTCATTTGTTTAAGACTGCTTTTTCTCTTTGATTACAATTGCTCTGTTTGATTTTAACTTTTGTATTTTACTTTTGTTTATAATCTGTGTTTTGTCTATTGTTCGTGTCCTTGAGTGTTTAGAAAGGCGCCTACAAATAAATAAAATGTATTATTATTATTATTATTATTATTAAAAGTGCCTGTATGGAAATGATGGAGAAGTCAAGCTAGGTGTTCTTGGCTAAGATGTGGCTATGGAGACCTGAAGAAATATGCTTAGCCTTTGTTATTTTTTAGGGAATTATTATCCAGGCTAGAGGGCAAATGGATCATATTTCTTTAAATTACTTTATTGGTATGTATGATCTATGAGCTTAAAAATGATCTATGCCTAGAAGACAACGGGAAAAAATGTGTAAAATGAATTTAATGCTGTAAATAGCATTATAGTAATGTCATACTGTTTTATTTAGCTTCTCTTCCACATTTACTACACTAAAAAATATATTATTGACTGTATTGACTGGATTACAAAACTGGTTTATGCTCAATGTTCTTCTGAATAAATATGTTCCTGTGTGATTTATAAAGCTGACCTTGCATTGATTTAAGCATTAGTCAGTTGTATAGTAAAATGATGAGGGATGCAGCAATCACACTGAGATCTGAGGTCAATCGAGTTACACGCTTATAGGCACACCTGGTGCAGTATCGAACACTTACTGTACATGTGCAGTTATGTGTGCTTATACAATGAAGAAACTTTCTGTTATAAAGCTGTCTTTATGAACTCACAAATACATTTTAGTCAAGGTTGCAGCTGTTTCTTGCAAGATGCCTTTGTATATAAATATATTTTGAAAATAAAGTTGCACATTGATCAGGTAATTTGCAATATGACACTTTTGAATAAGAAAAATATTATTTTAAATCAGGGGTGTCAACAACACTACAACACTTTATATGCCCAGGCCAGAATATATCATCAAACAACTACCTTAGCATTTTCTTTACAAACAAGACATACAGGTATCTTCTCTGCCTCGGGACTCTCTTGAAACTCTCTTCCACCTTGAACATTACAGCAGGTTAGGAAAGTTACCACACTCAATCTGCATTGTGTGAAAAATGTATATTAGCACATCACATCAGGTGAGTGCAGCATTCAGGACCCAGCATCCATTTACTCCTGCATTAACAATCAACACAATCGAATGGCACTCATCTACAGTAGATAAAAAAGGTGTAAGCATGTCAGAAACGGGTAGCAAATATATGTTGCTTGAAGTGCATTTTCTATCCACAATGAAGGAAGCAGAAAACACAAACCAATCGTGTTGGGCAGTGGCAGCAGTAAGGTAAGCAGCAGAAGGTGACCTGGCCTGAGACTCATGCAGCTTTACACTGTCCTGCATGAAACAACTGCTGATTTCTGTTTATACCTCATTTTCATCATCTAAGCAATGCACAGAAGTAATTAAAAAGGCAAACGAAATGTTATGTTGTAAAAGCTGTTGAATGTAAATCAGGACACTACTGAGACTGGAGTTCTGGTCATCATTCGACAAGAAAAATATGGCAGCACTTGAAATAGTGGAGAGGAGAGGAGAGCAACCCTGTGCATTCCAGGACTTAAGAACATGCCATAATGTGAAAGACTCAGAGAACTAAATCTGTTTAGTCTCAAGAGGAGGAGACCATGTGGGACCTAATCCAGGTCTGCAAAATTCTCAAAGCCATAAATAAGATGTATCCAGCAGAATTCTTTCAGCCTTAATGGTGAGCCACATACTCAGTATTGTTAGTATATTAATAAAAATGTCTCCAGGATTCTAAACAGATTTGAATTTGCATTGCATTCCTGAGGTGGCAATGGTAGTATAGCCTCTAGATCTGTGAAGAGGATTACTTGTGTCCTGTTCTGTGCATTGTATTGTATTTACCCCATTTTTTGACACCCACTGCATGCTTAACCTACCTGTAAAGGAGTCTCTCTCTGAATTGCCTTTCCCAAGATTTCTTGCATTTTTTCCTTAAAAGGGTTTTTTTATTTTGGGAGTTTTTGCTAGTCTTTTTAGGGACAAGGCTGGGGGGCTGTCAAAAAACAGGGCCTGTTAAAGCCCATTGTAGCCCTCCTTGAGTGATTTTGGGCTATACATAAAATAAATTGTTGTTGTTTTACTTGAAATAATTTCATTAGTAACTTTTGCCCAGACCTAGTTTCTCTAGCATCTCTGCTAATCATTTGCGTCTGTAAACAATTTCTCAGTATCAATTCCCACAGCTCCCTAAAGGCCAACTCAGCAGAGGTTTTATAAAGACATTGCACAAATTGTTTTACAGCCCCATAGTTCCAGGGTCCAATCGTTAGTTTTAATGAGGCTCTGTGTTCCTTGTGCCGTCTAAAAAACAACATAAAAAAAAAATCAATTTAGAAAAATGAGAAATGTCTGTTTTAAACAGGTGAGCAATTAAAAAAATGTTACATAACATTCTCAAACCTGTTTTTTCTCATGAATAACTCTAGGATAAGAACAACATTCCTTAGCAGTGGAAAGATCTAAATTATCAACAGCACTCTATGGAATGTTCAGTAAACAGTGCAAGAGAAAATGTTTCAAAAGTACTGAAACTTGTAAAAATGTCATGGGCTACCTGGTCTGTATGGAGGGCTCAGAGACGAGGAGGAAGAAATGAACACTTTGATTCTAGAGTTTAGCAAAAGTTCATACCTACCCTAGAGAAGGCTCATCAATCAGCCATGTCGGGGAAGTGAAGACTCCCAGAACTAACGATCCTCATTTTATATTCAAACTTTATACAGTGAAAACAATCTCAAGGCATTTTACAAGTACAGATAAATTATACTTTTTATATGCATAGTTATTTATTTTTGAAATTAGTGGTTAAATGCTGTTTTACTGTCTAATTAAAATAATGTGTTTGTTTAAGCACATTACTATTGTATAGTTTAATAACTTACTCAAAGTAAATTATAATTATAAATATGTGTAGATTCTTTTAACCTGTATTCAATGTACACACAGTGAGATAGTGGAGAAAACTGATCTGGCAATAATTAAGAGGTCATTAAAAACTTTACCACAATGGCAATAGTCCCCATCTGTACAATATGGACTCCGTAACTATGCATATATTCTGAAACAGGTCAAGAGGAGAAAGAATGAAAAGGGCACTCCCACTTCCCCTACTTTCTCTTCTGTTCTTTTTCTGGTTTTCTGTGGTGGCGAACTGCACCACCACCACCTGATGAGTCATTGATGAGACATTGTTGGATTAAAGGTCAGAAATCCACATGGCTGTCATCATCAAGTTCTTCCATGTGAACCCTGAATACAATGAGGACTGAACCCTGAATACAATGAGAACTGATTGAGGTCATTGATGTTAGGTAGAATGCCTATAGGGGGCTGGGTGGTCTCATGGCCTTGGAACCCCTGCAGATTTTTTTTCCCCAGCCATCTGGAGTTTTTTTTTTTTTCTGTCCTCCCTGTCTATCGGACCTTACTTTTATTCTGTTAATTAGTGTTCCCTAATTTTATTTTCGTATTTATTTTGTCTTTTTCTCTTTCTTCATCATGTAAAGCACTTTGAGCTACATCATTTGTATGAAAATGTGCTCTAGAAATAAATGTTGTTGTTGTACTGTGCCAAAACCCATCAATTACGTCAGAAATGTGAACCCCCTCCAGCCAAAGAGTGAGATAAATCCCATGGATTTTGCTTTGTCGTGAGTTTAGTAAAATCACAATAATGTTATGAACTTCACCAAACTCAGCAAGATGTTTGAAATTAATGGGGAATGTGGGACTATTAGTTTTGAATGGGTTATATTGATGCAATAAAGTTGTGCCTCTGAATGCTAGAAAAGCATTTGCCATTTGAACCAAAAATGTGATCTGAGCTGTGAAGCACCAGTGCAAACCACTGTGACACCATGTCTCAAATAATAAAAGATTTGAATCGAATGATTAACTTCATACAAAATACGACAAATAGCCACTAACTAGTAATATATAATCTACTGTATACTAATAAAAGGCAAAGGCCTCACTGACTCACTCACTCACTCACTCACTGACTCATCACTAATTCTCCAACTTCCCAGGTAGGTAAAAGGCTGAAATTTGGCAAGCTCATTCCTTACAGCTTACTTACAAAAGTTGGGCAGATTTCATTTCGAAATTCTACACATAATGGTCATAACTGGAACCTATTTTTTCGTCCATATACTATAATAGACTTCTGCTCGATGCCCGTGGGATGCGGAGTTACGTCTCCCACGTAATTTAGTGCCTGCCCATATAAGGCCGTCCATCAGCGGTGATCCAATAGAAACACGGACGCTAAATATTCACGGGTGAAGGACTGTGCTTATGCAGAGGAAGATGAGATGGTCAGGGTGGTGTTTGGCACAAACTCAGCGAAACTGCAAAAGAAATATTTAAGTGCTGGGTCTTAGCTAACATTAAATACAGCTGTGGACATCGCACGAGATGGCACCAGCACATCTGGGAACCTTCGATGCATGTACACCGAGCGGCTCACGTGAACTGACGCAGCAACAGTTTCAAAGAGTGCTGAACAAAAACCGAATTACACAATTGAGAAAGCAGCAAAAAAATATGAAGCGTGTGATACATACAAGCATATTCATAAGTGCAGCTACTGCAGAAACAAAGCACACGGTGGAAAAAGTGAATGTCCTGCTAAAGGAAGACAGTGTAAAAAAAAACTTGTGCATGCAGTGTGTCACGTCTCAGATAAAGAGGAAGACGAGCTGTTTCTTGATGCAGTAAGAAACGAATCAATGAATGAAATCTGTTATCTTTACAACGATTGACAAACACGGAATGTAACTTGAACACAACACATCCTACAAATATGAACCTGATTAAAAGAAATAATGATAATCAAATCCTTGATGATAGCAACACTCATAACACTCACAAAACAATTACTGTATATTGACAATCATGTTATGTTATTTTTAAAATGTTCCCTTTTCTTTTTCATAACTTCTTTAACACACTACTTCTTCTCGAAGCTATATATATATATATATATATGGTATATATATATATATATATATATATATATATGTATATACAGTATATACCACGATCTACATACTCTCAAATAGACAAACCACACGCCATGGCGCAATGGTAGAGGCTTTACCTCTAGCTCCGAGGTTCGATTCCCGAGAGGGGGTGCACTGAGTATGTACGCGCACTTCTCGATTCATTTTACACTCACATCCCCTTGGTTTGAGACGTATGAAAAAATATGCGGTTAACACAGAAAGACAGATCACCAATTGAAGCTTTATGAATAATGGATACTTTATTCGCCATTAATGATTGTTTTGGTAAAGCCATACTCAGTGTATTCATTAGATGAATGGTAATAAAGTAAGAGCGAGGGGAGGGTGACTTATTGAGGCACGCAGGCGAAACCACAATAGCACTCGATCTGAATTGCGCGATCACATTCGAAAAAATATTTAGTCAACACAAATATCTTTGGTTGGAATGTAAGGTGAATTTACTCTTTACATTTGTATGGTGAAGAAAAATTTATGCAATGATGCCTACATTTAACTTACATTCCTACCAAAGATATTTCTGTCAACTAAATAAAAATTCCTTCTATTTAAAATTTAAATAGAACTTGAACAAATACGATAGTTCATAATATCCACGAAGACTTGCACGTAAGAGCAGGAGTCATCCGTTTTAACAAACAGCGTATTGCACTGATACGAAATAGCCTGCCCATTTAATTATTTAGGAATGGATAAATAAATTAAGATTTTGTACAAATAATGTTTTTCATTTTTCTTCCTTGATGGATTCAAGGCACCCCCAGCAACAGTTGCTCACACCCCAAAGAGTGTATATATATATATATATATATAATGTGTATGTATGTTTATATCCATCCATCCATTTTCTAACCCGCTGAATCCAAACACAGGATCACGGAGGGTCTGCTGGAGCCAATCCCAGCCAACAAAGGGCACAAGGCAGGAACCAATCCTGGGCAGGGTACCAACCCACCGCAGTGTATATATATATATATATATATATATATATATATATATATATATGTATGTGTATATATATATATATATATATATATATATATATATATGACAGCAACACTCATCACTCACAACAGTGACAAAACAATTACATTGACAGTCATGTTATGTTATTTTCAAAATTTTTCCCTGTTCTTTTTCATTACTTCTTTAACACACTACTTCTCCGCTGCGAAGCGCAGGTATTTTGCTAGTAATATATATATATATAGAGAGAGAGAGCGATGGATGACGGTCAGTACCATTACACAGTTGGTAATGCCTCCAAGGCAGAAGGACAGTTGGAGAGAACTTCCAGGGGATGCTGTCTTCCCCGGACAGTTATTTAGCCACCCCCCCTGGGTTGCAAGGTCACCTCAGATTCATGAATTCATTAAAGGCTGTGTGGGAGTTACTATTTGCCAGCACAGCCCTGGTGGGATCTGTGGATGCCACAAGGGGGAGCTGTGGTAACTGCAATTGCTGCAGAGCCCTTCTTAGTGCCTCAGCCGCACCTGGGAGCAATTCCAGATCTCCTTAATGAACCACCTGGAGTGCTCCTAGGTGAGGCTTAAAAAAGAGCCAGCCGCCTCCCAAGTGGGGCCTGAGTCGGAGGATAACGCTGACATGGCTTGCCTGGAGGAAGGCTCTGAAGGAAAGGTATCGGATTTTCATTATACAGTACTTGTGACTGTTGGTATCAGTTCTTGGAGATTGCGCTATAATTGCTATAAATAAAGGCTCTTGTTGGACTGAGCTGGGGTAATTGCCTATTTGTGTTGGACTGGGGTAGCAGGTGTTACCCGGTCATCACTATATATATATATATATATATATATATATATATATATATATATATATATATACTACAAAATACCAGCTTAGCTGGAGAAGTAGTGTGTTAAAGAAGTAATGAAAAGAAAAGGAAACATTTTGAAAATAACGTAACATGATTGTCAATGTAATTGTTTTGTCACTGTTGTGAGTGATGAGTGTTGCTGTCATATATATATATATACATATCCATACATATATATACATATCCATATACACACATATATATACATATATATATACATATCCATATATATATATATATATATATATATATACATATATATATATACACATAAATCTACATATCTACATATACACACATACATATACATACACACACACACACACACACACACACACATATAAACATATATATACATACATATATACATATACACACACATATAAATATATATACAGTCTTTGGAGTGGGAGCAACTGTGCTGGGGGTGGCAGAATCCATCAAGGAAGAAAAATGAAAAACATTATTTGTACAAACTCTTAATTTATTTATCCATTCCTAAATAATTAAATGGGCAGGCTATTTCATATCAGTGCAATACGCTGTTTGTTAAAACGGATGACTCCCGCTCTTACGTGCAAGTCTGCGTGGATATTATGAACTACGGTATCTATTCAAGTTCTATTTAAATTTTAAATAGAAGGAATTTTTATTTAGTTGACAAAATTCTTTTTTTGTTCTTCAAAGTCACCAAAGCGCCGTGTGAACTCAGTGCGCAGTGCGGTCAGTTTATCAGCAAAGTGCGTTTTTGGGAACATCGTTGTGCCGATTTGGTTCAACATTACTTGGCAACAGGGAAAGTGGGGCAAGTTGCACTGGTGCATTTGTGTCTCCCATAAAAGCAGCTTCACTTGAAATCACTTTGTGATTTTGCACGGGTAAAAATGTCTGCTGAATCTTAGATTAAATTCTGTAATTACAGCCACATTAGCTCCACAAATGAGACACACAATGTCAGTAAACATATACTCAGCCTCCCATCGGTTTTTAAAGGCTCTATGTTCAGAATCACCTTTTCTCTTTGGCATCGTGTGGGCTAGCGTCACAATAACTTGCAGCATCATAAGCTAGACTTGATTAACGCGGTAAGTGTTCGGCAAGGCAGCTGAAGCGCTGCATTATGGGATCTGTAGTTCATTGTGTTACCAGTGCTTCATATCCCCGGGCCATTAATAACAATAATATATAAAATGATCTCGGGCGGATATAATTACGCCCGGGCGGATGAGGACCTGACCCTTGAGTATGACACATATGGACTAAATAGAACTTGAGAAAGATATATTTTGCGAATGTGATCGCGCAATTCAACCTCCCACGCGCACTACAGTACATCGAGCCCACGTGCTATTGTGGTTTTGCCTGCGTGCGTCAATAAATCAACCTCCCCTCGCTCTTACTTTTTTACTGTTCACTTAAAAGTTTCTCTCGCAGTTTCGCTGAGTTTATGCCAAACACCACTCTGACCATCTCATCTTCCTCTGCATAATCACAGTCCTTCATCCATGAATTTTTATGAGCAGTGTTTTTATTGGATTGCCGCTGACGGACTGACCTTATATGGGCAGGCACTAAATTACAAACGCCAGAGGCAGCCTGTCTATGAACTTAATTTAATATAAATTTACGGTTCACGCCGTGCTTTGTTTACGCAGTAGCTGTACTTATGAATATGCTTGTAGTTATGAATACGCTTGTATGCATCATTTGCTTCATAATGTTTTTCTGCCTTCTCAATTGTGAAATGGCGTTTTGTGCGCATCGCTGTTTGTCCTTGTTCTCTACGTACTTATGTAGGAGGCGTGATGATGTCACACGAAACTCCGCCCCCCATGGGCATCTCCAGCTCAACTCCATTAGATTATATGGAGAAAAATAGGTTCCAGTTATGACCATTACGCGTAGAATTTCGAAATGAAACCTGCCCAACTTTTGTAAGTAAGCTGTAAGGAATACGCCTACCAAAATTCAGCCTTCTACCTACACGGGAAGTTGGAGAATTAGTGATGAGTGAGTGAGTGAGTGAGGGCTTTGCCTTTTATTAGTATATATATATATATATATATATATATATATATATATATACTAGCAGAATACCAGCGCTAGGAGAAGTAGTGTGTTAAAGAAGTTATGAAAAGAAAAGCAAACATTTTAAAAATAACGTAAGATGATTGTTAATGTAATTGTTTTGTCATTGATATGAGTGTTGTTGTCATATCTATCTATTATATATATATATATATATATATATATATATATATATATATATATATATATATATATAGCAAAATAGCTGATTGGCAGGAGAAGTAAAAAGAAAAGGAAACATTTTAATAATAGCGTAACATGATTGACAATGTAATTGTTTTGTAATTGTCATGAGTGTTGCTGGCATATATATATATATATATATATATATATATATATATATATATATATATATACACATATAAACATATATATATATATATATATACACACACACATATATACATACTGTATATACAACATATCTACATATATACTGTATATACACATATATATACAAATCTACATATATATATCTACATATATATATTAGGGGTGGGACTCGATTAAAAAAATTAATCCAATTAATTAGAGGCTGTGTAAGAATTAATCTTGATTGTAATCGCACACGTAAATTTGCCCCAAATCGCAAATGTTTTTTTTTTTTATTTAAAAGGTTTTAGTGGGCGACAGAATCAAATAATAGACATGGACATGAATATTGTAAACTGAAGCTGTTTTAATTTCTGAAAAAAGCTTTTAAACTGCATTTGAATTCAAAACAGAAACAAAAATATCATCCCTGGTTAAAATTGGGCAGACTTAAAAATAAAGTGGTAGTTTAAGTACTTTAAGTACATTTTCAGAATAGTATTGTCTTTAAATAATAATAACCAAAATTTCACCATAAAGTGCAGTTTTCTTCTTAAAAAAATAAGTCAGAAACATAAAAGGTAATTTGACCAGCTTACTCTTTAAACTCTGAGTAACATTAGCCAAAATTATTTTGTACATTAGGCTAAAACAGTGTGATCATTGAACATTTTGTAATTAGATGTATTTAGAATTACTAACGGTCACGGAAGTCCAATGATCCCCAGTAAGAGCCACAAAGTCCGCTTTCTGTAATGCATCTAATTTTGCTTGCTTTTCAGTGTGCACAAAACCATGCTTTTATCAAGGCTTCTCGGGTAGTCGAAATGATCAGTCGTAGGAGCGCTTTATTCCGACTCTAACATTTTTGTAGCTGTGATGTGTGCATCAGTGTAATGGATGTACCAGGAAATCATGCATTGACAAAAGTTCCGTTTGCTTGGAATTGAAAGTGTGATTAAATCGTTATTTTTAACGCGTTATGGAGTACATGCATCGAAGCTTCTCAACTGTGCTTGTGCTAAGAAAGGGAAAATTTTAAAAATAGCGTAACATGATTCTCGTTAACCTAATATTTTTTCATACGTCCCAAACCAAGGAGATGGGAAGGTAAAATGAATCGGGTAGCGCGCGTACATAGTCAGTACATCCCCTCTCGGGAATCGAACCTCGAATGTCGGCGTTAGAGACGAAGACTCTACAATTCGCCACAGCTTGTCTATGCTAAAGTATGTATTGTAGATCGGGCTATAGATATACATTTATATATATACCGTGTATCGCAGTGGAGAAGTAGAAGTTATGAAAAGAAAAGGGAACATTTTAAAAATAGCGTAACATGATTGTCAATATACAGTAATTGTTTTGTGAGTGTTATTGAATGTTGCTGTCATCAAGGATTTGATTATCATTATTTCTTTCAATCAGGCTCGTATTTGTGCGATGTGTTCAAGTTACATTCCGTGTTTGTCAATCGTTGTAAAGATAAGAGGTTTCATTCATCGATTAGTTCCTTACTGCATCAATAAACAGCTCGTCTTCCTTTTTATCTGTGATGTGACAAACTGCATGCACGGGTTTTTTTTTTACGCTGTCTTCCTTTAGCGGGACATTGACTTTTCCACCGTGTGCTTTGTTTCCACAGTAGCTGCATTTATGAATATGCTTATCAGGCGCTTCATATTTTTGCTGCCTTTTCAATTGTGTAATTCGGTTTTTGTTCAGCGCTCTTTGGAACTGTTGCTTTTTATCTGTGCACTGCATCAGTTCACGTGAGCCACTCGGTGTACTTGCATCGAAGGTTCCCAGCTGTGCTGGTGCCATCTCGTGCTATGTCCATAGCTTTATTTAATGTTACCTTAGTCCTGGCACTTAAAACTTTCTCTGGCAGTTTCGCTGAGTTTGTGTCAAACACCACCCTGACCATCTCATCTTCCTCTCCATAAGCACAGTCCTTCACCCGTGAATATTTACCCGTGGCAGTTTGCTATTGGATTGCGCTGACGGATGGCCTTATATGGGCAGGCACTAAATTACAAGCGCCAGCGCAGCCTGTCTATGAACTTAATTTAAAGTGTAGGTTTACATCGTGCTTTGTTTCAGTAGCAGAACTCGCTTCTTATTGTTTAGCTGCCTTCTCAATTATATAATGCATGTTTTCTTGGTCGCTTTTTTGAGGTCTTCCTGGTTTTCTATGTACTGCGTGATTACGTGGGAGGCGTGATGATGTCACACGAAACTCCGCCCACGGCGTTGAAGCTCATCTCCATTACAGTAAATGGAGAAAACTGCTTCCAGTTATGACCATTACGCGTAGAATTTCGATATAAAACCTGTCCAACTTTTGTAAGGAAGCTGTAAGGAATCAACCTGCCAAATTTCAGCCTTCCACCCACACGGGAAGTTGGAGAATTAGTGATGAGTCAGTGAGTGAGTGAGTGAGTCAGTGAGTGAGTGAGTCAGTGAGTGAGTGAGTCAGTGAGTGAGTGAGGGCTTTGCCTTTTATTAGTATATATATATATATATATATATATATATATATATATATATATATATATATATATATATATATATATATATATATATATATATATATATATATATATATATATATATATACAGTGGAACCTCGGTTTGCGAGTAACTTGGTTTACGAGTGTTTTGCAAGACGAGCTAAATTTTTTAATAAATTTTGACTTAATAAATGAGCGATGTATTGCAATACGAGTAGTATGGAAACACTTTGTCTACTCAGCGTCGTGATCACAACTGAGCTCATGGTTCTTCTCTCTCTCGCTCGCATCTCTCTCTCTCTCTCTCCTTATCTCTCTCGCTCACGCGCATGTCTCTCTTACTCTCTCTCTGTCATCTCTCTCGCTCGTGCGCACGTCTCTCTCTCGCTCATGCACGCATGTGTCTCTCTCTCTCTCCTTAGTTCGCTCGCGCGCACATCTCTCTCCCCTTATCTCGCTTGCGCGCATGTCTCTCTCTCTCTCTCTCTCTCTCTCCTCTTGAGGGCAATCGTCTTCTATTCTCCGTCTGCATGTCCACGATTATTTTTGGATACGAACTGCTACAGTACTGGGAGACTGCGATTGCTTTGGGACACTCTTCCGCATGTCGTCCTGTTGGGTGGAATCCCACAAGAGTTTAGAAACTCACTCACACCAGCCTTGATTCTTTTTAAAGGTAAAGTGCAGGTTAATTTGTTTTACGTATTTTTACTTTATATTTTGTACTAGCAAAATACCCGCGCTTCGCAGTGGAGAAGTAGTGTGTTAAAGAAGTAATGAAAAAGAAAAGGAAACATTTTGAAAATAACGTAACATGATTGTCAATGTAATTGTTTTGTAACTGTTGTGAGTGATGAGTGTTGTTGTCGTACATATATATATATATATATATATATATATATATATATATATATATACACACACATATATAAACATATATATATATATACATATATACACATATATACATATATATACATATCTACATATACACACATACATATACATACACACATACATACATACACACAAATACATATATATATATATATATATATATATATATACACACATAAACACACAAACATATATAAACATATATATATATATATATATACACTCTTTTGGATGCGAGCAACTGTTGCTGGGGGTCGCAGAATCCATCAAGGAAGAAAAATGAAAAACATTATTTGTACAAAATCTTAATTTATTTATCCATTCCTAAATAATTAAATGGGCAGGCTATTTCATATCAGTGCAATACGCTGTTTGTTAAAACGGATGACTCCCGCTCTTACGTGCAAGTCTGCGTGGATATGAACTATCGTATCTGTTCAAGTTCTATTTAAATTTTAAATAGAAGGAATATTTATTTAGTCGACAGAAATATCTTTGGTAGGAATGTAAGTTAAATGTAGGCATCATTGCATAAATTTTTCTTCACCATACAAATGTAAAGAGTAAATTCACCTTACATTCCAACCAAAGATATTTGTGTCAACTAAATCAAGGGTGTCAAACTCAATTGCACAGGGGGCCAAAATCCAAAACACACTTTAGGTCGCGGGCCGAACAGGATAAACATTTATTGAACACACTAAAACTAAACTTTTAAAACTTTTAAAACTTAACTTTTTTGAACATAAATATGAATAAAAACAGACAGGAATATTATTCCGGAATAAATCAACTCAGACCTTAAATAACTTATAATATTTTGTTCTCCATAAAAATATATATTCTGTCTAAATTATACAAGTTAGAAATAAAGTAAACGTTAAAAGAACAAACATTTAAATTTCTTTACTCTTATGTAATTTTATATAAAAAATAAACTTAAATTTTAAATATCCCAAAAGATTTTGCTCTCCATAAAAAATATATCCTGTCAAAATTATACAAATTCAAATATGAACATGGTGCATAACAAAACCTGGAAATATAAATAAAATTTGTTCTTTTCAGCAATAACAAATCAAATCATTCAGTTGTGTTTGCTCATATGTCATTTTATCAGAGTTGGATGCCTGGCATCTTTTTTTGGCAACAAGTTCGTTTATGTTTGGTGTGAGGTTCTGTGTTGTGGAGATTTTCAGGATTGGCTGCAGGTGCTCATCAGTGAGGCGACACCTGTGTGCTGTTTTGTTAGTCTTCATCACTGAGAAGAGCTTCGAGCCGCATGTAGACGGAGCTGGAGCATTTCTGCGGGAATGGAGTGAATAAACTGTGCGGGCCCTGCAGTATCATACTTTGCCTTCAGTGTGCCATTACACTGCAGCTCAATCGCCTCCATCTGTATCTGCACAGGTGCAGTTTCCACATCAACGGCAAATGGGTTGCGAAACAACTCAAAATTCTTTTTTTGTTCTTCAAAGTCACCAAAGGCCGTGCAAACTCAGTGCGCAGTGCGCTCAGTTTATCAGCAAAGTGCGTATTTGGGAACACCATAGTGCTGACTTGGTTCAACATTACTTGGCAACAGGGAAAGTGGGGCAAGTTGCACTGGTGCATTTGTGTCTCCCATAAAAGCAGCTTCACTTGAAATCCCTTTGTGATTTTGCACGGGTAAAAACGTCTGCTGAAGTGTCAGATTCTTCTTGAACACTTCTGCTTTCTGTATCTTCTGCATTGCATTCAGGTCTTTCAGGTTATCTTGATGTTAGTGCCGTCTTAGATTAAATTCTGTAATTACAGCCACATTAGCTCCACAAATGAGACACACAATGTCAGTAAACATATACTCAGCCTCCCATCGGTTTTTAAAGGCTCTATTTTCAGAATCAACTTTTCTCTTCGGCATCGTGTGAGCTAGCTTCGCAATTACTTGCAGCATCATAAGCTAGACTTGATTAACGCAGTAAGTGATCGGCAAGGCAGCTGAAGTGCTGCATTATGGGATCTGTAGTTTATTGTGTTACCAGCGCTTCATATCCCTGGGCCATTAATAACAATAATATATAAAATGAGGGCCTTGATTTGACACATATGGACTAAATAGAACTTGAAAAGATATATTTTTTCGAATGTGATCGCCCAATTCAGATCGAGTTGACGCGTACTACATCAAGCCCGCGTGCTATTGTGGTTTTGCATGCGTGCCTCAATAAGTCACCCTCCCCTCGCTCTTACTTTTTTACCGTTCATCTAATGAATACACTGAGTATGGCTTTACCAAAACAATCATTGATGGCGAATAAAGTATTCATTATTCATAAAGCTTCAATTGGTGATCTCTTTCTGCGTTAACCGCATATTTTTTCATACGTCTCAAACCAAGGGCATGCAAGGCTAAAATGAATCAGGGAAGCGAGCGTACATACTCAGTGCACCCCCTCTCGGGAATAGAACCTCGGACCGCGGATTTTAAATGTAAGCATATCTAAATATATATCACAGATTTTTCACTGGTTCGCGGATTTCTGCGGACAATGTGTCTTTTAATTTATGGTACATGCTTCCTCAGTTTGTTTGCCCAGTTGATTTCATACAAGGGACGCTATTGGCGGATGGCTGAGAAGCTACCCAATCAGAGCATGTAGTACATATTAAATAAAACTCCTCAATGATATACGATGTGCTTCCCGCGCGGTGCTTGATTGTTTGCTTTTTTTCTGTCTCTCTCACTCTCTCTGGCATTCTCTGCGCCTGACGGAGAGGGTGTGAGCAGAGGAGCTGTTTACACAGAGGCTGTTTGCCTAGAGGATACGGACGCTCCTCTACAAAATGCTGCTTTATCGCGGTGCTTCGGCATACTTAAAAGCACAAAAGCACGTATTGATTTTTTGATTGTTTGCTTTCTTCTCGCGCTCTCTGACATTCTCTGCCCCTGACGTTTACTTCTTTGAAGAGGAAGATATGCTTTTAATTGTCAGAAAGAAATGTCATCTCTGTCTTGTCATGGAGCACAGTTTAAACTTTTGACTAACGGGTGTTCGGGTGTTATTTAATGTCTGGGGGCTCTAATAATGTTAACAGTGTGAGAGAGTTTATAAGGGCTTAAAATATATAAAAATAACCATACAAACATATAGTTTCTACTTCGCGGATTTTCATCTATCACGGGGGGTTCTGGAACGCAACCCCCGCGATTGAGGAGGGATTACTGTATATATACACACACACACACACATTGTGCTCATTATGTAAACATATCACACTTTCACAAGATTAATTCCCCAATTGCTATTATGGTGGAAAATGAATAAGCACATATCAGGTACATTGAGGAACAAATAACAGTAATAAAGAGCACTCTTCACTTCAAATTCACACTTATTTGCTTTAAACCAACTGACATCCATGTCTGGTCAAGGCTGCAGTGACAAAGTGAGCTAAGTAGTGGATATTGACTTGGGGAAGATCTTCCAAAAAAGAAAGCGACTACCCAAATAACACAGAAAATAGTGTGTTGGATGCAGATAAAAACTATAATAACCTATGAGAGGGAGATGAACATGCAGCATGCAACAGAAATTACAGTATCAGGGACCATTTCACTGTTTACCGCTATTGACAATACTAACTTAGCACTCTTGTTAAAGCTTAATCCTCAAAAAAATTTATTGCACTGATCTGCGCAGGTTCTATAATCAGACACCCATCCCCTGATGAGAATATATGCTAAATCCTTGGTTGTTCATTTAAATGGCCTTGTGGACCCACTGATGAGCTAGCTTGCCCCCCTCATTCAAAAGCCTTACTCCACAACTCTAAATAATAAAGTGGGAACTCAGTACTCATGAGGGACTTTAAAAAAATATTCAGTACTTTTATGTCTCATATGACTCTTCACTGAAGCTTTGCAACATTGCTGCTGTTGACTTTGTTGTCAGTTAATAATTTGTTACCAATTAGTGAGCAAGGTTACAATTTGCGTAAAACGAACAGAGAAGAGAAACATATTTTTGAGCAGAAAATGTTAAAGTAGCTGCAAAGTTACAAATTTATGCAAATGGTCATCTGTATATATAAAATGCCAAAATGTGTCTGTCTGTTACATGATTTTTTGCAAACTACATAGAATAGAACCTTGATTTGGGTCTTTTTCAAAAGCTTGTGACAAGATACATTCTGGAAATATAGAAAATTTGGGGTTACGTCAACCTTGGCAAACTGTTCTGCGTTAGTGGGATTATTATGACACGTTGGAAAGAAAAAGAAGACCCATGATTTCTGCTCAGTTTCAAACAAATCACAGAGGCCAATGATGTGACAAAGAACACCGTAACTGAATGAAGAAGAGGAAGGACAGTACCATCTGCTGTGTGTCAGGTGAGGGATAAAGAATTCAAGAACAGAGACGGAGAAATGCACGTGACCATAAGTCTGTGTGTTTCACTAGTGTATATATAAACAAAATAGGATGGCACAATGACGCAGCGATTTTTCCTGGTGCCTTACACCTCAAAGAGAGTGAGTCTGAATCCTGGTCCATTTATTGTGTGTATTTTGCCTATCGGTGAAATTCACTCCACTTGCTTTGCTTTACTTTTCCAAAATGTCTAGAAGTGGAGAACAATATTCAAAAATAGTCAAATGAATATGACAGATATAGAATGCCCACTATGGCTGTCAACTTCAACCACTGATGAGAAGCAGAAAGAAACTAGGACTGTCATTTTCACAAATCGAAGTTCACAATAGAGGAAAATCGCATCAGTTTTAAGGTGATGACAAAATGAAAGAAGTGGTTCATAACCTACTTTGCACTCAACCAAAAAATAGGTTTTTCCATGAAGGTATTCTAAAGATGATACATTGTAATTGTACTAAGAAGCACATAGATTTTATAGGGAAATGATAAATTTAAATGTTTATAACAAATGATAAATATATGTTTAAAAAAGAAAGTAGGGTATCTTTTTTAAGGAAGTTTGTACCTGTACTTACAGTTGACAAGAAGGTAACAACAATGCAGAATATCTTAAGGTTTAAAGAGAGCAAAATAGCAGGACAAAGACATAGCTTTAGAAAAAGAGAGGTATGCATTTAGAAGAAACAACACAGCCCGCTTTACTCTTCTGTGAAGTCATTTTTTTTTTCAATAAACATGTTATCATTCAAAAATGGTTTCAGAGCAGTGAAACAGAACAAAGAGAAGAATTGATTTGAAACCTCAGTGAGAAGGCTTTTAAAAACTTGACCAATAGAAAAATACCTCATGCAAGATCTTATCTGAAAGAAAATAGAAAAACCAAAGCTGCTGTCTGCCATAATTGCCCTTTACCTACACTTTTCTAATTTATGGAACTGGTATTCTGATAAAGTTTGCGAGCATTGAATATAATATGTGCATCATACCGTAACTCCCTGCTTTAAGGTTTCATTGATGCCAAAGTAAAGCTATGAAGCAAATGTTAAAGTAAAAGTAAAATGTGAAGTTTTTTACTTGTGTTTTAAGAGAGTGACTTAAACACACAGACACATACAGTATAATGGATGATGTGAAACATTTGGAGATGGCACATATAAAATAACTCTTAGAAAGTGTTGGCATTCTGGAAGCGTGTATAGTCACTAATTAAAATATTAGGTGGTGTTACAGGCAAAGGTCAAGTACAGTGGTCAATCATCATCCTTTCACCAATCCAACATGTGGTGCAAAATCCAGAGTCAATAGTATCAGGGAGTTTAACCATATTATTTGTTTTATTTTTGTGAAGCCAAGCTGTTAGCAAACTGTAAGTGTTTTACTTGGTCATGAGTTTAGACAGATGTTTATTTTCAACTCCTTCATTTTCACTACAGCCTCATGTCTCATGCACACCATGAAATAGCAGTGTAATCTGAATGCAACAGACTCCTTTAGTCAAAATGACCATTTCTTCCTTTATTAGTTAAATTCATTGTAAATTATTGTAAAATTTGATTTATGTTTACTTATCATTTGCAAAGTTTTAGGCTTTACATCCCGAGAAGGCAATTTGACTATGGCTAATAGTTACTTATTTATATGCAGACTCAGATATTGATTTCTGTTTAGCTAGCTTGTGCCTTTAAATAAAACCTCTGGAGCTAAGTATCTTCTTTAGCATGTTTTACATGAATAACCTCATGGGCTAAGTGCCATTTCAGAGTGTGTGTTTCAGAAAGTTATGTTTAATTCAAAGCCTAACAATTAAAAAATACTCACCAAATATGAACATTCAGATTGTGAATATCAGAGGCTGAATTCCAGCATGTGTCTGCAGAAACGGGGCATTAATTACAGTGATAACAGGTAAATAATCAGTGTGATTAATCTATCTTACAATAATTGTCAATTTATTAATAGCAAACTCAACATTATATACAGCACAGTAACAGAACAGAAAAAAAGAATAAAAATGGCAAAATGAAGAATACTAGAAATGCACAGACATGCATTGTGGAAGACAAAATTACTTAAAATTAACTTATTTATACACCTAAATACATTTAGAAAATACTTTCAAGTTAGAGGGCAAAACTCATCCATAAAGTGTCAAAAGAGATCACAGTTTAACATAATGTCAAATAATACAGAGGTAGGAAACAAAAAAACACTTTGCATGCTTTACAGCTTTACCCCTGAGAAAGCATACTTAGGGTCTGCTTCATTACTGTAATATGCACAT
Organism: Polypterus senegalus; assembly: GCF_016835505.1. Taxonomy (NCBI): domain Eukaryota; kingdom Metazoa; phylum Chordata; class Cladistia; order Polypteriformes; family Polypteridae; genus Polypterus; species Polypterus senegalus. The sequence continues at coordinate 158,090,959 of NC_053160.1, forward strand.
TTGTAGAAAGAGTTCCAGAGAAATTATAACAGAAACATGGCCATCTGCAAAAATGGCAAACGATTAAATGACGTTAGCATTAATTTAAAACTAAACATATACAGTATATGAAGATATTATGTGTCATAGAAATTATTACATCAATTCAAATAATCTGTTAATACTGAGTGACTGTCCCTTTGGTTGAGTGATGGAAGACTTTTGGAAGCTGTGTTTTCAGCAGATGAAAGCATTACATCCAAAGCAGCAATTAAAAGAGTATTAAGGAACATCATTTGAAGATTGAAGATCAATTGCATTGAAGTTGTGCAGAGAAAACAAGCCTTTCCACGGACAGTACCTTAGACACATTAGTTAAAAATAGTCTCACATATTACACACAGATCTCAAATAAGGCAGCACTCAAGGACATTATCTTTAAGACATCTATACACCAAACCTATTGTAAAATCACATTCCCTGTTTCTTTTTGTGATATAACATGCTTTACATTTAAAAGCATTCACACACTTTTCAAAAGTAGTAGGAATATCATCACAAGGCACAAAACTTAAAGCTAGTGACATTTTATTGTGTTAAGGAATCAACGTTTTGATAAGTGCTCTCTAAATTAGATTTTTGCACATTTCTTCGCAGCAACTGCCTGTAATGGAGAGAGCAGCCCTTTGGCTGTGCACACTAAGTTTGTATTTGTCACCTCTCTCTTTTATCAACACTAATTTGTCAGTGAACTTTTGTTCCACGTGGTTTTGTCCGCGTGTCTAAGTAGCTTGTATCAACATGTAGACCAACTTTTCAACTCAGTTTTACCAGTAAGATTATTCTCAAGCATTGCTCTGTGACACTGAGAAGCATCACTATCAACTAAAGAGGGGGGGTGCAATTGACCTTATACCCCCAGACTGTGTCAATACTAACATTCCTATATATTATTCTTGAACATAAATCTGTTTCCCTTCCAGCCACTGCCCAAGCTGCATCTATAGCAGCTCACTTACTGAATCTAACTTTCGCTTACCGGGTCCACATTTCAGCGTACACTTAACACCCATATAGTTTTACCCTTCTTGCCTCATTGAGGAATGACTTTTCACCAGATCAGGTATTCCTTGAATATATCACTTTTTCTTCTCTGATACATCCTTACTAACATGCAATCATTAACCTTAACATGCATCACTGGAAAATTAATGGAAGGAATTATTATGGATAAGATTGACAAACACCTGGCAAGGACAGGACTTATTCTGAACAGTCAGGGGATTCTATGAGGAAGCAACAAAAGGATATGATCAAAGTGGAGCATACAGAATTATTTATCTTGAAAGCATTTGATAAGGTGCCACATTAGAGGTTGGGTATCAAATTAAAAGAAGTGGGAGTTCAGGGTGATGTTTTTAGATTTGTGTAGAATTTTCTCAGACCCAGGAAGCAGAGGATGATGGTGAGAGGAACCTCATCAAAATTGGCTAATGTTAAGAGTGGTGCTCCACAGGGGTCAGTGCTAGGGCTGGTGCTGTTTTTAAAAAATATAAATGATTCAGAAATGGAATATAAGTAGGAAGCTGGTTAAGTTTGCAGAAGATACCAAGATAGGTGGATTAGCAGATAATTTGGAATCTGTTATATCATTACAGAAGGACTTGGATAGCATACAGACTTGGGCAGATTTGTGGCAGATGAAATTTAATGTCAGTGAATGTAAAGTGTTACACATAGGAAGTAGAAATGTTAGGTTTGGTTATACAATGGGCGAGAGTACACCTTAGGAGAAGGATTTAGGAGTCATTGTGGACTCTAAGCTATCAACTTCCAGACAGTGTTCAGAGCCATTGAGAAGGCAAACGGAATTTTAGGTTATACAGCACAATGTGTGGAGTACAAGTCCAAGGAGGTTATGCTCAACCTTTGTAATGCACTGGTGAGGCCTCATCTGGACTACTGTATGCAGTTTTGGTCTTCAGGCTACAAAAAGGACATAGCAGTGCTAGAAAATGTCCAGAGAAGAGCAACTAGGCTGATTCCAGGGCTACAGGGGTTGAATCATGAGGAATGATTAAAAGAGCTGAGCCTTTACAGTTTAAGCAAAAGAAGATTAAGAGGTGACATGATTGAAGTGTTTAAAATTATGAAGGGAATTAGTACAGTGGATAGAGACTGTTACTTTAAAATGAGATCATCAAGAACACAGGGACACAGTTGGAAACTTGTTAAGGGTAAATTTCACACAAACATTAGGAAGTTTTTCTTTACACAAAGAACCACAGACACTTGGAATAATCTACCAAGTAGAGTGGTAGACAGTAAGACTTTAGGGACTTTCAAAACTTGACTTGATGTTTTTTGGAAGAAATAAGTGGATAGGACCGGCGAGCTTTGTTGGGCTGAATGGCCTGTTCTCGTCTATAGATTGTTCTAATGGCTAATGAATGCAAAAAATATATGTATCAACAACTTCACAAAAAAGAAATAAAAAATACTTTATAATGCAATAAATCTCAAATCTGACAAATTAGAATGTGCAAAAAAATAGCAAACGGATTCAACAGTTGAAAACAATACAGTAATCTGCATTTAAAGTCTTTACAGCAGAGGACAATGGCAGCAGGAAGCTATCACAAATATGAGACAATAGTTTTGCCCTTGCAAGAAAATGGTTGGGTGCTCCACAAAAGTACAAAAAGGAGCAATTCCACTTCTGAGATGTGCCTCGCTGGTACATCTGGGCTAAAAATCCAACTCCCAGTAGGTGGCTCCTATTTTATGTTTCCTACGCTTATATGTTGTTGCTCACGCTTCTCCTCCAAATGTCTCTCTTCTCACTTTTGCAGGTTAAATCCCCTTTCGACAAACAGCCCTGTGTGTGAAGCGTTTCGTCCTTCAATGGTGTAGATCCCCATTTTCCCAGTGCGAGGCAAACCCACACCAACCCAAGTACCCTGGATTTTATTTAAAGAGTGCACGATTAACCTAAGGCTGATAGTACATGTGGCACTCTCTACAAGTCATTATGTGACACACAGTCAACAGAAAATAAAGTGTGTCTCATAGGTAGCAGTGTGATCTTTGAGTGTTTTAACTTACAAATATATGCACTGAAAAACACATTTTCTTTGTAAAATACAAGATAATTGGTTCCTGAAGATTATATAAATCACATATTTTGAAGAGTCAAAAGATTGTTTTTTGACTAAATAATTTTTGATAGTCAATACAAATGAATCTTGTTTAGTTTGAACCAAAGTATCAGAAGCTTTGTGACGACAGTGGACAGTGGGTTAAGTTATTATATCTTGTTCCTGTTCATTTTTCATGACTGCATGTTTTATTGAAGTCTATCGATTACAAGTTGGATTACAGTTATGGATATGAAGGCTTATAACTTTACAAAACTGGACACAATTTAGTTCTGAGAGGCATACTTAAATGAAGAGGGTTTTAATGTGAACAGTCTGACTAAAAATAAAGGACATGAAAGATGTTTTTTCCCCTGTAATGGTTAAAGACTATTTGGCACAGTGATGTGGCTTTGAATCCTGCCTTGATCACTATGTGGTGTTTGCATTATCAGCCAATGTTCATTCCTAAAGGTCAAGCTTTCCTCCTAAGTCCTAAATAAGTTACATGCATGTTAAGTTAACTGGCAGCTGTAAACTTGCCTGGTGTGGAGGAGTGCGGATATATGGCCTGTGATGAATGCTGTCAGAATTAGCTTTTAAATATGCGGCCCTAGATTGGAAAAAGTGGGTCAGAAAATGGATAAAAGTATGTTTGTGTAGGTAATAACAATCAAGGGATGCAGTGCCTCACAGTTTCAGGCACCTTGGTCCACATTCCAGTCATTATACCTTTAGTCTCCTCATATCCCTAAAAGTTAATCACGTTAGGCAAATTATTAACACCAAGCTGACCTGCCATTAGTGTGTTGGTCTGCATGTGACGTCCCATCAAGGACTGCTTCTTTCAAGAGTAGATTTTGCCTTCCACTGATTTAGAAATTGAAAATCAATGATGAACATTATAAAGTAATTTTATAATATGAATAATACATTTAAATATAGTAGAGTCTGTATATTTAAGAATTGACATTCTTTCTTTATATTGGGTTGATTATTTAGCCAATAATACTGACATTTTAGAGTTTCATTTTGAAAGTAGCTTGTGACATTCTACTACTTATCTGTAGTTTCCAAGGAATAATGTTACCGATTCCTATATGATGTGAAAAATTTTAGCAAGTAATGCCATTTTTATTTATTTTAATGTAATGAGTAGACCAGAAGATCGAGCGTTGATCAATATTACTGTCTCTAATTTTAACAATATTCTGAGAAACAGGTTTCACATCTATTTCTCAGAGGCCCGATTGCAAAATTTGATTTATGGAACATCTGCCTGGTCACAGTTGTTACTCATCAAGTTAACTGTAATCCATACACCACTATTCCACTGTTCAAAAGTTGAACAGAGAAATGGATATCGACATTGCAAAATAATTAGACATTTTTTTCCTTTTTTTATGCTTTGAAAATGCATCTGTAAGCCATCATTCTTAATTTTTATCACCAAATCATTAAAGTCATAATTACCAAAACTGTACAATGTAGGAATACTATTTTGCCAGTATTTCCCAGTCTCTTTTGATAGAAAATTAATTGCAAAACATGTGTTACTAGCTGTGTACTGTATATTATTTATTCTTCTCAATCTAATTTATGAGCATATTTAAAATTGCAACCATACAGATGCTGAATGAATATTTTTCCCAACATGGTACTCAAGCTATAATAGGCTCTTGGCTCTCATTAAACTTCTGTTTGCATTAAGAACTGCAGGTGTCATGCATTACAATAATTAATCAGCAAACAGTTTATGTTCTTAACTTTTGGAGCACAGTTACTAAAATTTGAAAATACAGCAGTCAGTTTTACACACTAAAGGAAATAACAATATTTATATTGAGAATGTCCCAAAAGACCACTTTCAAACAAAAATACATGTAATGCAGGAAATTAGCTTTTTTTGCACTAGCACCTGATGACTCCAACTCTCTCGATTCACTAACACAATGTCTTACTGGTATTTCTGAATGGATGAATAGTAATTTTCTCAAACTAAATAAAGAGAAAACTGAAATTTTAGTAATTGGCAATAATGGATACAATGAGGTTATCAGAAATAAACTTGATGCATTAGGATTAAAAGTTAAGGCGGAAGTAAAAAATTTAGGGGTAACTGTTGACTGTAATCTGAATTTTAAATTGCATATTCATCAGACCACTAGGACAGCATTTTTTCACTTAAGAAACATAAGTAAAGTTAGAACTCTTATATCACTGAAAGATGCGGAGAAATTAGTTCACGCGTTTGTTTTCAGTCGACTAGATTACTGTAACGCACTCCTTTCAGGACTACCCAAAAAAGACATAAATCACTTGCAACGAGTGCAGAATGCAGCTGCTAGAATCCTAACTGGGAAAAGAAAATCCGAACACATTTCTCCAGTTTTGATGTCATTACACTGGTTGCCTGTGTCATTCAGGATTGACTTTAAAATACTGCTTATGGTTTATAAAGCCTTAAATAATCTCACCCCATCTTATATATCGGAATGTCTGACACGTTATATTCCAAATCGTAACCTTAGATCCTCAAATGAGTGTCTCCTTAGAATTCCAAAAGCTAAACTTAAAAGAAGTGGTGAGGCGGGCGGCCTTCTGCTGTTATGCACCTAAAATCTGGAATAGCCTGCCAATAGGAATTCACCAGGCTAATACAGTGGAGCACTTTAAAACACTGCTGAAAGTTGATGGACTGAAAGCCAGAAGTCTACGTGACCATCATCATCAAGTCCTTCCATGAAAACCCTAAATACAAAGAGGACTGTTTCATTTATGTTAGGTAGATTGCCCAGAGGGGACTGGGCGGTCTCTTGGTCTGGAATCCCTGCAGATTTTATTTTTTTTCCTCCAGCCGTCTGGGGTTTTTTTTTTTCTGTCCACCCTGGCCATCGGACCTTACTTATTCTATGTTAATTAATGTTGACTTATTTTTATTTTTTATTGTGTCTTCTATTTTTCTATTATTTTGTAAAGCACTTTGAGCTACATTTTTTTGTATGAAAATGTGCTATATTAATAAATGTTGTTGTTGTTTTTAGTCGACTGGAATACAGTAATGCCCTCCTAACAGAATATTCTTTAGAAAGAAATCAGTCAGCTGCAATTAGTGCAAAATGCAGCAGCCAAAATCTTAACTAGAAAAAGAAAACCTGTTTTAGCACTGTTACATTCAGAATTGACTTTAACATAATACTAATGGATTGTAAAGCCTTAAATAATCTCGCTCTGTCCTATATTTTGGAAAGCCTGTCCCCCGTAACCTTAGATCTTCTAATATTGGTCTGCTTATAATTTCAATTGGCAAGCTTAAAGAAGTGGTTATGCAGTCTTTTGCTGTTATGCAACTAAAATGTGGAATAGCTGACCGATTGAAATTCGCCAGGCTAATACTGTGGTGCATTTTAAAAAACTGCTTAAAACCCATTATTTTAATTTGATGTTTTCATAGCTACATCTGAACTTACATTTTTCTTTTGTTACTTATTTTTTTAATATTATTGCCTAATCTTAATTATTTTTCTTTTCCTGTAACATTCTTTTTAATGTTTAGTAAGGCACTTTGAGTTACACTTCCTGTATAAAAATGTACTATATAAATAAATGGTGTTGTTGTATCTGTTGGAATTAACAGTGACATAGCAAAGTGAAAAACACACATACAGACACATATACAAGTATCCTTTTATTAAGGTGTATTAATTACCTGGGGCATTGTACTGTATTATCTAATTTTTAGGTTAAAATATCATTATTTAGTAAAAACTTAATATCCTTTTCCTTATTTCATATGAAGAAATATTCCCTCCCCGATACATTGTTTCACTGCATGAATCACTTATTTGGTCCATGTTAGCATATCTTATATATAAACATCTACACGTGGAAGTGTGTCTGTCTTTCCAGCCCGGAAGTGAGAGGTGGAGTCGGGGTAAGCACTCCACCTCCGAGGAAACAGAAAATTCACTTAGCTGCCAATAACTCAAGCGAGGCCAGCAAGTCAGCAAAATGAAACCTCAGAAGAAATACAAAGTTGCTTAGCCACTAACATCGGCAAAACAATATCCCTTTTACTTTTCCTCCCACCACTAATACAAAAGTGAGGCGAGTACATCTGCAAAACGAAACCTCCTAGGAGAGAGATGCCCAGAGTAGTTCCTTTCAATTACCTGACATCTCTACATTTCTATTTTTTTTTCTGACGATTTCAATAGTTTCTAGGACCCCTGGCTTTTTACATCATGGGCTTACAAAGCTAATATGTAATATATATATTTTTTTTTTCTACAGGTTATATCCCACCCATAGGGTGTGTTTGGGATATACTATACACATAAAAGAAAGAATATATCTAAATAGGACATATTGCCAGTATGATTAGGGTGTACCTACAGAGTGTTAGTGATAGTATAAACTATAGTACATCTAAATTCTTGGATATGTTTTATACTGTCAGTTTCACAAAGCCTTGCAAAATGTTAGGGTTAAGGTTAGGGCAACTTCAACCCTGTAGCATATTTAGCATCTTTAGGGTCAGTGCTTATGAATATTATATTTTTGATCTTTGATACTTTACTAGGGTTCTAGCCATCTATGGACCGCTATAAATGGGTGAAAACTCAAAATTTTTTATTATAATCGAGAATATTTAGACTTTAAACATTTAAACTGATTCACACATTTTAATATTTCAAATATCCAATGCAACTATTCTTGTTTATTATGTACCTGTCAAAGTAATTACATTTAATATGATCATCTCAAATTAGATTGGCTTACACTATTTCAGGCTTTTTATAGAAGTACATCTGTTTTTGCACTTCACTTCCAAAAGCAGCTGATTTATATTTTTAAATACAGTATCATTATTATAATATGAATAGTCTTTTTCTTTTTCTTAGATGCTACCCTTCATAGTTTGCTTTGGGGCAGAATTTTTAACCCGACTTCTCTGCTCTTGTAACTACTGCTGTAGCAATAACAGATTTTTAAACCTTGAAAATCTCTCTTAAATATATTTTTCCTGATTTAGCACTGTTTTATGGTAGAATTATTTAGCATCCATGGTAGCAAGCAAAATACTGCCTTCCTTTTCTCATTGGAGACAACGGAAAGTAAATGTCATATTCCAGATTTTCTTTCTTTTATCTTAACATATCCCCTTTTTAAAGAACTTTAAAGAGCCCTTTCAGCAATGTTTATTTTAGTTATCTCATTCAACCCACAGTTAGTTGACTTCTGACTTGAGACACAATGCCTGAAACAATGAGGCTTAATGAAAAAAAAAATATTCAGGTCACCTGTACTACATTTTTGCTTGAACTGTAAAAGAAAAAAAAAGAAAGAAAGAGAGAGAATCAGTTTAGTCTCATATGTTACCAGTTTGTTTTGCCCAGAGCACTGAATAGGCATTCAGTTACTCAAAGTAACAAGCCTTTTAATTGTACACTGGCTGTGGCATTCTTTTCTAATAGCTGTGCACAGTAAATAACTATAGCTAATGCTTCTTGTGCTTTACTTTGATATTTTAATCTGTATTTTTTGTTAACTTAGTAGTTTCTTGATAAACACTCAAAGCCACGTAATATAATTTTTATGCGCTGCTTTTTTGTCTAAGGACATCTACTAATCCAAATAATGACAATAAGGAGGAAATACTTAAAAGATCACTATAATGCAATATTTAGTAGATCCTGTTATTGTATTTGTAAACCAACTAACTCCTTATAGTACCTTAGTTTGCATAAAAGAGACATGGGTATGGAACATTATGTCTTGTAGCTTCCAGGAGCAAAAACAAGCATAGCTGTAAAAAAAGTAATAATACAGTAACTGTGGTTAATGTGTTTGAACAATCACAAGTGATTTTTGTTTTGAAGTTTTTGAGTATTACAGGTAGAGAGAGGCACTGTAACCAGCTCCGCTTTGTCTCTGATTACATCACTTTGTGTTCACATGCATCCTGTGCTTTCAAGTGTCACATTCATTTGATGGCTGTAGTATTCACATGCGTCTTTTAACAAACATTGTGCAAGTTATAAGCATGTTATGCTTTACAGACACACCACAAGTAAAAATATTAATAAAATATAAAAATCAGCACATACAGTATAAACATGCAGGTCGCAGCCAGAATTTCTAACCTACATTTGAATACATCTGCATGTATACTCTTTTTTTTAATATGAATATTCAAAGCTACATTTTTTGGTTAGTTCGACGGCCCTAGTATTCTTCTGTAATCATTTTTGTAATAAATTCCTATTATATACTTCTTAGCTTTACTTTGTACTAGCTGTAGTACCTGGTGTTACCTAGTTATACTGTAAAAAAACAGAGATAAACAGTCTTATAGAAAGACAGGGGAGAGAGTATTTTCAGGACAGTTTCTCCCCCGGGCCGACAGAGGGCAGCCCCCTTGGTTTCCAACGGTCCCATGGGTCATGAGCATGGTAGCTCAACCCTGCTGCGTCACGTGGTCACCGCCAGATGGCGCATGGACATTTTTAGGGCCCTATTTGGCCATACTTCCACCACACCCAGCAGTGTGGCTGGAAGAAGCTCGTTGGACACCTAGGGTTTTTCCGGGCTTCCCTATAAAGGGAGCCAGTCACCACCACTCACTGGGCAGAGTCGGGAGGAAGAGGACAAAGCCTGAGGAGGACAGGAAGCTGATGGACTGGTGGAAGAGAAGGGACTGTGTTGTGACGTGCTGTGTCTTGGTGATCTGTGCACTGAACTGTAAATAAACCGTGTGCTGGGTGCCAAACTCATCTCCTGCCTGTTTGTGTAGGGGTTTGGGCAGCTGTATGCGCCCCGGGCTTTGCAACATACTCTTAGACAAAAGCTGTAATCAACTGAGACAATGAAATTGTTATCCATATTATCTGAAAAGAAAATACTGTACAGTGGTCTTTGATGAGATCACGCGTTGCGCACTTCAAAACTTTCTGTGCACTGAAGGCATCCTCCCATCATCCCCAGCATGCTCCTACTGCCCAAAGAGACTTGAAGACTCCCACCAGTTTTGGTTTATGGGTTACCCCATTTCCAATATAATCCTGAAATGACATACATCCTATATTTTAAGTTAGACCAACAGCAATGCTAAGGCTAAATTTTGTGTAATTCAGTTTAGTTGGTTGATCAGATATCCACACGGCTTAGCATGTTATTTATATAGATATAAGGAGGTTGTCAACATCGTCCCATACCATCCACTATTTATACATTATAGAGAGTTATAGAGTATAAAAACCCTTAGCCAAGTAACTCATTTAACTTAATAAAAAATCCAACAATGAAAATGTTGTACTTAATAATATTTTTATTTTCAAACAACCTCCAATTATTTTTTTTAATGTGACAGGTTTTTGTGTTTAATTAAAAAAAGAAAAGGAACACAGAAGAAAAGTTGCACAAGCAAGACAAAATGTTATATTTCAGTAGCATAGCAGTAGCAGTTTTGTAACTCTATATAAATAAAATTATAAGCCATTTGGATGTTTGTTCTTTTGTTCACTAATTACGCAAAAATGGGTAAATCGATTTTCATGAAATTTGGCATGTGGTTTGCTGTTGATCCAACTTAAATTTAGGCTATATAACGTAATGTAATGGGAGGAAGACAAATCGAAAACCACTACTGATGTTAGGACTACAATCGTCATGCAGCACCAGGGGTGTGTGGGGCTGAGGCAAAAATATCATCATCGGTACGCTCAAAGTTTTGTAACAGCCAAAGCGGAATCTCATTGACCACAGGTCAGTTTTCTTTGGATAACGGCTTCATTGTTATCGATTATCATTGTTTTCGATTAATATATTGAACAAAGATAGATCTAACATACATAAAAATGTATTTATTTGTCCCCCAGGAGGAAATTTGCTTTTGCAGAAGTTTTTTAAATAGATAGGAAAACAAAAGAGAAAGGAAATCTCTGACTTGTCTCCTTCAGTCCCAGTAAGGCATTATGCAGGCATATTGCTGTTGGTATAAAGGACACACCTCTGCTGAATAAGTCATCAGTGTTGGTGTGTCATGGAGAGGATGTACAGCATAGTTCATAATGGCACTCAATTTTGTTTTCTTTCTCTCCTTTGCTAATGGCATCAGGGGGTCCAAAATATACCCCGCACCTGAGTCTGCCCTTTTAATTAGTTAATTTGTTAATTTGGTGGGTATGATGTTACCAGCCCAGCAGACCACAGCGTAGTGGCACTGACTGGCAAAGAGTATTAGAAGATATGAAGGATATCACTACTCGCATTAAAGGAATATTGTCTCCCAAGAATAATGAGTCTGCTCTGCCCTTTCTTATATAGTTCCTCTGTGTTTCAAGACCAGTTCAACCTGTCATTGATGTGGACCCACAAGTGCCTCTACACCCACTTCTTGAATAGTGACCAGACATACAGGCATTTTGGTGCAATAAAAGTTAATAACCATTTCCTTTGTTTTGCTGATGTTAAGTTGCAGACAGTTATTAAGTACAGAATCATCTGAGAATTTCTACAAGTGATATGACCTGATGTTATATTTATAGTCGGAGGTGTACAGATTGAAAAGAAAAGGAGACAGGACTGTTTCTTGTGGTGTTCCCGTGTTGCTCACTACTATATCAGAAATACAGTCCTTAAATCTCACAAATTGCAGTCTGCCCAACAAATAGCCATCATCCACAACATCCCTGTGTGTTGTGTTAAGCAATGTTAAGCCATTTATTTACACCCAAGCAAAATGGCAAGCACTTAGGATAGTGTTATGTGCATTAGTGTTCATTGAAATTACCTTGAAAAATAGCACTTGTTTGGTTTTACTGGTATTTCTCTTAATAGGTCAAGATCAAAATATTTTGATCTCTCCTGATATACACTAAGTGGTCACTTTATTAGCTCCACCTATCCAGTAATGGGTTTAACTCTTTTGCTTCCAAACCAGCATGAATTCCCTAAGGCCTGGATTAAATAAGGTATTTGAAACATTTCGTTAGGTTTGGCCACACATGCATGATGTGGGCCTCCTTCTACACATCATTGTAAATGTGCTCTGCTGGGTTGAAATCTGCCTACTTTTGAGAGTATTGGAATAAACTGAAGCCACTCTCATGTTTGTGGAACCAGCATGAGAAGCTGCTTGTTATGGGACATGGTGCCAGAATTAAACTTTTGAAGCGGTGTAGACTGTACCCATAATGGAATTTATATGATACACAAAAATGCATACAGAAAAGGTGTTGGTGTTACCAAGTATATAATGGGGCAAGAAACCATTTTTCTGACCTTTAGTCTATCACCACCAGCATACACTATTGACACAATACAGGAAGAGTCTGCGGATTTGTGTCAAAGTCTGACCCTGCTTTATGCATGTCTCAGCAGTTGCTGTCTGGAACTAAATAGGTGTATTTAATAAAGTGAACACTAATTTTTATATTTTATATTGTAGCATACCGCTCCCCAACCCTGGGCACAGACAGGCACAGAGACACAAGTCCAAGGCAACACACGTTTCCCTCGTTCCCCACTACAAAAGCATGGTACATCAAGCATACAAGCTGTAATGCTCAGTCCATTCTTTCTTCTTTTTCTTCTTCCTTCTCTCTTTCACTTGTTCTTTGCCGCCTGCACTCCTCTCCCAGCAATCTTTGTCCTCAGGCTCTCTGAATGGAGTGAGGTGGCTCCTTTTATTCGGCACCTGTGAGTGCTCCAGGTGGTTCATCAGGATTACCTGGAATTACTCCCAGGTGAGGTGGAAATCAATTCAATGGCTCTGCAGCTCCCCCTGGCAGCCCCCATGAAACCCAACAGGGCTGTACCAAACTCCAAGTCCCGGCATGCCCTGTGGGAATCTGTGGTCCAGAGCCACCCAAGAAGGCTGCCCTGTAGAGTCCCAGGGGATGTAGTGCCTTGCAGATGTTCTTGCGAGGTCACAATATATCTAATAGTGGCCATAAGTGAAGGATTTTTTTAATAAATTGATTAATCCAAATGTAGGGTGTTACTGTTGCAGAGGAGGAAGCACCTCAAGCAGACTTTAGTTCATTTTAAGGTACACTCACGTACACAGCCTCAGTTTCATACATCTCAGAATTTTAAAGAAGATGATAAATCTACCATGTCTTTTGAAAACAGTTCTCTGGAGAAAAACCATATGAAAGAAGGGAGAGCATGCAAACTCCTAACAAATGCCACTCAAGCTCAGTACTGAATTGAACAAAAGGAGGAGCACTCAATGAGTTTCTCTTTGTTTGTTTCTGTCTAAATTTCGGTTAAGTTCATCTCCTGTATATAATCATTCTATACAAATCAGGTAATAAATGATATTTTAAATAAGTTGACTTTTTTTGATTAGGCATGAACAGTTCACATTTGTTACAAAAATGTCTTTCTCCTCTTCCTAACAGTTTGCCTTCTTCAAATAAAGTAAAAAGGTCTGTGATAAAATGGGCCTCTCCCAAAGGGAAAAATAAAAAAAAAGAAACGTCTCCAAGTAGAGTGCATACTGTAGTGGGCAAGGCCCTTAGATCCTGCCAGCATCCTTTTATCTCTCATATCTCAGATTTTTTTTATTGGCTTCATTCCACTCACCATTTCATCTTTTATACTTGGATCTAGTATAGAACATTTTAACATAAAAAGTCTTGGCAATGCTTCTTAGTTCTAATTCAGTTCATTATTCAAATGCAAAGCAATGAATCGAATAATATTTATTTTCTTCGTGTAAACATTTTAATCTTGCAGTTTCTCTTTATCTTTGTATGCTCAGTTAACACTTAAACTACCCAAACTTTCTAGCTGGTTAGTGTCACCAGCATAATATTGATGACTAAAGCAAAGTAAATGCTACAGTTGGCTGAACATTTGCTAAGCTGGACACAAGAAGTCTTTCAGAAATAGGAAGAGCACGGCCTGGTCAATGTCCTGAAATCATGTGTGACAGATAGGGGGCACTGTCGTCCCCTTGAACCCTCAGATCAGTCGCCAGACATCGGATAAAGGTCCAATAGTTGACTTCATTTGTACAAAACAGAGCACAAAGCACCCTCCTCTCCACAATTCTCATTAACACTAATAAATACACAATAATCAATAATCCTCCACTGCCAGATGCGTTGCCACCCTGCCACCCAGCTCAGCTCAACATCTGGGATCTCCCATAGTCCTTTCATAGTCCGTGACCCGGAAGTGCTTCTGAACCCCTGTCCATGTGACTTCTTAGCACTTCCGGGTTAAATCAAAAGTCTTCTTTTCTTCAACCCGGAAGCATGTCATTTCCTCTGTCCATGTGACTAGGACACACTTCCGAGTTGTAGGTGAAACCTTCGTTGCTCCTCCCTGCAGTGCCTTCTATCAGCCCCCGTGGTATCCAGCAGGGCTGTGGATAAAAACTCCATTGTCCATAATTCCCTGCTGGCATTTGGCGCACCTCCATGCTGCAGGGAGGGCTCCACCTGGTGACCTGGGAGTATTGGCAGGGATGAATGGCCAGACATAGTCCACACATGTTAGTTTAGATTAGATTAGAAAAGCCTTTTTAATCCCATGGGGAAATTCAGATGTATAGAGCTGCAGAAACATAAAAAACAAGGATATATAGCTATAGGACAATTAATAACAGCCAATCGCTCAATCAATCAATCAATAAATAAATGCAAATAAGTAAATAAATGCATATAGTGTAGATATTTCGAGATGAACTTAAAGAGTACATCAGAAGGAAGCATTGAATTGCTTGATAGCAGTGGGCAGAAAAGACCCCCAAAGGTGCTCCTTAGCACACCGTGGTGGAATGAGCCTGTGGCTAAAAGTACTCTTAGAGAGTGCCTCCTGGAGGGGATGGAGGAGATTTTTCATTATGACATCCAATTTTGCTCCCATCCTCTTTCCTACAACAGCTTCCAGTGTCTCCAAGGTACTTTCACACACCACAACTCCACACTGGGAACAGGGGCATTCACAGACTTCATCAGTTAGCATTACAGTTGAAGAATTTTTAAATATTCTAGTTACTCTAATAAAGTGATTATCACAATTTAGTTTATTATATATTATTGTAACAGTGACTTATATTCAAAACATCAGCAAACACACAGTAGTGTGTGTACTAGTAGTGTACATAATATATGCTTTTAATACCATTTTACAAACTGGCTCAAACTGCTGTGGAAGTAAAAAAACTTACCCTAGGAAGAAAGGACAAGTTCAATCAATTCGATTTTTATTCAGTCACTGTTGAGTATGTGGATTCTACGTTGCAAGGCAGAAGAGCAGTTAACTTTTTTTCTATTGGCGTTTTATAATTTCTTCTTCCTCCCTCTTCCCCTTATTTTTTAAAAATAAACATCATATTGTTTACTTAAGCATTTTATTTTATTTTGCTAATGGGCCATCTGTTCTTATTTCTTTCACTTGTCAGACAGACCCTAAAGAAGGAAAGGTCATCTTTCCTGTGTCAAATAGATGCGTTCCTAAGAAAATGGAAATTGTCTTTGGTCAGCTTACTGCACCCTGTCTTATCACAGACACCTGTATGAATAACCTGCCATTATAGCAAAACGGCTTTGTCAGCTATTAACCCTAAGTAGCTTGCAAGCAGTTATTTTTTCTTTCACACTGCTTTCATAGACAGCAGTGATAAAAAGATTTTGGTGTTATTTGTAGCTGTTTGATGTGGAGGGCTGGTGGGTAACTGTAGTTCTTAAATGTAAAATGTTTCAAAGAAGTACCTGATGGTGATTTAAAATATGTGCTGAAGTTTCATGCTAAAACTGTTGGCTGCTTCTATACATGAAATACATTGGCACTTTGTGATGTTACTTTTCTGATAATTTATACAATCAGAGACATACTGAATCATTATACTGTAATCTTCAGATTGGGGTCTCTAGCCCCAGTCCTGGAGCGCTACTATGGCTGCAGGTTTTCATTCTAACCCTTTTCTTAATAAGTGGCCAGTTTTTCCTGTTAATTAACTTCCTTTCCCTTCATTTTAATCCCCCTGGTTTTTTAAGATTCAGTCCTCTGAACTGCTTCATTTTTTCCTTAAGCAGCACCCAAACTGAAATGAGATGTGAGATGAGCCAGCTAAGTCATTGCCTCAAACTCCAACCAAGTTCACTCCAACCATTTTCTTAATTAGAAGCCGATTCTTGTTGTTCACTAAACCTGTAATTTAATTAAACAGAGGTTAACTGCTTATGTGTTGGCTATTTTTGTATCTTATTATTGTTTTTCTGCTAATTAAGGAAAAAAGAAATAGTTAAGGAGTCTAAGTCTAAAAAATGAAGGCAAAAGAATTAATCAGCAACAAAAACTGGTTACTAATTAAGAAAAGGGTGAAAATGAAAACCTGTAACCACAGTAGCTCTCCAGGACTGGAGTTTGAGCTCCCTACTTAGATAATGCAGAATATATGCACTAAAGGAAATTCTGAATACACGTTTAGTCAGGGTAGGATAAATTGGCACAGAGTAATACTTCGTAAATTTGTACAAAATTTTATTTTTCAATTTTCGGATGTAAACATCATGTCACCTACCCTCTTTGATTTCAAGGAGCAGGAAAAGTGATTTGCTGTGACTAAGGTTTGCACAAGCTGCCACTCAGCTGTAGAGACAAGCATGGTGTGAGATGGAGGCCGAAGCAACAAATACTATCCTGCATTCTTGTACAGTAAGTACTCACCTTGTATAATGATGAATAAATAAACAATATTAGTATCATGTTGAATAAATGCAGAATATATCTATTATAGAACTGAATAAATATATACATATGCTGTAACTTTCTAATATGGTTATACTCAGTCATCCAACACCTGCCTATATCTTACCGCATCCCATCCTATCTTCTGCAGCAAGGTCTGCCTGCTTCAGCGCATAGGTGCAGGTCTTTCATTGTTTTGTTGTCAGGAGTGGCTGACAATTAAGTCAAAGAGAAACATATAAAAATATTCAAGATGACATAACTGTAAACTAATTATTATTTAAAGTCAGTGCAAATGTTTCCTTGTTTTAGGACAGAATGTATTTACAGTTTCACCAATGCTTTTCAATAGGAGACTTTGAAATTTTAAAAATGTATAACAGTGCACTGTATTCAAATTTTGACCCCTCAACTACACAGGAAAATAAACTCATGCTAACTAATAGCTCTAATGATGGCTACTCTAAAATAATCTGCTTCTAGCCACCCATAAGATACTACCCAAGCTCTTTTAGACTATTATAATGTAACATTAATGTTTATTCCATTCTGCAAAACATTCATCACTCACTGTCTTGTTGTAAAACCTCACCATTTCTTTTTTACCATGTTATTCTTTCAGCTGACAACTTCTTCACTTCCTTTCAATTACCTGTCTTCTATTTAGATTCTATGTACGCTGAAGTCAGAACAGCCGTCACACAGTAATCAAGAAGAGCTGGTTAACTGCCCAACACTAGGTTTCTCTTTCTTGAATTTAATTCACATGGAGTTAAACAGCACCAGAATTAATGATTCTTGAACAATGTCTGAAGGAAGCCAGCTCCTTAAAATCCTTTATATCTTGATTACTCCCCATATTTCCTATATTTATTATAATTATTGTCCATTCTTTATAAATTTCTTTACTAAAGTCTTCCAGCGTGGAATACGTGGGGAATTGAGAGGATTGTTTATTAGCAATCTGATTTTTTAATGATAAGGAGCATTGCTGGTGGATATTTACATGTATTATATAGAGGATATTCTATATTAGCATTGTGAAAACACTGATAGATATAAAAAATGATTGTTTGACAGTATATTATTCAAATAACTGGTCTATTTATCAATGTGTTCATTATAATTTTGAAACATTTATCCAATGCGATCTTGCAGAGAACTAGTGCCTATCAGTCCTTACATACTGTAAGGAGTACAACAAAATCTAAGTGACTATTCACATTGCAACAAATGGTTTTAAACAGTAAAATAAAATCAACTTCTATAAACATTCTGTATCTGTTATATTCAAATATTGGATCAAATGAAGTCAGACTCTCCAGACAGCATCGGACACAGGGTAAGAGCCAACTTTGGAAATAATGACAGTAAACTAAAGCCAAATTATGTAATTCAAAATTATAATTTTTAAATCAGCACATCAATATAATGGTTTACCCATTATAGGACTGTAGGTTGGCAAGACATGGCCTGGTTGGAATAATAACACAATGGAAATCATCTTACACATCTGGAGCAAACTCAACACACACAGCAATGTCTTTAATTCTGACAGTTACATGCTCTGTTGTTAATACAGAATGTAATCTGTCTTTATCTTGAGAGAACACATGTATTTGTTGATACTGTTCTGCCAAGAGGTGGAAAATAGCAAGCGACAAGGGCAGAATAAAAACAGGTCATAAGATGAAACAAAGGTCTTGAAACAAGCATAATCAAACCCAAGAAAGTCAAGCCAAAAAGATGTCAAAACCTGAAAACATTATTAAAAATAAAGCTGCTACACAGTCGAAAGTTGTTGTGAAAAATCCATAAGCTGAAACACTTTAAATTGCAATTAAAATAGTCAAACTTGAACATGGAATGTACTAATTAATCGACCTATAAACTGTTTCCCTAACTCAATCTGACTTCTGAGATTCATGCCCATACTTGCAAACAATAGCACCCATCATAGCTTGTTGAAAAACAAACAATAATTTATTTTTAATGTTTATAATGTGAACTCATAATGAAAGTATTTATATAAATTCTGCATATTGAAAAATGTGGAAAACAGCCCAATGAGGAAAAGAATAAGGAGGCATGAAAAGTGTATAAAGTCTGGAATTTACAACATCAAGTTAACCTAAATGCCAGCAACATGACAATCCTCCATTTCTGCTTTGTGCTATAACTTACCAATGCCCTTAACATTGTTATTTTTTTTTTTATAAAGGTTTAGCTGCATTTCTGTTTAAAGTCAGCACTGGTAAGGTGTTAAACTAGGGGATTACAACCTGGGGAGCCTACACCTCCAGTAGGTGCAACAAAAAGGGAGGCAGGGTTATGATTCGCCAGAACAGAGTGAGGTGCGTTGTCCGACTTTATTGTGGTGCAATTGGTGTCTTGCAGTGTGCCATCATGCGTAGGTCATTTATTAGTCTGTGCTCCAGCTCCATGATATGAAAAGAATCAAGCATTGTGCACGCACTTGTCACCTGTGAGCCACACAAATCTTTGCTCTCACAGATTCCTTGCTGCGGGAGGAGCGTTTATGAAGGTGAATAACTTTTTTTAGGATAATGACATTTGGACCTTGTAAAGATTCGCAGAGAAGGGCGAGATCTAGGATTGATTTCTGTGCAAGCCCTATTCATGAAACGTAACTGATGTTAAGGTTTGATTGACACTTTTGCAAGAGGGGAGACAAGGTGGACTGATGTTTATCCATCCATCCATTATCCAACCCGCTATATCCTAACTACAGGGCCACAGGGGTCTGCTGGAGCCAATCCCAGCCAGCACAGGGCGCAAGGCAGGGAACAAACCATGGGTAGGGCAGCAGCCCACCACAGGGCACACACACACACACACTAAGCACACTCAAGGGACAATTTAAGATCGTCAGTGCACCTAACCTGCATGTCTTTGGACTGTGGGAGGAAACCGGAGTGCCCAGAGGAAACCCACGCAGACACGGGGAGAACATGCAAACTCCATGGAGGCAGCAGCACTACCACTGCGCCACCGTGCCACCCCACTGATGTTTATTTATTTATTTTTTTTATTGAATTTATTAAAAGCAAGTAACAATCTATACAAACACGTAAAACTTAACAAAACTAAATTCAGTTCAAACCCCCAAAGAGAAAGAGAGGAAGGCCAAAAACCAGAGTAACACTTTTAAGAGTAGAAAAGAGGGAGGACTGTATTTGATGCAACACCTGCTGCTTACACTCAGCCCATCTCTCTTGCTGGCAGTCCTGGCAGTAGCACAGCAATGATAAATGTGTGGCGCATCTGTTTTTGAACTGCCGTGCAGGTGTTATCGGGAGACAAAGCTCGTCAGATGTGTTTCATTGCTTAGCAGCATTTCGTCTTGGGCATCTCCACTGCCCAAAAACCTCTTGATTGCTGATTGTGTGTCATTTTCTCATGGAGCTTGTTGCGTCGCAGGATACCCCAACCCCGAGATTGTCAATTAAGTGTCTAAGCTTTATGGGGGACACCGTTACAAGATTGCTGAAATTTATAAAGGTAAATCATTTAATTTATGTGTAAATTTTATGCACTTTTTTGAGTTTAATTTGTTCACCCTCAGTACTGCATGTGGTTCTATTTGTAGTTTAAAAATTAGGAATTTGATTTCTTCATCTTCAAATATGACATTGCTTTTGTAGGGGGTGCAAACATAAATCATATGTCTTCTAAGTCTGTGGGACAAAGAAAAAAGTTGGGAACCATTGTGTTAAAGTAAATGAAATATATGTGTCAGCCCACAGTATAAGGCTTAATTTCCATTTTATGTGACACTTGTTTGGCTGTCATGTTTATGCACTTTCATCTGTTGGTAAATCAATTTTTTTTTTCCATTTTTTTACTGGCACTTTCAAATGGCACAGTACCTTAGCACTCATACCAACTGCTCCAGAGACACGACACAGGCTGAGCGGCGCTATGTGCAGGTTGTCAAAACAGACCTATTTTCTCTTTTCTTTTCTTTGCTTGGCTTTTAAAGCAGTCTGCAACATTTGTAATGCAAAGGGGCAGTAAATGTGCAGGGTTTGCTACTGGCCCTGATTTTCTGACTTTATGATGGTGAAATCTTTAATGGCACTTCAAGGTCATCTAACAACAGACCGTTATGAACCGTAACCCTGAAGATGGATCACAGCATTTAACCTTCTCTACAAGGAAAAAGAAAAACTGAAAAAGTACAATTATGAGGATAAGATAGCAGAGGGACTTAGGCATAGAAATGACAAATTGCTTTTTGACAACAGTTGAAAAGCAGAAAAGAATAGTTTCAAGAGAAACGGGTGCAAAGAAGAGCAAGCTTTCACTAGCAACAAAATGTCAAAACATGTTACACAAGTATGCAGGATGCTTTCGCACAAGGAAAAGAAGTGATTAGTAGAGCAGCACCTTCAGCAGGTCCCAAAGAATATAAATTAGAGCCGCAGACTTTCAAATGTATCCTTTCACATTTATTATTGAACAATAACAACAGGTGCAGATGGAAGCTGAGGACAGGTAAATTTACAGTAAAACTTAGGATGTCTTTATTTTTTATGGAGATTTAGATGGTCCAGTTTTTATTCTGTATCAATCCACACTACTGTTTTTACGTTTAAAATAATTCAATAAATAAAAATCTTTAAAAAAATATATTTACCTACAGTTCATACGGTCTGGAACGGATTAATTGTATTTACATACAATCCTATTGGGGAAATTACTTCGGGTCATGACCAAAACAGGTTACGACCTGAGTTTTGGAACAAATTATGGTCATGACCCGAGGTTCCACTGTATATAGGCAGAATTTGTTAAAGTCATTCTACAGTCGGCAACCTATTGGTATACAATATACAAGTATATGGTGTTTGTTTTATTACATAATGGATTCTTTTATCTGTCAAGCTGCTCTAATGAGATCCACCCCAGTGATTTTGCTTTCTGATTTAGACACACATTGAAAATTATGTTTATCCTGCTATGCCTGAAGTTGTAAAGTCAGAAATATTTTTGAATTGGGATTGGTAGATGAAACATAAGTCTAAACCTAATGAAAGTTCCAAACCAGAAATCAGTTATATCCTTTACCAAAGCCCATTCAGAAACCAGCAAAATGTAATTTAGAAAACTAAAGCAAGAAGTCTATAACTCGGAAAGTCAAAATAAGCACAAAGCAAAGCACACCACCTGTACTTTTTTTATCTGGTCTCTGATAATCAGGAAGTGCATGACCCATGACCTTTAGAGCCTCTATTCAGTGACATCACACAGGTTTTGACCTGAAGTTGTCCTGCAGAGCAGATTTATATCATGCAAAAGAGCAAATCAGAAACTCACAAAAGGTTCATGATAAAATAAGAAATTTTAAAAAGGAAGACCAGGTATAACATATCCTAAGTATGCTTGTTTCACAGATCAAACAAATAAAAGCAACACTCTTTAAATGTGTAAATTTAAATGAAGGATAACTTTCATATACATGTTAGTAAATAGTTCTGTGCATATAAGATGATACATTGAACAATTATAATTAACACTGGCATCCTGAAAACAAAAATTGAATGGTTTCAAAACTTCAGTATTATGTAGTATGGGAAACAAGAAATTATGTTGAGAAGAATACAATGTTCTCAATGGAAATGTGTTCTTTTGTTGTTTTATTTAAATGGATACGTGTCCAATTCACAGTAAATTTTACTGCAGCATTCAAAATTCATTCTCACACTTTAAAAAAAACATTTTTTTTCTTACTACAATTCCAGATTTTTGTTTTTAAATTTACAGTAAATATTCAAGTTGTGAACTACTCTAGTCCAAAAACAAGGGTGATCTGCCAAGTTAGAAAATGACAGAGTAAACATTTTCTTTAGTTCCAGGAGCGAGCCTCAAAATGTAGTCAAGAACAAAAATAAGTATGAAACATCAGAGGGCAATAAAATTCAAAAAAAAAATTGGCCAAAATACCAACACAAGGTCTGAATCAATAAAGCACACACAAAGTCTTTTACCTTTCTATGATCGTAACATACTGACACCCTGTCCAAGGCTGGTTTTGTATCTGATGTTGCCCAATTAGCCTCCTGCAGCACTGAATATGATTGACATCAAGAATTTTTATGTTATTGCAAACACCGTAATTAGTTGTTTTAGTCGCAGAATCCAAATTCTTGGATAAGAGGAGAGTACCGTAACATAACGTCATACAACTTCTTAGTGTCATAGATGTAACAAGAATTTGTTGCCATAGATAAAATTGCAGTTATCATATGAAACAAAATGGAAGATAAAATGAATAAAAAATACAACAGTAAAAGGGTTCAAAATAGGTAAGAATAATAAAATAAATAATTCCAATACAAAAAAATCATAAAAAGGGGGACTCCGTCGAACTCACTAATTACAGCCTCATAAGCCTTACTTCTATCCTATAGAAAAATGAAGGGAACTATATCCAGAAATAAATTTAATGACAATTTTTTTGAAAAAGAGAGAATAATTAAAGCCAGCATCAGTTTTGAAAGGAACTACCCCCCTACCAAAAAATAATTTATTAGACTTTTTTGAAAAGGCAACTGGAGGAGTAGGCAAAGGTAAAGAATGTAAAATGATTTACTTAGACTTTAAAAGGCCTTTAATAACAGTTACACAAAAAAGATTAATTTTAAAGTAAGAAGCCATTTGCATTAGAGGTAATTTATAAAACATACTTTTAACTTGGTTAACAGTTGGTACAAAACAGTACAAATAAAAGGAAAATGCTCCACATCAGGTGAGGGCCCTCAGGGAGATTCTACATGCAAACCATTACTTCAGCTTATTTATATTAATGACGCTGATTCTGATACAGTTAGTAAAATAATGAAATTTGCAGATTATAATCCAATTGGAGGGAAAGCAAATACTAAATAGACAGTAAAAACATTTTTAAAAGCATTTAATCTTTAAAACTGGTAAAACTTTTGGCTACCAGTAGGCAAAGGGAGCGATTATTGAGAATACAAGATGGATGACATTGATTCACAGGAAACAACCATCTGTAAAGGATTTAGGACTTTTATGTACAGGCAATATTGTCATCATCTATACCAGGGATCCACACTCACAGTTCTGGAGAGTTTCAAAGTCTGAGAAAGTGTTTTAAATACTGCATAAAAATCAATGAAGGTTAAAGGGTCTTAAAACTAAACTCAACTCCAGTGATGACTCACAGAGCAGGCAGACACTGCAGAACAGCATGGGGCTGTCTATCAGTTCCAGTTAAGGTACAAATTCTTCAAAGCTTTTTCATTGAACAAAGTACAGTGTACCAAAGACATTCGCTACTCACAAGTACATCAAGCAATATCAAATATATTTAAGTGTAATTAGAAAGCTACCTCCATCCAGTTAACTAGGAAATGAGATACATCAATAAAGAAAATGATCGGTTGCTATAGTTATAAACAGTTTCTGTAGTTCAACATTAGTTTCAAATAGCAAAGAGGATGGTAACGCACATGAAAAGGTAAATTTGCAGGTTAGTAGATACTGTCATGTTCTCAGAATTTGTGTTACACTGATAAACCTGAAGACTCAGCTCTTTTCAAACTACCCTTGAATCCTGAATCAGAACCATGAAAAACAAGAATACAGACTCACAGGAGAGATATAACATCTAATCAATCAATAAATCAATCAAGCAATCAATCAACAGATAAAAATAAGCTTAATGAGTACATCACACACCTTAAAGCATTGAATCACCTGACAGCAGTTGGTGGAAAAGACCCCCAGAGGTGCTTCTTAGCACACCATGGTGGAATGAGCCTGTGTCTGATAATGCTCCTAGAAAGCCCTTCCTGGAAGGGATGGAGGGGATTTTTCATAATGACATTCTATTTTTCCACCATCCTCTTTTCCACTACAGATACAAGAGTGTCCAGGGTTTGCCCTGTGATGCAGCAGGCTTTCCTAATAAGTTTATTCAGGCATTGTGCTTATTTTGCACTCAGGTTGCTTACCCAGGAGACTGTAGTGTCGAACTCCACACTGGCTACCATGGATTGATAGAACATTTCCAGCAGCTTGCTGCACATATCAAAAGACCCAAGGCTCATTAGCAGAACTGAGTCTGCACTGACCCTTCTTGTCCAGTGCTACTGTGTTGTTAGACCTGTCCAATTTGTTGTTTATGTGAATCCCCCGGTATTTGTAGCTCTTCATCACTTAAATGTCCTCCTCCTGAATGATGAGTGGTTTCACAGGCTTCTTGGAATATCAGAAGTCCACCACCAGTTCTTTTGTCTTGCTGATGTTGAGTTGCAGGTTGTTGTCACTACACCATAAGACAAAGTTCTTCACGACTTTTCTGTGCTCATCTCCATTATTAAAGCAGAGTATGATGGATGAGTCATCTGAAAATTTTTATAGATAGCAAGCGCTGGTATTGTATTGGAAATCTGTAGTGTAGAGGGCAAACAGGTAGCGACACAGGACCACCATTTCTGACTCAGAGTCCCTCAATATCTCAAGCTGCTATCTGGTAGTCAGGTAATCCATGATCCAAGAGATTGTGGGAACAGCAAGATTCAAAGTCTTGAGCTTTTTCCGCAGTCAATGTTGCGGAATGATGTTAAAAGCACTGTAAAAGTTAAACATGATCCTGACTGTGGTACCAGCTTTGTCCAAGTAGGAGTAGGCTCAGTGGAGCATGTACATGAGAGCATCCCCCCCTCTTATATGTGCCTGATAGGCAAACTACAGAGGACCCAGATATACTGAAACCAGGGGTCATAGTTGTATTAGGACCAGCCTCTCAAAGGTACTTGATGTAAGAAGTAAGAGCAACTGGTTTGAAGTCCTTGGAATCACTGGAATGCTATTTCTTTGGCACTGGGACCACCCTGTTTTTTTTTCCACAGCAACAGAACCTTCTGCAAATTCAGAGTACGTGAGAACAGATGCTGAAGGACCCCGAAGAGCTGGCTGGTACATGTCTCACCACCCTTTCACTGATTCCCTCCAGCCTTGAAGTCTTGTTTATGGGAGATTTTTTCCCAGCTCTCACCTCACTTTATCAGCGGAGACATACAATGCAGGGAGTGGAGAGGGGCTGGAGACCACAGGTGTGATGTTATTATAGGTCATGCAGGGTGCAGATAGCAGTTGGGATCCAAGAACCTTCTCAGCTTGCACACAGAGGCTAGCAGTGTTGAGGGAGGGCTGGACTGACAAGAATGAGTCAAACTTGTTAAAGAACTGGTTCAGTCCATTAGCTCTGTTCTTGTTCCCTTCCTCTGCATGTTTAACAGCCTGTTTGTAGCCAGTAATAGTCCTCATCCCATTCCAAAATTTTATTCATCTTGTTTTGTTGTAAATTGTGCCCAAGTTTGTGTCTGTGGTGAGCTTTCCCCTCATGGAGCTATTCTGACTGCACCTGCTTGATTCCATCCTAATCTCCAGATATGAAGGTTGTCTCTTTCATATTCCGTAAGATTTTAAGTTCTTTTGTAATCCATGGCTTGTTGTTGGGAAAACAGTGCACTGTCTTTGTAAGGAAAAACTTGATGTAGTCTGTGACACAGTAGCACAATTCCTCAATGTCCTGGCTGTGTGACTTACAAAGCATAACCCAGCCTGTGTTTTCAAAGGCATCCTTCAGAGCCTCCTCAGCCTCAGTTGTCCATAACTGCATTTCCCTGGTGGTGGCTGTCAATCCCTGGACAACTGGTTTATATGCAGGTGTGAGCTGTACCAAATTATGGTCTGATCAGCCTGAAGGTGGCAAAGCAATACAGGTATATTCCTCTTTAACACTGTAATATAACAAGTCAAATTTCCTCTTGTTGTACAAGTTTCCAAACTGATAAAAACTGGTGAGGGTGGAAGAAAGTGAAACATGATTAAAGTTCCCAGAAATTGTGATGAAAGCATTGGGTTGGACAGTAGAGAGTTTGTTTACAACAGAATATGCTGTGCTTGTTGCAGTTGCTACATCTGCCAATGTAAACTTCCAGCACAATCGCATGTGAAAACTCTCGGCATATCATTTCATAAACCCACCACAAGCAAGTCAGTATTCAGGTTGCATACCTGTGCTTTAATTGTAAAGTGTCCGGTGTTACACCATTTTTCATTCACAAAAACAGCAAGTCCTTCTCCTTTATTCTTGCTGCTTTCCCGCCTCCTTCTGTCCACCTGCATGATTTTAAATCCATCCAATACAAATGCATAAAAAATTTTAACATTTACTTATTTGGCTGACTTACAACATTTATGATACAACCAGTAATGGCGTGCTGTGAATACACTTGACTTGAGCATTCATAGTTTTCATCCTCTTTCTCTGTACATTTAGCATTTGTTTGTTCAGAGGTTGATGCCATTGCTGCTTCCTGAGCAGCTCTTCTTTTCTTCACCCTAGCGACCCCCTTCTTCTCTTCTTTCGTTGGCATCTTTTTGAGTTAAAACTGATTAAGTCAGTGTTTGTGTTGCCATTTCTTAGTATGTTTTCTTTAATTTTTCACTTAAGCAGCCACTTAAGTCTTCAATCTGCCTCAAGAATGATTTAAGATATGAAGAGGTATGGGAAATGACAGCGAAAGTGGTAGGGAATGAGAATGGCACCCATATGCATGCGCCACATGGCCACCCTGCTGGCTGCTGCCAAGAGTTGATTCTACAATAAAATACAATAAAAATAAAAAGAGGACTAACCTTGGAGGTCAATCATCACCCTAAAAGTGGATAATAGAAGTCACATAGTATTTTTGTACCAAATTTCAGGTCAATAGGTCAAACGGTTTGTGAGCTACAGGTGATTTAAAATCCTGGACACACAAATGAACAGCCAGTATATTATATATAAAGATTGGTCACATTTCTTTTGATTTTCCGATTGGAACACAGGCAGGTCAAGCAACTTGATCATTGGTCAATCAGTGTCAGTAGTTGTATTTGAACCCACAACCTCAGGGTTTGATGTCCAAAGCCTTAACCACTACATCTGCCCTGAATCACACCCTGAATCATGAGTGTGTGGTTCTGTAGTTGTTGCTTGAATTTTAAGTGGCTTTTGCTCTCTTTAGCATTTTTCCCACTTTGTTTCTTCTTCTTTTGTCTGTGGGTGATCTTTTGCTTTATTAGGAAATCAACAATGGCCATGATCATGAAGATGTAGCCATGTTTCACAGCTGAAGTAATTGGAGTGTAACATAACAGCTATTTCCAAAATAAAAAGTAGGCCTTCAAGCCTGGTAAGATGTCAACTCCACTGATTAATTTTTGATTTACCAAGCTCTTATCTTTTTGATACTCTATTTTGCTGCTTTTTTCTTTCTTGTGCTCATGTAAAAAGCTTTTTACAAAGGTATGTGCATTTATTTGGGATTTTACTTGGTTTTATTTCTGCACTGTTTTGTACCTGGTAGTCATTAATATAAATAGGCAGGCATACACAAAGATTGCGCAGATTCAAAGGAGTAAATAATAGAACAACTGTCTTAATTTCTACCTACAAGTTAGTGGCGTCAGTGGCAGGATCTGTTATCGCCCTTTAAGAACACAAGCTAAATTCTTTGTTTCTCCTCAGTGCTAATTAAATAAAGCAATACAGTTGTATGTTTTTTGCATATAGGTATTTTCATCTGCCTCTTGGTTAGTAGTGAGGGTGGACTGGACCATACAATGTTAACACTAGAAGGTGACATTAATGAGCGTTATGTTTTTAAAGTTGTAATCATTTCCTCAGTGGGTTCCATGCTCCTCTCCTGCTCTGAATTTTCCTAAATAGCTGTGCTGCAAATGAACATAAATTCTATTCAGGAAACATGATGAATACCATTTTTCTTTGTTGTTCTTTTTCACTTTGTTCTATTACTGCTGCAACAAAAAACACTGGTACTCAGGTATGAATCGGTCTCTCTCCTCTGGCTCATATTGAACGTATTTACATATCCTTTTTATTTTGACATATCCTATCCTGGTACAGTTATTGACATTATTAGACATCATTGCCCAAGTGCGAATGGTTGTCTCTCTTCTGGAAAATAATCAAGAAAAAAGTGTCACACTCACATTGTTTTACTACACCTAATGAAGGAAATATTAGACAAAAAATGCTGACGCTTCAGTTTTTGTACTTAGGTAAAAACATACTATAAACTCATTTGAAATGGCATAGCAATGTTTTGTGCACAAGTTACAACACAAAGTTCACAAGCAGCAATAATCTGATGTGATGAAAGGAGAACACACGAGAAGGCACACTGAGGACATAATAAGCCGTGTGTGAAGAGCACAGTGCTGAAAGGTGGCTATCACTTTCAATGTTTTCACAAATACAGCAGTCGCAGCAATGTATTTAGATGTCAGAATAAACTTTCAATTTTCTTTGGTTGTACTACATGAAGCTGACATACATTGGAGAGTGTAGAGTGCTGGAATGTGGGACCTAGCCATGAATGAGATGCCATAAAGAAAGGGAAATGAGCATTGTGAAAATGGGTTCTGCATTTGCTGTTGACAATTTAAAAAAAATCTTTTAAGGGCTACAGTGAGATTCAACCTTTACCCATGAAGGTTTTAGCTTAAGGAAAGTCTGTGGTCCGAAAGACCCATTGTCTTTCCCACTGCTGTTGTAATTAATCTTTATTTTATTTGTTGGCACTTTGATATGCAAGAGCAGTGTTTGGGGGTGGCAAGCGGGGCAACTGCCCCAGGCCTTGCACCTAAGGGGGCCCTGCTTTAGAGGTCCGTGTGTCCCGTTCAAGCGGATTTGTCAAGTTATATTCTATATATATATATATATATATATATATAATATCTCTATATATAATCTTCATTTGGATCTTGATCTTTGTTTGTCCGTGAATGAATTACAAGAAGAAGCACTAGATGGCAGTAGAGAGACAGCTAAAACATAGGCATTGCATTAAGAATCTCCTCCAGGCTTATACGACTGAAGACTGTAGTACTCTAGTCACACCTCAAAACACAGACATTCAAACTAAACAAATTGCTGTGCTTTAAATTAACTAAAGAGATCTTCATTTAGATCTTGATCTTTGTTTGTCCGCGAATTCCACGCATGCGTAGACCACCTTCCAGTTTAGTACGTTGTTGTTACTCACAGATGTCAACAATGTGCCGGAATAACGAAAGGGGTGGTGGACAGTGTTACGCTGGTTAGCTCCTGAGGCCTGGTTAGAGAATGAGAATGCCGAACATAAAAGGTATGTGCCTACGTAACATATGAATGAAAGAAAGACAGTGGGTAAAATGAATGACAACATAACAGCACATTCCGGAAATTATTATTGTTACGTAGGCGAGTGCTGCATGTCTCACAGTTGTACCGTGGCTTGCTCACATGTCAGTGAAGTGATCCCTATTTATGCTTTAAAGAGCCTGGATACCTATGTGTCCCCCTTTTATAACCATTGCTCCGTGTATATTGCCTTACTCTTTGGATTGCAACAAAGCAACCTGCGAGATTGGAGAAAGGTTGAGAAGACATGAGAGGAAATGATAGCGTTGTGAAAACGAGACGGACTGTAAACGGACAGAAGCAGAAATGCTCTACACCACCACATAATTACTATTCGGACAGTGATTCCGAGTCGGCCGTTCCTATCGAATCAATGTTCAAGGGTTTTCTTTTGTAATTTTGTTTCCCTTATAAAAAATCATAATGCTGTGCGACAAAGGGCCCAGTTCACAACTGGCAGCCACGTTTAAACAGGGAGCCCTTCACAGACAACTTTAACACACGCAACATAGTTGGGCGCACATGGCTAGTATATTATATATATTATGATAAAGTCTGCATATTATCTTACAAAAAAATAGCTGAATACTGTAATGAGAAAATCTGGTGTATGTTAACATTATTTTTATTAAATTCACATGCAAGTTTATACAGTCCACACATACCGTTAACAGCATTTGACGTAACTGGCCCTGCTTGGGGTTGGTCAACCCTAGGGCTCGCACACCCCTAAGGCCGCCTCTGTTGACATCGATATTGTCTGTTGTAGTTTTCATCATGTTTCTGATTTAAGTTGACCTAGACATCTGCAGTTTCTAATTATGCATATGCTTTTTGTTTGTATTTTACATAATGTTTTGCACCAGAATCAGAGTTGCAAAGCCTTAGTTTCTTCAAATGAATTAGGGACACTGTACATATTAAGCAGTTCTTTAGAAATACTGTAAGCACATGGCAGCCTACAGAAAATCAACTGGTCTTTGATGTTGAAATCTGAAAATCTGACACACTGTAAATCATTGTTCTCTTTTAAAAATCTAACATGAACACATCTTGCTCAGGACATACTCTTCAATAGAATATAAATAATATGAATATGAGTTAGCAAAATATTTGTGTATCTTTTAACTAATGTATTTTTCTAGCTTTATGCAGCTTTTACTGTAGACATGCTAACACCAATGGGGGGAGTAAAGATTTTGACTGTTGTTTTCTTTGCACATTTCCTGGCCTTCAGCATGCTGGAACTCAAACAGAGACCAGCAAAGGCATCTGCAATTTGCCAGTACAGCAACTTCTGTCTGAATTGATTTATTGCATTTATGTGTTTCTTTGATGATTTGAATTTTAGCTCCCTGACAGCATATTATGCAGGGAGCTGTTATTGGTTGGATTCCAGACCTTAAAATAGTTCCACAGATTTTATTTTAGTGTTCTGTGAGATGAGACTCTTTTTAAACTAAAGATTGAACAACCAGTGAGGAAACAATAAAAAGAACAGGGATGTACATGTACAGCAAGTCAAATAAATGCACAGACTTTTCTTCAGAGAATCAGCAATAGCTGGTATTAACTTGATCATCAGTAATGTCGCTGCAAAAAAGGTCAGCACGCTGGTACATTGATTAGTGATGCTGCCAGGAGGATGCTGCATCTGGTCATTCTCCTTGTGTCTGCATTAGGTTTTCTCTCTGGGTTCTCTGGTTCTCTCACAGAACCCAAAGATATGCTTGATAATTTAATGAGCAACTCCACAGGATTTAATTTTGTGTATCCAATGAAAGGACCCTGTAATGGACTGGCACCCTATCCAAGGCTTGTTTTGTATCCAATGCTGCCCGGATAGCCTCCTGCTGCACTGAATGGGATTGGCATCAAGAAGGTTTATGTTATTTTACTATTTTGCAAATGAAATGCAAGTTAAAGTGTGAATAACATGGCAAAATCACAGCATGGCACTTTTTCAGCCAAGTGGTTTACTAATATAATCTCAAGAGATTTATCTTGACAATGTCGGCAGTAACATATATATTACCCAAAATTATTTATGGAATCTGAAACCCTTGAGTGACTCCATAATTATACAAAACATGCAGTATGTCAGACCTTACAATATCCCTTTTTCTTGGTTACGAGCCAGTGTATAAGTTTGGATCAATGGCATTATAAAGGTTTTGAAATTTATTTATAGAGTATTGAAAACTAAATAACGAGAAGTTTGCAAAGTTTCCATCCATCCATCCATCCTCTTCCGCTTATCCAAGGTCTGGTCGCGGGGGCGGCAGCTTGAGCAGAGATACCCAGACTTCTCCCCAGCCACTTCTTCGAGCTGTTCCAGGAGAATCCCAAGGAGTTCCCAGGCCAGCCAGGAGACATAGTCCCTCCAGTGTGTCCTGGGTCTTCCTCGGGGCCTCCTCCCGGTTGGACGTGACCGGGAACACCTCACTAGGGAGGCGTCCAGGAGGCATCCTTATCAGATGCCCGTGCCACCTCATCTGACTTCTCTCGATGTGGAGAAGCAGTGGCTCTACTCTGAGCCCGGATGACTGAGCTTCTCACCTTATCTTTAAGGGAAATCCCAGATGCCCAGTCACTACCCATAGCTCATGACCATAGGTGAGGGTAGGAACGTAGATCGACTGGTAAATTGAGAGCTTTGCCTTACGGCAAAAAAAAAGCTTTTCTTTAAATATGCAATTTAGGTTAAGATTAGTGTTGGATTAGGTCCTTTGTTATCAGTCTTCTCTAATGGAGGCAGAACATTACAGTCGTGGCCAAAAGCTTTGAGAATGACACAAGTATTTGTTTTCACAAAGTTTGCTGGTTCAGTATTTTTAGATGTTTTTGTCAGATGTTTTTATGGTATACTGAAGTAGAATTACAAGCATTGCATAAGTTTCTAAAGCTTTTATTGACAATTACATTAAGTTTATGCGAAGTGTCAATATTTGCAGTGTTGCCCCTTCTTTTTCAAGATCTCTGCAATTCGCCCTATCAATCAACGTCTGGGGCAAATTCTGACTGATGGCAGCTCATTCTTGCATAATCAATGCTTGGAGTTTGTCAGAATTTGTGGGGTTTTTATTGTCCACCTGCCTCTTGAGGTTTGACCACGTTCTCAGTGGGATTAAGGTCTGGGGAATTTCCTGGCCATGGACCCAAAATTTCTATGTTTTTCTGAAGTTGCTCTCGGAGGATGTTTTGTTCCCATTCTTTATTCATGGCTGTGTTCTTAGGCAAAATTGTGAGTGAGCCCACTCCCTTGGCTGGGAAGCAACCCCACACGAATGGTCTCAGTATACTTTACTGTTGGCATGACACAGGACTGATGGTAGCGCCACTCACCTTTTCTTCTCTGGACAGTCTTTTTTCCGGATGCCCCAAACAATCAGAAAGGGGATTCATCAGAGAAAATGATTTTACCCCAGTCCTAAGCAGTCCAATCCCTGTACCTTCTGCAGAATATCAGTCTGTCCCTGATGTTTTTCTTGGCTTCTATGTTACCCTTCTTGACTCCAGGCCATCCTGCAAAAGTCTTCACCTCACTGTGCATGCAGGTAGACACACTTGCCTGCTGCCATTCCTGAGCAAGCTCTGCCCTGATGATGCCCCGATCCCACAGCTGAATCAACTGTAGGAGATGATTCTGGTGCTTGCTGGACTTTCTTAGGCATCCTGAAGCCTTCTTCACAACAGCAGTGGAAATGTTTTTTTTGGGATTAAGTTAATTTTCATGGCAAAAAGAGACTTTGCAATTAATTGCAATTCATCTGATCACTCTTCATAACATTCTGGAGTATGTGCAACTTGCCATCATAAAAACTTTTCTCTAAACTTTTGGTGACAACTGTAAAATTTTTGCTTGTACATACAGACTTGCCATAAAATTTAAATACTTGCCCTTGTTTATCTGACATGTTTCTAACAAAATGAATCCTACAAAGGAAATATCTGAAGTAATCCGAATTCAGCAATTGTAAAAATGTTGAGTTTCCTTAAACTTTTGAACAGTCTGCACATATAAAATTATTCATTTATAAATACACACATTTGATCTTAAATGTCATCAATGATAGAATGTGCATTACCATTTACATTGAGTACCAAGTGAATGGGCGAGTGGGTACTTACTGAGCCTACAAATGGGCTCATTATAATGATTTAATGATTGATAGCACTGTTCATATATGAGAAGATCAAGTATGCTTTCAGGAAATATACAAAGTACAATTATGATTTTTGTTAATGCTCTTAATTGGATGATAGTATTATAATTAATTTATAGTAATTAACATTAAGAAAATGTCACCTTAATAAAATAAAACCTTTTCCTTTGCTTGAGAAAAGATACTAAATTTGTCCTTTTGTCCATATTAAGTTTTTGTCCTTTTAATTTTGTTTGGTTAGTTTTCTTAGCTGATATGACTGTATATAGTGTATCCATTAGTCATTCTTAAATTTGCACAATGTAGCTGAAATTTCTTGCTGAACATTATCTGTTTTGATCTGACATCAGGTTGCATTACAGCCTGATAATGCACCTTTCTTTTGTGATGCACGTGAGAGTGCTTTTGAAAACTGATATACACCAAATTCACCTTACAAAATTTTGTGCAAATTAAATTAAGAGTGGACATCTTGTTCAGAACATAATAAAACACTAACAATAATATACTGTTATATAGGAGATATCGACCTATTCTTTTAGCTGTTTCTTTTTGTTTTACTTATTGTATACTAGCATAGCTGAAATACCTGGCGTTGCCCGGGAGAAAAATAAAGTGTTTTTTTTTTAATTGTTTGAGAAAAATGTAATTAAAAAAAAAACACAACTTTAAAAATAAATTAACAAACAATGAAGACTCACTAATGTGCTTGTCTTGCGGTTTTATATGTATGTTATCATCCAGCTGACGCTCAGAATCGACCAACTATTTAATTTCAAACTGGACGACTGGACGACAACATGCATACAAGACTGCAAGATCACAATAATGCAGGTTATGATTATTACAATAGCTTTATTTGCTTTATTACCTCAAAAGAATGTCACATTGGCACTGTGTTACTTAGGTACAATCTTGTAAGTGCTCCAATTGCAGGCCTTCATTATTTACACATTCTTGTAGTCTGCTTGCTACACTCAAGCACACCTTGGCACAATGTTCTTTGAAGACAAATAATAAAAATAACTAATACAAAAATAAATAGCACTACAAGAATAAACTCTGTGTTTCACATACTCACAGCTGTAAACCTACTTTTGCCCTTTCTTATATCTAGATCTATATATATATATATATATATATATATATAGTGACACACTGAGTCCAAAGGCTTGAAGAAAACCAACTACTTTATTCCAATCAAAAAAGAACCAGTCAGGGTATTTATTCAAATGGGAGCTGCCACTTCAATACACACAGACACAGCAAAAAAGCAGTGATGGGGCTAGGCCAGTGCCCAGGTTAGAATGTTCCTTGCATCGACAATCAGGTGACAGGTGTGTGCCAGCAGATGGGAGATCAATGGAAACACTGTCCCATTCATGTACCTAGAAGTCCACCTACACAGTCAGAGAATGGTAAAGGGATTTTCCGAAGCTGATTGGATTGATAACATAATTAAGGTTTTTGCTAAAGTTATATTGACAGATGCCTTTCCTGACACTAACCCTCTATATTTGTCTGGGTTTCAGGCCGGCACCAAGTTGGGCTTATTGTCTGTCCATTGGCTAGATTTGCTAGGGGAAACGATTTGCAAACATTAATTGTGATCATTCCTTGAAATTGTAATATTTTATGAATATTGTTGGTTACAGGGCAGACTAAGCCTCTCATGGGACAGCCTGCAGTGCCCTCTGGGGCTCAACTTGGAAAGGCTGGCAATATTCACTTACCTGGCTGGGAAATCAGGATAATGAATAGTCTATGGAAGAGCTTCCTGATGCAGATGCTTGGGTGTTCCATTCTGTAGCCACATACACTCACCTAAAGGATTATTAGGAACACCATACTAATACGGTGTTTGACCCCCTTTCGCCTTCAAAACTGCCTTAATTCTAAGTGGCATTAATTCAACAAGGTGCTGAAAGCATTCTTTAGAAATGTTGGCCCATATTGATAGGATAGCATCTTGCAGTTGATGGAGATTTGTGGGATGCACATCCAGGGCACGAAGCTCCCGTTCCACCACATCCCAAAGATGCTCTATTGGGTTGAGATCTGGTGACTGTGGGGGCCATTTTAGTACAGTGAACTCATTGTCATGTTCAAGAAACCAATTTGAAATGATTCGAGCTTTGTGACATGGTGCATTATCCTGCTGGAAGTAGCCATTAGAGGATGGGTACATGGTGGTCATGAAGGGATGGACATGGTCAGAAACAATGCTCAGGTAGCCTGTGGCATTTAAACAATGCCCAATTGGCACTAAGGGGCCTAAAGTGTGCCAAGAAAACATCCCCCACACCAAGGCATGATGGATCCATGTTCTCATTCTGTTTACGCCAAATTCTGACTCTACCATTTGAATGTCTCAACAGAAATCGAGACTCATCAGACCAGGCAACATTTTTCCAGTCTTCAACTGTCCAATTTTGGTGAGCGCGTGCAAATTGTAGCCTCTTTTTCCTATTTGTAATGGAGATGACTGGTACCCGGTGGGGTCTTCTGCTGTTGTAGCCCATCCGCCTCAAGGTTGTGCGTGTTGTGGCTTCACAAATGCTTTGCTGCATACCTCGGTTATAACGAGTAGTTATTTCAGTCAAAGTTGCTCTTCTATCAGCTTGAATCAGTCGGCCCATTCTCCTCTGACCTCTAGCATCAACAAGGCATTTTCGCCCACAGGACTGCCGCATACTGGATGTTTTTCCCTTTTCACACCATTCTTTGTAAACCCTAGAAATGGTTGTGCGTGAAAATCCCAGTAACTGAGCAGATTGTGAAATACTCAGACCGGCCAGTCTTGCACCAACAACCATGCCACGCTCAAAATTGCTTAAATCACCTTTCTTTCCCATTCTGACATTCAGTTTGGAGTTCAAGAGATTGTCTTGACCAGGACCACACCCCTAAATGCATTGAAGCAACTGCCATGTGATTGGTTGATTAGATAATTGCATTAATATGAAATTGAACAGGTGTTCCGAATAATCCTTTAGGTGAGTGTATGTAGTCAGTATAATGTATGGATAAGCACACCTTTCTTAGCTTGTTGGGAGATCATACTAAGGGATGGACAACAGGAGAAATGTATAGGTGTCCAAACCAGGTTGGAGACTGTTCTCTATCTCAATTCTTTTTCTTCTTCTCCTTCTATCGGCTGCTCCCATGCAGGGTTGCCACAGTGGATCATCTTGTTCCATATCTTTGTTCTGTACCTCAATTGGGAGTTGGAAATAAGGGATGGACAGAGGGAAACTAACCTCCGCAAACAGCTGTTCACCCAGTACTCTAGGTGGCAGTGGTCTGGTCTGGAAAACAACAGGACTGCATGAAAACTAAAGTTCAGGAGGGCTGCCCTGTTGGCTTTCTTGAAGGTCTGTTGAAGGTGCTGTTGGGAAAGGAATACCTTGTTGGCTGTCCTGCCTCACCTAGAAGTGCTCTGTGGAAATAATGTTCTGGCACCATAAGTACTCCTGGGTCCAGCATAAAAGCAGTCACTTTGTCCTATTTGAGGAGTCAGAGTTAAGAAAGGAGGAGGAAGATATACTATGCCTAAAGAAGTTTGAAGAAAAGGAAAAAGAATTGCACATCATGTGTTTTGGTGCAAAGAAGCCTTTCTAAAGGTATTTTTTCAAATACATGTATAACAAGTTGATTTGAACCTGGGATGTGTGTCTTTCAAGGCCTAGGGCTTGAAATCCTGATCCATGAAATACTAGATTTCCAGATCTCCACTACTTACTCACTTTGTGACTCTAAAGAAGTCTCATATTCTAAAAGCAGATTCTTAAGAACTGATTTTTTAAGTGAGTGCAGACACCACCAGATACTTTATTTGCAAGATATTCTACCATCCTCAAACAGTTACTTGCTAAAGCAGCCCATTAGATACAGCATTTTTCTCCCTACACCCTAAATCTTTCCATTCAGCTTCTTTCTGTCTTCCTGTCCTTATTTATAGTTCATAACATATTGGGAAAAAACATTTTCAATTACTATAGTAACATCATTCAATCTCAGTCTTGGCCTCATCAACTTTTCGTAAAAACTGCACTTGATTATATGTGTTTGTCTTTTTTTATTATATTTTTATTCTTTTTTTCCCTCTAAAATAAAAATATCTTGATGTCTGCAATAGAATACCACCACATAGTATTTGATCTTACACATGCAGCATCAGTTTTTGGTCATGAGTTCCGACAGATATTAAGTTTCAACTCACCCAACCCAATTGAGTGTGGAGCATTACTCTGACCAATTTTATCTTTATGATATTAATTTCTTATAAGTTACTGTAATAATTGAGTTAGCTTGATACTATACTATACTAATAAAAGGCAAAGCCCTCTCTGACTCACTCATCACTAATTCTTAAACTTCCCGTGTAGGAAGAAGGCTGAAATTTGGCAGGCTCATTCCTTACAAGTTATTTACAAAAGTTAAGCAGGTTTCATTTTGAAATTCAAGTCGTAACAGTCATAACTGAATCCTACTTACGTACATATATACGTCCATAGCCTGCAGCTCGGTCGCCGTCTGAGGCGGCGTTGCATCCCCCATCTCCACGGCTCCTATGTAGTTGGCTGCCTGCCTATAAAACCATCGCTCCGGTCTCTTCATTCCCCTCCTTGCTTCACCACAGTATTCATGTCTCCCTGCTGATAACTGCAGCCTTTTTATTTAATCCACGGCTTCTCTGCTGTTTTATTGTGCTGATAACAGCAGCATTTTTATTTAATCCACAGCTTCTCTGCTATTTTATTGTTAATTTATTATGATTATAGTTATTGTGTAGGTATTTTAGACTTAGTTTACTGTTCAGGTACCCATTTCCTTTACCGTTCCAACCGTACCCCCATTAACATGTCTACTGAGGTGATTATCATCGATCAAAGAACTGTCACTTACCAAGTAGTTTCCATGCCCGGAGATACCGCCTGCCTTTTCCATTCTCTGTGTTACATATTGCACAGCCATATCAAGCTCACTCTTGATATCCAGAGGAACATTGTGTCTTATGTATTGAATAACTGGGACAGGTTCAAGGTGTGGACTGATGACGGTACAGGAGATAATTATACTACACAGGAGCACTATAAGAGTGAAATGCTTAAGCCCTTCACCTATGGTTCTGCATGTGAGTTGATGGCTGCCGCTGAATTGTTCGGTTGTCGCTTTCTCCAAGATTATAAATAACAATGCTAGTAATCCCAGAGTCTTATTTTCTACAATTGATCGCCTACTAAACCCAGGTAGCTCAAAGGAATGCCTCCTAAGTGCTTCCAGTGAAACCTGTGAGGCTGTCGCTGTATTTTTCAATCAAAAAATTAATGATATTAGAAATAACATAGTATATCCCTCCAACACTAAGGATCCTCCTAAACCCCAGCATCCTGTTATAAACAAATTAAACTCTTTCACTAGGATAGATTTACCTGATTTAAAGAAAATAATCTCTCAATTAAAACCCTCCACCTGCGTCCTTGACCCGATACCAACAAGGTTTTTCAAAGAAGTATCAGGCGTGCTAATTGATAATGTTCTGGACATAGTAAATTCGTCACTAGATACTGGGGTCTTCCCAGACTGTCTTAAGACTGCTGTAGTTAAACCCCTACTTAAGAAACATAATCTCGACCCTCAGCTCTTGAAAATTTTAGACCCATCTCTAACCTGCCTTTCTTAAGTAAAGTTCTGGAGAAGGCAGTCATTATGCAGTTAAATGACCACCTAAATAAACATGCTATTCTTGATAAATTTCAGTCGGGTTTTAGAACAAATCACAGCACAGAAACTGCACTCGTTAAAGTAGTAAATGACTTGCGGGTAAATGCAGACAGAGGCCATTTATCTGTTCTCATCCTCTTAGATCTGAGTGCTGCATTTGACACCATTGATCACAACATTCTTAGAAATCGCCTTAGTCAATGGGTGGGCCTCTCTGGCAGTCTTAAATTGGTTTGAATCCTACCTGACAGGGAGAATATTTTTTGTTAGTTGTGGGAATTACACCTCAAAGACCCATGATATCCGATATGGTGTTCCACAAGGCTCTATCCTGGGTCCGCTGTTATTCTCTTGCTTCCGTTAGGTCAGATTATCTCAGGGCACAACGTGAGCTACCACAGCTATGCTGATGACACACAGCTGTACTTATCAATAGCACCTGATGACCCCGATTCTATTGATTCACTAACAGAATGTCTGACTTGTATCTCAGAATGGATGAATAGTAATTTTCTCAAGTTAAATAAAGAGAAAACTGAAATCTTAGTGATCAGCAATAATGGATACAATGAGGCTATTAGAAATAAACTGGATACATTAGGATTAAAAGTCAAGACGGAGGTAAAAAGCTTAGGGGTGATTGTTGACTGTAATCTGAATTTTAAATCACATATTAATCAGATCATTAGGACAGCATTTTTTCACTTAAGAAACATAAGTAAAGTTAGACCTCTTATATCACTGAAAGATGCTGAGAAATTAGTTCACGCGTTTGTTTTCAGTCGACTAGATTACTGTAACGCACTCCTCTCAGGACTACCCAAAAAAGATATAAATCGTTTGCAACTAGTGCAGAATGCAGCTGCTAGAATCCTAACTAGGAAAAGAAAATCGAACACATTTCTCCAGTTTTAATGTCACTACACTGGTTACCTGTGTCATTCAGGATTGACTTTAAAATTCTGCTTATGGTTTATAAAGCCTTAAATAATCTCGCCCCATCTTATATATCGGAATGTCTGACACCTTATATTCCAAATCGTAACCTCAGATCCTCAAATGAGTGTCTCCTTAGAATTCCAAGAACAAAACTTAAAAGAAGTGGTGAGGCGACCTTCTGCTGCTATGCACCTAAAATCTGGAATAGCCTGCCAATAGGAATTCGCCAGGCTGATACAGTAGAGCACTTTAAAACACTGCTGAAAACATATTACTTTAACATGGCCTTTTTATAACTTCATTTTAATCTTAATTTAACTTAATCCTGATACTCTATATGTTCAATTTCCTCAAAATAACTATTCATGGTGGCTCTAAAATCGGTACTGACCCCTACTCTCTTTTCTGTTTCTTTTTCCGGTTTCTTTGTGGTGGTGGCCTGCGCCACCATCACCTACTCAAAGCTTCATGATGCTCCAACAATGATGGACGGATTAAAAGGCAGAAGTCTACGTGACCATCATCATCATCAAGCCCTTCTGTGAGAATCCTAAATCCAAAGAGGACTGTTTCATTTATGTTAGGTAGAATGCCCAGAGGGGACTGGGCGGTCTCATGGTCTGGAATCCCTACAGATTTTATTTTTTCTCCAGCCGTCTGGAGTTTTTTTTGTTTTTCTGTCCCCCCTGGCCATTGAACCTTACTCTTATTCGATGTTAATTAATGTTGATTTATTTTGTTTTATAATTGTGTCTTTCATTTTTCTATTCTTTAATATGTAAAGCACTTTGAGCTACTGTTTGTATGAAAATGTGCTATATAAATGAATGTTGTTGTTGTTGTTGTTGTTTCAAGTGTACTGAAATGGCCAAATATTTTACACCTTTGGAGAACCTCCAATGCCTCTTAAAATCTTAGATTCACAGGTGACGATTTGAGTAGTGGACACATTGACGTTTATGAATGTTTCAAACAAAAGCTGGATGCGAAGTTATCAATGAAACCGGTTGTATGCTTACAACGCTTGACATATGCCGAATGTCAGTTCAACACAACAAGTCCTGCAAATACTAACGTAATTGAAACAAATCATAAAACTCAAACCGATTATGACAGCAGCAATCCAAGCTGTGAGAAAACAGTAAAAAGGAGGCGTGTCAGACGTTGTGGTACATTTTCTGATGCAGCTAGATGGAAA
Organism: Polypterus senegalus; assembly: GCF_016835505.1. NCBI lineage: Eukaryota > Metazoa > Chordata > Cladistia > Polypteriformes > Polypteridae > Polypterus > Polypterus senegalus. The sequence continues at coordinate 158,133,064 of NC_053160.1, forward strand.
CAACTTTGTGACGCTGCCGCCAAATACTTGCAGAAAAATCCACAAGTTAATAGACACGCTGTCGCTAAATACTCGCAGGCAATTCCACAACTTCATAGAGATGCTGTTGCTAAATATTCGCAGGCAAATACACAAGTTAATGCCTGTTAAACATCTTAGATTCACGAGTAGCGATTTGGGTAGTGAACACTTCGATGAATGAAACCTATTATCTTTACAATAGTTGACAAACACGAAATGTAACTTGAACACAACACGTCTCCAGATACGAATCTGATTGAAAGAAATAATGATAATCAAATCCTTGATAACCGCAACACTCATAACAGTGACAAAACAATTACATTGACAATCATGTTACATTATTTTTAAAATGTTTCCTTTTCTTTTTCATAACTTCTTTAACACACTACTTCTCTGCTGCGAAGCGCGGGTATTTTGCTAGTGTTTATATAACCTTAAAAAAGCAATGTGACAATGGCTAATAGTCACTTTTTATTTGCAACATCAAAGGATATGTGTTATTTCAGTAGTGTGTGCTTTACAATAAAACCTCAAAGGCTAAGTGGCAATCTTTGCATGTATTGCTTTAATAACATTTCATATGCAATCCCCGGGCTAAGTGCCATTCCTTAGCATGTATTCCAGAATAAAACCCCAGAGGCTAGGCAGCTTAGCTTAACATGTGTTACATTTAATTCAAAGCCTAACTACCAAATAATACTCACCTAATATAAATATTCAAACTGTGAACCTCAGAGGCTGCGTTCCAGGATGTTTCCACACTAAAGGGGGTATTCCTTTTTAGCTTTAATTACAATAATAGTAGACAGATAATCAGTACAATAATTGTTAATTTATTAATAGTAAACTCAAAAGTATATACAGTAACAAAAAGAATAAAGCTGTAAAAATCATCAAATACAGAATAATAGCAACAGATATACATACATCCCTGAAGACATAAATACTTATCATACATTTGCATGTTTGAAACTTATCCTTTTATATCCTGAGAACCTAAAGATAGTTGGAGATCAAATCTCATCTAATGGAATAATAAGTGGCTATAAAATCTTCAAAAGAGTTAACACCAGTTCCATCTGTGGTTGTTCAATACAAACAGAAGAAGAAACAGGTTGACACTTCAAAGTCACAAAAGCAATAGTTTTTCCTCAGAGAAAGCATACCTGGGGTTTATTTCCTTAATATGCATAATTATAGAAAGATTTTTCAAAGATGCTATAACAGAAACATTCCTTTTTCAAAAATAACCCCAAGAGATTCACTATAACATTAGAAATAATTTGAGACCAAACATGACCATGAATGTATATCTTGTGTTATTATTAAATTAATTTCAATGGACTATGAAGACATAAAACTGGTTGAATGTCCATTTGATTGACTGCTGGAAGACTTGCAACAGCTGCAATCTTGTGAAGAAAGTCTATCTTATCCTGAAAAGATAAATGGAACTGTTTCTTTCCTATAGGCAAACTGCAATTTATTGATGATACAGATGTAATTTCCATATGTCACATGCTCCAATTCCGTATAGATTTCAGCATCATATCCTTTTCTCATATGTCAAATAATAGGAAGTATGTTGCAACAGTAAAAAATGAAATTAACTGACTTTTTTAAAAAAAATAACAGACTCGGTTTCTTTACTTTGTGCAGAAAACATACATTTTAGAATTAAAAAAAATAATAACATTTGTTGTGTGCCATTTTTATTTTTGCAATAGGGTAGTGGTGCTCTAGCACCCCTTGTATACAAACTGCTTACCTACCTTACTGATGCTGTAATTGTAAAAATATAAAAATGAACTATGTACAGTAAGTTATGATTTTTTTGTAAATGTGTCAACTAAACACAAATTAAAATGGCAAACACACAACTTTAAAGCTAAATTATTTGTTTCTTTCAGTAAACAAACCTACAGTATATTCTGCAATAGTTTGAATTTGTGGACTCCTATAGCAGTTGTTAGCTGGAAAGTTATTTAAGCAGAAGATTCAATGCAGAATGCTAAAGAGGCACTAGACTCCACAATCGATTTCCTCTGATAAACTGTCAGAAATTGAAAACAAATTTACTGAATTTTGCATTCAACTTTAAATTATGCATTGCCTTATGCCACTGTCTGTTACACCTTATAGATGACCCTTTTGTGCAGTTGATCTAAGAAGTCATGTAAACAAAATTGGATTTTAGTTACTAAAAAATAGATAAGAATTATACTCTTAATTCCAGGGTATGTGAAAGGTTAGAGATGAGAGGACACCATTACTCTCTTCACTCATTTGGCAAGCAACAGTAACATTTAACTTGTCACAGTATCTCAGGCCATAACTTCCCAAGAGAAGAACTTATTGCTTTGAAGCGCCATTTTTCGTATTTTTTCAAAAGGTGTATAATTCTGATGAGCAGACATGGGTGAAATTAGGAATGTGTCCAGTTGTAAAGCAGCTAATTCATCTTCTTTGATACCTCTGCCTGATGGTGTAGACTGCTTTCTTTTAAAGCCACTTAGCAAACTAATAAGTAATATCAAGTTATTATAGTTTTAGAAGAATAGCTAGAGAAGAATACTTCATTCAAATTACTGTTTTTAGCATGGCAGATCCATTTTAAATCCAGACTAAATATAATATTTGAAAAAAGAAAGCTTAATTAAACTACATGGTGAGGTTTAATGGTAACTTGGGCTGGTTACAACATTGGGCACAGTTAATACTGCAAGTCATCCAGGACAAAGTGTGCTTAAACATAGGGGCTTTCACATGCTTAAAATTTTCAATTGAATTTTCCGTTCAACTGCTGTACATAAAAAAATAATAATAAAGTAAGATTTAAACTGAAAGGTTCAGTTTGCTTGATCACATAATTTTTGCTAATATGGTGCTAATGCATTTAATTAATGTGTTAACTAAAAATATAAAATGAATTAAAAAAGCAGCGCAGAAATATAAAATGTGTAATGTTTCCAATCTCACATACAGTATGAAAAATAATGTTGCATAGTAAACAGCATACAGAAATAGCAAAAAAAAACTAAATCTGATTTGTTTAACCTTATACAAATAAAGGACTGATTTCCAAACACACATATACTCTATTGATAACTATGTAAACATGATGCCTGCCAATCAAAACCATTTAACCAAGTCTGCCAATCAAAATCAAGACCTGACTCTCAGGAATAGGAAGCAACTCACCAGTTCTACCACTGACAACTGGGGCTCAACTTACTCCCAAGGACTGCAGCTCACTTTCTTACATAATTATAATTGTCACATTGTTGAAATATACAGGAAAATGTCTTTCAGATTAAAATTATAATTAGAAAAGAATATTTTAAGAACATGTTAGGTCATTATGAGTAGTCAGTCCTGTTTTTTGAATATATTATTAGTAGTATATCCGTTGTTAGTTGTATTTATTGTTATTTTTGCAACATTTTCACATCTCATTTTTGTTAGTTACTCACTTCCTTATGATTAAGCACCATTTTCTGTGTCATAAGTGCTGCCACATTGTTTACAGCAAAGATGCCCATTACTGACTAAGTGGACATTATCACACAGCCATTATGTAAGATAGTCGCTAGCATGAAGACGTTGTGCAAGTTTTACAGAAAAGAATCTAAAAACATCAAAGACCAGTTTAGACTGCTGAAGGATAACACACAAAGTTTAGCATTTTGATTTTAGTTTCTTTCTGGATTTTGAGGTTTGGTTGGATGATTATAGTTTTTAAAATAAACACACCCCTTTCTGTACTTTAGCAGCTCTTTTTGGACTTCTCTCTAAAACCCCATCATTAAAATCATTTGTTATTTTGGACGCTTATTTATCTCTCCACAAAAAAATGCATAATAGAAACCATGCCATTTAAGCAACGATTTGCTAATATGAAGTAGTAATAAGAATTAAATCTAGATTATCATTTTTAAGGGTTGTATATATTATTTACATTATTATTGAAGGCAAACTAAATATATCTCAGAAGTGTAACTCACTACACGTTTTCACTCATGGTGAAGGCAAAGGAAGATAGCATATCATAACAAAGATCTGTGGTACAAAAATAATATTGGCTCTCCAGCTGTGTCCAAGTGGCATGGTTCAGAGTAAGGGTCTAAAACCTGGATGGCTTAATGACTTCCAGTATAGGATGTGCTTTATTAGTGTGCACCAAATTATATTTCTAACTTCTAGGTAAGGTAGTTATTTCAGATATAAACAAAGATGTTTTGAGGTAAGAAAGATAAAAGTTTTGAAGTATGGTAGTATTCATTTTAATGATAATTATATACATTTATACAGAGCTTTTCTCACTGCTTAAATCGCTTTACATAGTGGGGAGCCACTTCAACCCCCACTAATGTTCAGCATTCACCAGGATGATGTGATGGCAGCCATTTTGCACCACTACACTCACCACACATTAGCTATTAGGTAGCAAATGTATGAGAGAGAGCCAAATAGAGACAGATGATGATTAGGGGGCCAGAATGACTAGGCAATTGTGGGCAGTTTAGCTTGTACATCAGGGTACACCTTACACATTTCAAAGGATGCCCAGGGATCATGTATGACCACAGAGAGCCAGGACCTTGGTTTTTTATCTCATCCAATGGATGGCACCAGTTTCATCAACACCACTTCCAGCAGCAACCCAAGCTTTTCCAAGATGGTCTATTATCCAAGTATTGGCTTGAAGCAAATATGCTTAGCTTCATGTGGATACTTTAGTAAGATTGACTGGTTGTGACATCAGAGAAAGGTGAAGTGTTGAATGCTGATAAGCACATGCAAGTAAGAAGTATTATTATTAGTAAAAACTCAGGATGGGGTAATTATTAGAATATTGATGATTATTAAGTAACAAGTAGTTCAGTTGAAAATGCAAAAGTAATAACAGAATGACAAAAGGCGGAGCACAGTCCTGCCAGGTGCTATATTTTAGCCAGGGCTCCTCATTTGGCTGAGGTTCAAATCCATGCTTTATGTCCTTTTTGGTCTTGGCTGAACCATTTATTTATGTTAATATTACTTTTGTTAATTATCTGCTGTATTGTCTTTGCCTGTGTTATTTTCCATGTGTTTTGTGGCTAGTCCCACAAGAGTCAGGGCCACCTGCCAATCACTGCCAGGAACTGCCCTCTGCTGTATAAAATCAGTGGGTCTTCCACAATTCTTGTCAATTCATTTGAATCCAGTAGGGAGTAAGTAAGTTACTCTAATCTTCTACATTTATTGTGAATTTGTGAATTTGAATTTCCATATTTGGACCTTTAGATTGCCTTATTGTTTTGGGCAAATCCTATTGCCTTTGTGCTCCACAGAGCTTAATATTGAGCATTTTGTGAGGAATAAATCTTTTATTTTATAAGATTCTTAATGGTATTTTTTTGGATCTAGCAAAGGTTATTAATTAGATATCCTCATTTTAGAAGTGTTTTTGTATTTTATATGCTTTTGGACACTCAGTTATAACACCAGGGCCTACTTGGACAGAGACACAGAATTTCACACATGCGTTCCTTCCTTTGTGTGCAGTTGTAACAAGACAGAAATATCAGAGGCCTCATGTATAACAGCGTGCGTAGAAGTCACAATAAAACATGGCGTACGGACAAAAGTGGAAATGTGAGTAGCCAACTTCCACACACTTCTGCTCCATAAATCCTTGTCAGCGTGATATTACAGCTCTCTGAACCTTTTAGAATACTAAGATGTACGTATATTTGATATCATTTTCATGATGAAATGGATTAAAGCATGTATTAAACATGGGGGCACAGTGGCGGCACAGCAGTAGCGATGAGCTCGCACCCTTTCCAGGAATTGTTCCTGCCTCCCGCAAGATGCTTGCCTGGATGTGCGTGACCCTGCAATGAAATAATTTATTACAACAGTACTGTCTCTGTCAAATGTACCAACTCCCAATTCCTGTTCCTCTATTTTCTTTGTCCATGTAACCTATCACCCTAATATAAGCTCTGTAATTAATATTAAACCAGTTGTAAGCTTAGAACTCTGAATCTCCAAAACCTTTAAGGAGCACTGAAAAATCTTTGTAATACATGTTTAATTATTTCATCCATCTATCCATCTTGGGTCGTGCCAATCCCAGCAAGCATACAGCACGAAGCAGGACCAATCCCTGAACAGGGCACCAGCTCATTTCTACCGCTGCACCACCGCGCCCCCACATGTTTAATTATTAATAGTATACATTATTTAAATGAAGTTAAAAATTTATATGTATAATGTAATACACATACTTTAATGCATTTCATCTTAAAAAATTATATCAAGTATACATCCTAGTATTCTAACAGCACACAGCTCCTAGAGGATACCTCTAAATCAACTTAGAAGCATGTCATCATCATCTGTAAATACACTCTTTCTTCTATTGAATTGCATTGAATTCCTTTATTGTTATTGTATGGTACAATGAAATGCAATATGCAAATCCTTCATCAACTTATTTTCCTATAAAATTATAAAATAAAAATAATAATAGTAATAATAATACTATAAAAATAATGAAATATGAAAGCATAAGAGCAATATATATGTACATATTGTGCAGCTAGTGCACATGGTTCATAAAGTGGCTCAATCTGTGCAATTTTAGAGCTGTACAACAAGTTTACAGTGAGGTAATTGTAATTCTAAGTACAAACAGTTTTACCAGGAGCACTTGATGGGCTGATTGAGTGTGTTTAGACTGTGTGCATGGCTGAGGCAGCGTGTGCTATAAATGTCTTCCACAACTGGAAGCTGTATCCTGATAATCCTCTGTGCTTTCAACACAACCCGCCATAGAGCTTTCTGATCAGCTGCTGTACAGCTGTGATTCCACATGCAGATACAATGGGTTAAAACACTTGGAGTGATGCACTGAAAGTAACAACGCTAAAGCAGCTGTGGTATTTGGAATAGCTTGGCCATTCTGTGCACCATTTTTTACAGGTTGAACACAATCAGGTGCTTTAAATGTATATATGATGTGCAGTTAATTTCAGTGTATTTGATAAAAGTCCACATCATGGACGTGAATCTATAAAAGAAAGAGAAACCACACAGGAACAGTAGCACTGCTTTGACGCTGGGTGCCGCCTGTTTGCTAAGCCAAGCAGAAACGTGTGCACACAATGGGGTGCTGCCATGAGAATGTCCATGATAATACGCCATTTAGTTTTTGTACATTGTGATGTGAGCATGGAAATGGCTGTACGCAACATTTTTGTACATACACACCATTTATACATGAGGCCCCAGGTGATGGTAAGCCATGAATAATCCTGCAGGTTTCAAAGAAGAAGATTTTAGAAAGGCACAATAGTTACAAACAGGCCCTGAAAGTCTGACAAGTACTATGAACTTAATGTACAATTTCAGATTCTTTCCCTTACTGAGAAATTCATTAGGATTGGAGTATTTTTAAATAATTAAAAAATGAGTTTAAATATTTGAAGATTTCAATGCTTATCAACTAAAAGGATCATTAGGATAAAATGCAATATTAATATAAAATGCAGTACAAGTAATTCATCCATCCAATTAAAATGGAATCCTAATAATTCAAGAAAGCAATTATTCTTTCACATTTATGAAGACATTAAGTAAGCATTGTGTTAGTAAATAAATTCTTTTCAGTGCAGTGCTTGTAATTAGTGTCATTCAACATATTTCAGGCTAATTCTAATAATTATTTTACTAAACAATGCACAATGAATAATAAATGTTTATTAAAGAACCAGAGTCCTTGATTGCTTTTTTATGAACTGTTCAATTTAAGTTAAAAAAAAAAATGTATAATGAAGCACTACAGGAATGTAAGCTAATTAAAATATATCTGTTTTTGACCCATTTAGCTTGACTTGTAAATGTTTATGAGCAATAGAAATGAGACAGTGAATATCACGGACAGTTCCAGTATCCTTGTTGTTTATGAACTCAAGATTTATGAATAAAGCTTTTAAGATATCACAGCACCATCCAATCCAAATGCACAACAGCCATGACATTTTCTCTAAGACGTTTCATCTCCATTTGACATTTAATGGCCATGACTATGAAATTCCAAAAGCTCTGTCTACCTGCTGCTACTAGAACTTCTAAAAACATGGGCAAGACCACTGGGTGGGCACTGAAAATTTTAGATACCTTAGAACATTTTTCTTGACAAAACATAAATGTAAATAAAAGAGTTGACCTGGCAGAGATTCAGCAGTATTCTTCATGTCCAGTTTTTACACTTTACACAGTAAGTATATCGTTCAAAGATATTGCACATGATATGTTGCATCACAGAACCTGTAAAAATTCTAAATGGCTACAAACATGGAAACAATAACATACTGGCATAAGTCCATTAACATTTTTCCATTAAAATGTAATATGATACTTTAAATAAGAGTTCTGAATCCTGATCTTTTTCTTGGAGCTACAATGAGGCACTAAAGGTCTCAACCAATCTCTCAAGACTCTTGTGGACCCCTATCAACAGTCATGATAAATGTACACTATGCCCTGTTTATGGCACCCATACTATGACAAGCTGTCATCATTCATCATCTCAATAGTTTTTAAATGTCTCTATTGATGCCCTCCTTTTGAAATGCATTATTATTTAAGTTTATTATTCAGTTTAGTTATAGTGAGCTTCTCAGTGGTTAGGCTTATTTATTGTGCAACTTTTTATGAATACCATTTGTTTATAGGATTGCATACATTTATCTTTCGTGTCCCTTTAATTAAAACCTAGCTTAAAATAAAAAAAAAAATATGGGCTCAATGATGGTACATCATACACAAAGCAGAAACCAACTTTAGCTTAAGTGCCAGTCCACTGATGAGTTCTCTTTCACACACACAGGACCAATTAGGAATTGCCAATTAATCCAATAGTTATATGTTTGGGAGTAGAATCTGAGTATCCACAGAAAAACACATGCAGACACGGGGAGAACATGCAAACTTGCAAAGATAACAACCACGCAAAGGATTTAAGTCCTGGACAGTGGATCAGCTGTGCTCTCCACTACCTCTCCACTGTACCATTATCAAGGGCCTCATGTGTATAGAAATCACACTCTAAAATATGGCGTATGCACAAAAAAAAAAATCCAGATGCATAAAACTGTGTGTACGTCAGGTTCCGTTCACTTCCCTTTTATAAATCAAAATGAATTTGAAGCTCCAAGAGGATAACTCTTGGTAAATGAAATCAAATTAGAAGTCAGTCATCATTTTTATACATCTCGAAGTGTGCATGGAAACAGTTGTACCATTTATACATAAGGCCCCAAGTCATCAAATATTATTGTTAATATTATTAAGCTGCCATGCAGTAATAAAATTATGTAATTTGAAAAATCAAAATACACTGTCAAGTGCTTAAAAATCCTTGGGATCCTGGGATAGTTGGAAAAGAGTACCACAAACTAAGCTTAACCATCCCCTAAACTTATTTTAGTATTCTTTGCACCAAACCAGTGGAAAATGAAAAGCAAATCACTTGTGATTGGTTAAAGGGTCCAGCTTTCCAAAAAAAAAAAAAACTTAATTTGATCCTCACCATGCAGCTGAAAGGTAAAATATAATGACTAGATAAAAAAGAGCTTCAAGAACCAGCTGACGAAAATTAGTGACTGCAATGACTCTAACAGGAGGTGATATAAAACATTTATATGGGAATTAAAAATAGTTCACTCCATGATGGATTATTTAAAAATGATAATTATGGTTTTATGAAGATTGCATATTTGCAGCATATCTGCTTTATAACATCCATCCATTATCCAACCCGCTATATCCTAACTACTGGGTCACGGGGGTCTGCTGGAGCCAATCCCAGCCAACACAGGGCACAAGGCAGGAAACAAACCCCGGGCAGGGTGCCAGCCCACCGCAGTGCTTCATAACAGTATCAGGTTTTTTCATATCATTTGTCATTCAAAAATGTGCATGTAACATTAAATGTATACAGTATGTGTATATGGTTTATTCGCTGATGCACATAAAGCCATATAGAAAAATGGTTCTTGAAACTTCAGTACAGTTACTGAAGTGACACCAATTTAAGAGGGGCTTAAAGTGAATAAGCGATGGAGATTCATGTGTTAAAAGCAAAACCATGAATGATGAAATACTTTGAGATGCCACAGATTCCATATGGAATTAAGCTGGAAATATGGAAGAAAAATATATTTCTATTCACTGATCCTTTATAAAATATAAATCCTAGCTGCTTTATGCTGGTACCCTCTGGAAAATATTATTTCATCTGTGTGTCAAATGCTTCCCATCAGGCTGCACCTGACGCTCGCTTTTCAGATCACTCCATGCCATGATCAAAACATGACCAACTGCAGAGCTGTTCAAGCTACTTAGAATTGATATAAGTGGAAACACACCCTTTGGGATTGTTTCATTCCATGGTATTTGTGTTTGATCTCCAATTTCTATAAAGCTTAGTTGGCAATATTAGAGCTACTCAAATGTATTATAGAACTCTTGCAAAAGAATAAAGAAGGTAACTCAAGAGAAAGAATCTGTGTCCTTTTAGTTTTATTATTCTTAGACCTTGTAGTGTTTTTGTATTTGTGTGGCAGTTTTATTACTCTACAGTATGCTGTTACACGGATATGAAAACACAGAGAGGACAGAGTCTAATAAAACTAAAATGAGGTTAAAATGAGGATACTGTCCAACTTCTATTTTGTAAAAAGTGAGGTTGGTGCCAGGAAAGACATCTTCCTGTAAAAATTTCTGCTTCACTATTTTTGTTTGGAGAGACAAACGGCTAACCAGGATGAACTGGGAAAAAGGCCTGTTAAACCAGCAGTTTGTATGCATGTAGTAGTTTTATACCCTTATCATGCAAGTACTGCTAAAAACGTGCATATCCATATGTCAGCCCCCATTCAAAGTGTTTCTACTTATTCTTGAAAAAATCTTTTTCATATGCTATTTTTTAAATCTGCTTATTTCTCACTGCAGTAAATAATCCAGAAATTGTACACACATAAACCACAAAACAGATTTGCACAGTCTAACGTGCACTACATTCAAGTAACAATCACATCCATTTTATTTCAAAGAGATAAGGTCTCACCAGTCAGGTATTCTTTAATTGTGCTTATGTTTATCCCGTAGGAAAATGTAATACACCGTGAAAGATCAGATAAACAACAAGGAGCCCTGTCATTTATGGTGCTCTAGTAACATAGCATATTTGACCTGAGTAGGCGTGTAGGGCAACCTTCAAGTTCTATGGAGCTGTTGTTAAACATACAGGCTTGAGTTCTGCCTTTATAGCAAAGATTTCAAAATATATATAAAAAATGCAATTACACATATGGATAGTGATGAGTGAAATAGATCCTTGTAATTGCAAAATACAAGACTTGCTGAAATGTGTTTTTTGGGGGGATTTTTAAAATGTTTTTAGGATGGGGACTAAAAAATATTCCTCCCCTAAACATTCTCCTTCCCCAGCTACCCTTCAATGCCTCCCTGATTTTCCTCATCTCCTCCCTCGTGTCTCCAAATGCTGTCATTTGTCTCATGCACTGCCTGTCTGCTCATTTTAGGACCACTTTTGCTGAAGTTCCATAAGCCCATCCAAGCCAGGATCCTTCTTGAGGCCTGCTGGTAGGCACATACACTAATGAATGGAATCTGGCAGTGGACCTAAGCATTACCTTCAGTCACTTGTACTCCATAGCCTACATATCAGGTTGTAGCCATCTGTGTCCTTCTGCTTTCTTGCATGCACACTCAAACACACCAGAGTTGACTGAACTGATGAAGTAATTTAATTTCCATTTAAACCTTTAGTTTCTCAACAGTAAGATAAAGCAAGGTGTAGATTCAAAACCGTATTGCTCAATCTACAGTAGATTAAACATTACTAGATATTTTAGAATTCTAAATGTGCCTAAAGCAAAAGCAAAGTGAGAATGGATGTGACAACCATACAGCATACAGTAAATGGATAGCAGCTGGGCACCTAATGTGTCTAGGTCTGAGGTGGCTCTTTCAATCGTCTAAGCCAATAGGTTTTCAAATAGGATGTGGCCACTGGATGGACACTGATTGAAGAACAAAGAGATGCAATATTACCTGAGAAGATGTATCTATACCAGTGAACCTGTCCGCTATTTTTATTAACTTGTTTTAATGATCACTTCACTAGAAAAAAACTGAAAAGTTTTCATAGAGGAGGTAAAAATAAGAATTAAGATAAGAAACATACAAAGTTTCATTATGCAAATGTTCAGTGTCTGTGGAATAAACTGGACACATTTTAGCTATTGCAAAGATGTGAGTGTTACAGTATTTACAGAACACTAATGATGAAATGGCTATTATTTAGTTTACTTTGTCTACTACCTTTGGCTCATTTTTATGTTTGTGTCCCTTGCTCAATTTGCTACAACAGGGTTCTTGATCAGTGCCAGGGAATATTACAAATAATCATAAATCTATAGCCAGATACCCAGTGGGTTATGTGTGCTCTCTGTTGTTCAGTTGATGTAAGGTTGAAAAAAATGGCAGATATATTCATGAAAATATGAACACAAAAATATGCATTTGAAGTAAATGATGTGCCATACCCCATCAAAAGCTTGTGTTTAAGAGAGCTGATAACAATGAGATACAAGAGCTGCAGATTTTAGTACACAAAACACCCAAATCAACAAATCTACCTAACAACACCAGTATAACACAGACGAGGCTGCTCAACATCCACCTTCTGATTGTCTAAATTAATAACTAAAGTTAACATTACATTCTAATTGGAAATGCGAAAATGCCCTGCCTGAATATAGTAGCAGCTTATACTGATGCAGCTGTTAAAATGACAGGAAGATAACATACAGCATGGAACCAAGTAGCAGCGGTATCGTATATGTGTCTGTCTCCCCTGCCGCAGCGCTCATTACAACATACAGATTTATCAGCTTTTGCTACCTTATCACGTCTGACTAGAGACTAGACTCAATGTTGTTACCTGGATAGTGGATTTTGTAGCTCATTGAACAAAAAAGTGTGTGTGGATGGTTGTGTGGATGAATTTATCATCTACTGGGTTGTGTCAAGGCTGTTGCCTGTCTCCTGTTGTGCTTATTCTGTTTACAAATGACTACTGGAGTTTACATAAGAACTGGCATATCTTAAAATCTGCAGATGATTCTGTTATTTGTAGGAGAACAGTCATGAAGCTGTCCATTACATATCTAAATAGATATGGCTAAAGATTTTAGATGAACCACTCCCTCTCCTTTTTCAACAAAACTAAAAGGACAAAATGTAGAGATGGTGGGTCATAATACTTAAGTAGAATCAATAATATTTGATCTGAATGCAGAGAAAATCAGTACGAAGGGGCAGAAGCAATGGTTGTCATTTAGGAAAAAATTTAAAGGAAAAATGGTCTCTACAAAACTGCGAAGATTACCAGTAAAATTATCAGTTTGCAGCCACTCTGCAGCCTGACTTTCAAAGACCAGTTTAAAAAAAAACACACACTCAGTTCTTCCAGATAGAAGCCATTCACCATTTTCAAAATTTCACTAGTTGCTATCAGGCTGTAAATTTACTCTCCCAAGACTTAAATGAAACAGTTTACAGAAATTATGTATTCCCAGTTCTACCAGCATTTTGAATTCTAGTGGCTATGTGCTTGTATAAATTAATATTCCTGTTCTTAAAAATTCATGGTGTGAATTCTGATTATAATAATTAAGAGCATTTCTTATACTTTAACTTATGTCTAGTATCTGAAACAATAATTTATTTTTATATATTCCTGACGCAAACAACTTTCCCTCTGGGCTAATAAAGTCTACCTAACCCTAACCTTAAATTTCAATTGTCATAGATGATATGTCCTGCAATGGAATTATCAGTTAAACTGCATTTGTTACCGTATTTTGTTTCCGAAATATAGTTTCATAATTTTATGTACATGTATTTCATTTTATTTGTATGAATAAAGGCTGACAATATGTTATTTCTAGACTGGGCTTCTTGTTATCTTATGTTAGGCTTTTTTGCTGTACTTGTTAGAATTTACTTATTCATCACTATTAACATCACATCTATTTGAACTTTTATTTTTTTTTATTACGTGGTGATTTATAATATTTTTTCTTCCTATTCCAGCCTAGAATGTCTACAAAGGATGTAAGTGATTGAAGTTTTATTTTCCTATGTATTTTCACTTCTTCAAAAAATATTGACTGGTACTTACACATCACCAGACTATAAATTTACTGGTGGAGTTCAACATCAGCATGTGAGCAGAATCTGTAGAAAGCCATTACTTTGACACACACATTCAATTTCTTCACAGATGTGCTTGTCCTATTTCATTTTACTCTTTAACTATGGCTTTTGTAAGTGTATCACATTTTATTGCATGACATTTATTTATTCCATCCACCTACCGCATTGATGCTTTGATTTTTATCTACTGCTTGACATGAACTATGATGTAGTGTAATGCGACATATATTTATTTTGAGGAGGATATCAAGGTGACAGTATAAATCTAATAAATAATCTTCATACAAATTTAAGGTTTGTTTCTGTAGATACTCCTTGAAATATATATTCTCATCAGAAAGCAATTTTCTTTTGTAATTTAATAAGTTATATATTTGTGAGACGCTAAAAGAGAAAATAAAAACAGCATCTTTCATCAATGACTCAATTTAACCTTAATTTCCAATGTGCTAAAATAATTAGTCTCTCCCTTGAATGAATAGTAAGCATATTGAGAAAAATGGCTGTTACAAAGGATATATAAAATATTTAGCTGTTAAGATAATATAGGATTAGTGAAGGACAGGACTAGTGTGCATTTGTTGTAGGAAAAAAAAAGAAGAAGAGGAGGAGAAGAGATGCAACATTTCAGCATTATAACTGACAAGGAAAACAGATTACATATATAGAAGCGGAAGGAAGAAACATACCTGGGAAAACAAAAGAAATCTGTCATTAGAGGAAAAGATGGAAAATATTAAAGGTGAGTTAGTTAGTAAAATTAGTTGACCAGCTAATCTTGAAGGAAGTTGTGAGCCAAGTATGAGAATGACGTTAGCTTCTTCTGTTTAACTTTAAAAGAGTACTTTGAAATTTTGTTAAACACAAACAGAGAGATCAGTGTGGCTGTGATTAAGGCACATGAACTCTTCTATAACAGGCTCTGCAGGGTGTTTGATCCTACAGCTGGAACATGCAGCATACAGGAATATGGCGGGTGTGCCACAAAAAAATTGTATTTGCATCCGCAGTAAACTGCTGTTTTACTCTGGAAAAGAAATAATTCCTTTTATTTTCTGAGAACTGTTTTCTGCTAATGAGAACAGAGCTGTCAAAAGTTTTCCACCACTCATATGAACTGTTACGCAGCTTTTTGTCCTCAAAGATCACTGGAATTAGGTTAAGAAGTTTTATAGCATTGACTTTAAAATACTGTTTATGGTTTACAAAGTCCCCTGAAACCCTGCAGATTTTGTTTTATTCTCCGGCCCTGTGGAAGTTTTTTTTTATGTCCTCCCTGGCCATCGGACCTTACTTTATTCTTTGTTAATTATTATTGCCTAATTTTATTTTTATATTTTTTCTTTCTACATCTTAAAGCACTTTGAGCTGCATAATTTGCAGAAAACGTGCTATATAAATAAATGTTTTTGTTGATGTAATATCTTCATAGACATGTTTCATCTTAAATTAATGCTACTAGTATGAGCAAATATTTAAGCTTTATTTATAGAAGAGTTACTTTTTGTAATAACATCTTTGAAAATCCTTCTACAAATGTAAATATTCATGAAGCAGAAGCCAGGTATGCTTTCTCCAGGGTAAAGTTGTAGATTTTATGACATGCAAAGTGTCAGTTTTTTCTTTTCTCTTTGTATTTCTCATGAGTAAGTTGAACTGATGTTAACCCTTTTGAGGCCATTGCTCCATTGGATCTGTTTTGATTTAAAATATTTATTGTAGGTACCTTAGTATATAAAGAGGCTAAGATACAAAGGGAGGATAAATAATTCTGTCTTTTGGAATGCATGTATATGCATTTATAGTATTCTTTATTTCAGAGATTTTTTTTACTTCATTCTGTTGTGTCACTGTTTATAAATTATTTCAGAGCTTTTTTTTACTTTGTTTTGCTTTGTTACTGTTTATAAAGTATTTTCTATTTAGCTAACTTAGAGTTTGCTGTTAATAATTTGATAATTATTGTGAAATTTGAATGATTATTTGACTTCTAGCATTGCAATTAATACTGACAAAGCATAGTTCTTTTTCTGTGGACACATGCGGGGAACTCTGAGGTTCGCAGTCTGAAAATATGAATATTTGGCTGTAGTCTTTAATGGTTAGTCTTTAAACTAAATTTAACACAGGTTAGGTTGAGCTGCCTAGCCTGTGAGGTTTTTTGTTTTTTTTTTTTTGCGAAAGACACGCTAAGAAATAATGCTTAGTCTCTAAGGGTGCATATGAAACATTACTTACGTAACATACACTAAAAAAGCTACTTAGCCTTTTTCATTGTTTTGATAGAGCACATAATGCCTGAGCTTACATATTAAAAAAGCAGCTATTAGCCATTGTTATTATTGCATTCTAGGGATATATAAACTAAAGCTTTGCAATTGAAAGTAAGAAAAGTTTAGTTTGAAACGTGAGGCTGTAGTGAAGCTGGAAAAGTCAAAATTTAATATCTGCCTGAACTAATGAGCAGTAATATGCACACAATCATGAAACGGTTTTTAAGCCATATCTGTATTTCACCTATGTAACCGGCTGGACATTTTTCAGTAGAAATGTTGTAGATTCTTAGGCTAACAGGAATACCTGTGGTTTTTTATGACATTTACCAGAGCGATCAGATAGAATTATACTGTTTGATTAGAATTTCACAAACAAAAATGGCCATGTTACATTACAAATTGCCGAAGGGGGAAAATGGCTTGGCTTTGTACAGTGAGGTGCAGACAAGAAGATCTTCTAGTTAGTTGGTCAATAGACTTTAGGTGTGGATTTGTAAAATAGGTTCCATTGGAACGAGATGTCTGTGTAGCTTCACAGAATCGCTCCAATGATTTCTTCTGACTTGCTTGCTAAGATTATGTAAATGAAGACCATGACAGAAAATTGCTGGGAATGACAATAAACATTATCAAAAGAGAAAGCATTAAGATTAAAAACCATTTCTGCCAGTCTGGCGATTGTGTGCAAGGGAAGATCTTGGACTAAATATCAGTTAAAGGTGCGTAACTAGGACAAAAAAAACATCATCACAATGGGAACTGACTGCGTACAGAGAGATAATGTCTGTCATAAAGATGAAGCAGTTGGTACTCTAACCATTTCTGGTGAATTTTCACATATAATGTGCAACGTACCTAGTGCTATAGCCACGACTGTCTGTTTGTCTTTCTATTGATCCATCTGTCTGTCTGCATGAAACAACTTGACCTACTATGAATTTTATTCTTCAAGAAAATTTGTCAAGACAGTCTTGTTTTTGATGAGATATCTTGAACAGATTGTGCTGTACACAATTTCAAAATCTCCCTTTAAAAAGCATTGGTTGTTTTTGCAAACTCATCTACAGTAAACCCTCCTCGATCGCGGGTGTTGCGTTCCAGAACCCCCTGCGATAGGTGAAAATCTGCAAAGTAGAAACCATATGTTTGTATGGTTATTTTTATATATTTTAAGCCCTTAGAAACTCTCCCACATTGTTTATAAATATTCTCCGCACAGTTATACAGTAAACCCTCGTTTATCGCGGTTAATCCGCTCCAGAAAGATAAATGAATTTCCACGAAGTAGGATTCTTTATTTATAAATCTAATATTTTCGCAGCTAGAGCATAGAAAACCTGTTTACGGCCTTCTAAATATGTTTTTTAACATTATTAGAGCCCTCTAGACATGAAATAACATCCTTTAGTCAAAAGTTTAAACTGTGCTTCATTACAAGACAGAGATGACAGTTCTTTCTCACAATTAAAAGAATGCAAACATATCTTCCTCTTCAAAGGAGTGCGCACGTCAGGAGCAGAGAATGTCAGAGAGGGAGAGAAAAGTAAACAAGCAAAAATCAATAGGGCTGTTGGGCTTTTAAGTATGGGAAGCACCGCGATAAAGCAGCCGCAAAGAAGGGATCAATGTGAAGGTAGTCTTTCAGCATTTTTTAGAGGCGCGTCCGTATCTTCTAAGCAAACAGCCCCTGTGCAAACAGCCCCTCTGCTCACACCCCCTCCATCAGGAGCACAGAATGTCAGAGAGAGTGAGAGAGACAGAGAAAAGCAAACAATCAAAAATCAATATGGGCTGTTAGAACTTTGAAGTGTGCCCGCGTGGGAAGCATATCGTATATCATTGAGGAGTTTTATTTAATACGTAATACGTGCTCTGATTGGGTAGCTTCTCAGCCATCCGCCAATAGCGTCCCTTGTATGAAATCAACTGGGCAAACAAACTGAGGAAGCATGTACCATAAATTAAAAGACCCATTGTCCGCAGAAATCCGCGAACCAGCATTTAAAATCCGCGATGGAGTGAAGCCGCGAAAGTCGAAGCACGATATAGCGAGGGATCACTGTAACTTAACATAGAAAATTGTTCTGTGTACCTTCAGCTACAAATTAGTGCACTTTTTCAAGTTTACATGGACAGCAGTTACACCATCTTGTATATTTCCCTCATTTTCACCTCTCTTTACTTTCGGCAACTAGATCCCCAGTACAGGTTAATGAAAGACCAGCAGGCTGCATGCATGGGGTAGGAAGTTGCAGTCACTGGCTTTTTACACGTGCTGGACTGCAGTCCCTTTTATCTGCAAGTCAAGTTCGGTGCAAGCAGGAACAGCTGCATGCATCTTGCTCTTCCCAAAGGTTTAAGTCTTAACAGGTAAGTGAAATGATTTGAATAACTATAAAAATGTAAAATGCAAGCAACAAATACAAACGGTTATCTACATATTAAGGCATAGTAGTGGCTCTCTGGCTAAGAATCTGCACTAGTATCTGGAAGGTTGCTTTTTTAAATCCAGTTGTTGCCAGAAAGGATCCTACAATGTTGGGCCCTTAAGACCGAAAATTGCACCAGAGGTGCTGTGCAATGGCTGACCCTGCACTCTGACCCTTAAAGGTCATACGAAAAGACAATTTTCCCTAGGCATCAATCAAAATATGAATTAAGTACTATAAGTGGTATATATTGCAAATAAATATTTAGTCAGTAATATTTACCCACACTAAACTACCATAATCTCACAGCTCCATTATCTATAATATTATAATGATTCACTATTTCACTATCAATGAAATTAACTTGGGTGGCCAGATGTCCAGGTAACAGGGATAATCACAATTTTAGGCTATTTGTCCAGATAAATAACTGAAGAATATCAAAATGTTTTAACAGACTAATAAAAATACTGCTTCAAGGAAATGAACATCTCCTCAATATATACTGCACATACAAAACTCCAAACTCTTACCCAGCCTCAGTTTTGATGTAAATAATATGTCTATAAAAGAGTGGTCAAAACTCCGACGGGGGTAGTGTAATTAAGAGTTTATGTTAAATTTGACCAAGAAGCAGGCAAAAATGAACAGTACTGTCATTTATTTGTGTGCACATCGAGCACAGTATGGAATCCTATATATTTTGTTATTTGTTTTTCTCTCTCTGTGCCCTGATTCCTGTCTGATGATGAGATAAAGTAGTCATTAAACGAATGATTGGCTTTATGCATGGGCATACATGCTACACAAGGGTCCCATGGGCATACATAGTACACAGTCTCATCACCCTATAATTTAACATGAGAGTGCCACACTCACCTGACATCTATAATGGTCACTTAATGTGATAAAGTTTGCCATTCACTTCTGTTATTCCACTGAGGAGCTTTGCAAGTCCCACTTCATGAAAATTACTATGGCCAGACATGCACAAGCAAAAAAAGGAATTAATTAGAAAGGTTTTTATTTATGTTAATTGCCAATTGAAAATTGTCACTGTGTTTGAAAATGATGTGTGTAAGCATGTGTGTTAGTGAGAGTGGTCTTTTTGATGGATTAAAGTCTTGCCCGGGCCTGTTTTCAGCCTTTTGACCAGTCCCTTTAGGTTAGCCTTTGACCTCTGCAACCCTGAATTTGATTGAGATGTTCTAGAACCGACCTAACAAACTCAGTCCATTGAGGGCTACAGTGCCTGCACAGCTCTTGAACTCACCGGAATGTTACACCATGCATACATTTTCTAACTTGTTTCCATTGTTTAACTAGGGAAGTAACATTTACCTTGTTTTATTTTTCTTTATAAGATAATCTAGTTATGTTTTCAATGCTTTATTAGGTAATAGCACATCAGATGCAATCCCAGACATGTATTTGTCTCTTTTAACAATAAGCATTGTGTATTATTTCTATGAAAATCAAATGGTGATAAATAATATAAATTAGTTAATATATTATACTTTCGAAAGATAAGTTGAGGACAGATGAGTAAATATTAAAATGTGTGAGCTGACCAAGGAGCATCCCAAGTTTTTGGTGTGTGTATGCAGTGGTTGCCATTCAGTTACTAGCACCTGCCTTGACTGAGCTGTAATATAGCATGACTGGAAATCCACTAAAATGGTATCTATAGTTTCTGAAACTATTCATCAATAGTAATATGGATACATTTCATTGTTGTAATACAGATGATATTGGTAAAATACAGTCAGGTGCTGTTTCCAACATGGCCAAGCTAAATGACAGTAGGACACACCTTTGCCAGGAAAGATGAAGACATCTGGGAACTTCAAAACTGACATACTGCTTAGGGTCCTAAAAAGGCTAGAAATGTTGAGATTGCCTTGTTGTTAAGCCTAACATTAAAGCTGATTTGTGAAAATTAGAACAAAAGTTGGGCTATGTTTAGTCAGCTGACACCGGTGTACACGTACAATGCCAAAGGAAGAATATTTGAACCAAATGTATAAGTCATGCTTACTGTAACTGAGGAGTTTCAATCAAAAACTGCAACATGGTAATGTCACCATCAAACTATAAAATAAATTAAAAAAACATCAAAACATGTTCTAAGACAGCCAAAAAATAAATCAGTATTTCCTGGAGATGCTCAAACAAGGATCCATTACAACATTATTTAGATGCCTGCACAGTTTTAATATGTGACAGAGCACTTACTCACTCAAATATGAAAGCAAGATTCAGATTAAATCTCAACAGTCTGCCACAAATATATTCAAATTTCTGTTAGTGGTTTGATATTTAGCTTGCCACTAGTTTGATAAATTAATCCCAATTTATTTCTTATCTTATTTCACTAACATTGTCAATAACCAATCAATAAGTCATGTCATGCATGGATATCTCGCTCCTTCATCCTTACAAGCATTGACAAGGAATTTTTTTGGAAAATGTTCAGTCTGTCCTGCTAGCATAGCTTTTGTAATTAACATCTCAGTCTTCATTAGATGCAATTTGTGCCCAACTGAATTTAAATTTTATTAAATTAAAATTAGAAATTATTCATATTATGCTGCATACAGAATGTCCCAGGAAATCATCCTGACTGTTGTTGGTATTACAGGTACTGAATGAACTTGTGAATTTGCTGAGCAACAAGTTTATTAGGTTATGAAAAACAATAAAAGTTATTTTAGTTGGTTCATTTTTATATTGACATTATATATATTGTTTATTATTTGCAATGATTATATAGGGCGGCACGGTGGCGCAGTGGTAGCGCTGCTGCCTCGCAGTAAGGAGACCTGGGTTCGCTTCCCGGGTCCTCCCTGCGTGGCGTTTGCATGTTCTCCCCGTGTCTGCATGGGTTTCCTCCCACACTCCAAAGACATGCAGGTTAGGTGGATTGGCAATTCTAAATTGGCCCTAGTGTGTGCTTGGTGTGTTTGTGTGTGTCCTGCGGTGGGTTGGCACCCTGCCCAGGATTGTTTCCTGCCTTGTGCCCTGTGTTGGCTGGGATTGGCTCCAGCAGACCCCCGTGACCCTATTCGGATTCAGCGGGTTAGATAATGGATGGATGGATGATTATATATTATGCATGTTTTTTCATTGACTGTCTGTATTGCAGATGTATAGGACGATGGGTGCTGGAGCATTGGTTTAGGAAGGAAGAGCAGCAACTTTATGCTTCCTAGTAGTTTATATTAAAATAATAGCAACTACATCCCAGTATGGAAAATATGCATCATGAGGTGGTGTCAATTGATTTAATACAGATATCAACATTAAAATAAAAGGAATAAACTTGCTAAACATTTGCACCAAACACACCATTTAAAGCCAAAAAATCAGCCAGTCTAAGCTTTCTGGTGTCTTAAGGTAGCAAAAACTAAACAATCAAGTACACAAAATAAAAAACTTCTCCACCTGCTGTATGTGTTGACAAACTACCTCCTTAAATATGTTATGAATCCCAGGGGGGCATTTTTCCAGGTGGATTACTCGTTTAGCTGGATGTAATTGTTGATGATTTGGCATGATCCTGGATCTGTCGGTTATTTGAAACTCTTGCTGGATGTGTTGTCATAACAGCAAATCCAAATCCTCAAACCTGCTCGGAGCAGGTTTGTTATATGTTAATAAGGATTAGCTCACACACTTAATCAGTTTCTGTGCATGGAATTCATTCAGTCATGGCTTCACTGTTCATGAATGAGCAACCAATTGATATCGGTGCATAAATTATAATTTCATATAGAGAGGGTTTTGCGCGATCTGCAAGATCCTTTATTGCTCCCGGAGGAAATTCTTTTTGAAAGATACTGCTTTAGCCGAGGGGGAATATTGTACCTCAAAGATTTATTAGCACCTTATATTCAAAGTCAGACTAGGCAAAGTCAGGCTCTCACAACCACACAGGCAGTATGTATTGCTTTGAGGTTTTTTGCAAGCGGCACTTATATATATATATACTGTAGGTGATGCAGAAAATCTATCTAAAAGTGCAGTTTGCCAGGCAATTCATAAAGTCTGTTTGGCTCTGAAATATTTCCTTCGGGTTTTCATAGTGTTTCCTGGAGACCTGCATGTGCAGACAATAAAAGAGGCGCTTCATGCCATTGCAGGTAGGTAATACACAGGAAAAAACACCCACAGTGCCATACGGAATCTCACAATCAGCCTAACATTCTCATTACCCAGGATTTCGAAATGTGATTGGGGCACATGGGACTGATCAGAGTGGAGTTTGATCAAACATTATTTGGAAAATGTACCTGTTCTCCTGATGAATAATCAGACACAGTGTCTTTATCAAATATTTGACCTTTCGTCAATATCTCGTTCGTCAGACACAAGTTCTAGGGATATGACATTCCCTGCAACTGACCCAACAAAAAAAAAAGAGGGCTATATGGAACATACCTATGGCACACATCAAGGACAAATATATGCAATGACCATCCTTTACCTGAAATGAAGTGACCACTGCATCCTGCCATTGGTTCTGAGGAGAAGCTTCCCCCTGGAATGTACTGAGAAACAGGGCGATGGGCATTTTGCTGGAGAGCCAACTCATCTGCAGGAGTTAGGTCTGGACCTCATGGACCTCCACCTGTTTTTTGCTTTTCTGCCTTCTTATTAGCTTTAAAATAAATGTTTTTTATATTATATATGATTCTTTATGTCAACAATTCTTTAAATAGTTATATACCAATATTTACCAGTTTGAAGTATATTCTTGTACTTCACTTTAACCTTTTCCAATGTTCCCTTTGTGCTCATGTTTGATCTGGAATTATGACATATTAAATAATAATTAATCTGACACATAGTAAATGAAACGCTGCATTCAGTAAGTACAATGCACACTACTTAGCGTTTAATTTGTCGGCCACTTTTTGCCAGCCGTCTTTTCTGGTTTGGGCTGCTTTTGCAGTGTTACCCCTTGTGCATATTAAATCTTGAAATTCTTCATATCCTTCGAGTAAAAGGTCCTGCTCCGCTCTGTGAAAAAATGAGCCCGTTCTTTTTTTTCATTTCGTTGCAGCCTATCAAAGACCTGCTGATCATGTTTTTTAGACTCAATATATATAGGCTTTTCAATCAGCGCAGGCGCCCGCATTCATCTCGGATGATTAGATTCAGCTACCAGTGCTTCTCAAATAGTGGGGCACGCCCAGGGGCACGTTTGACCTCGGGGAACATGCTTTTTTATTTTTCTTTTAATTTTTTTTTAAATTTAGAATGCACTTTAAATCTTTTCTCCTCGATCGTGGAGGGGTTTGCATTCCAGAACCCACCGCGATAGATGAAAATCTGCAAAGTAGAAACCATATGTTTGTATGGTTATTTTTATATATTTTAAGCCCTTATAAACTCTCCCACACTGTTAACATTATTAGAGCCCTCTAGACATGAAATAACACCCTTTAGTCAAAAGTTTAAACTGTGCTCCATGACAAGACAGAGATGACATTTCTTTCTCACAATTAAAAGAATGCAAATATATCTTCTCTTCAAAGGAATGTGTGTCAGGAGCAGAGAATGTCAGAGAGAGACCGCGAGAGAAAAGCAAACAATCAAAAAATCAATACGTGCTTTTGGGCTTTTAAGTATGCCGAAGTGCCACGATAAAGCTGCATTTTTTAGAGGAGCTTCGGTATCCTCTAGGCAAACAGCCTCTCTGCAAACAGCCCCTCTGCTCACACCCCCTCCGTCAGGCAGAGAGAGTGAGAGAGACAGAGAACAGCAAACAATCAAGCACCGCGCGGGAAACATATTGTATATCATTGAGGAGTTTTATTTAATACGTAATACGTGCTCTGACTGGGTAGCTTAGCCATCCGCCAATAGTGTCCCTTGTATGAAATCAACTGGGCAAACAAACTGAGGAAGCATGTTCCATAAATTAAAAGACCCATTGTCCCCAGAAATCCGCGAACCAGCGAAAAATCCGTGATATATATTTAGATATGCTTACATTTAAAATCCGCGATGGAGTGAAACCGCGAAAGTCGAAGAACGATATAGCGAGGGATCACTGTACTTGTGAATTTAATATAAGTTCCATTTCAGAGGTATGAATATTTGTAACATTTATCAGTCATTATTATTAAATATTGATTCATGCAAACGTTTTGCATTTTGTTATATAAACAAATTGATTTGCATTATTAAATTCTTTTTTGCTTTTTTTTTGTTTGTGTTTTATTAAAGTTTATCTAAAGTTAAAGCAACAATCAATACATTTCTTTGACTTGCGAGTCTATTTGGTTTATTAAGTTACTCTCATATGTAATGGAGAATAACATATAACATTTTAATTGTTCTAATAACTATCGAAACGGAGTATTTTGACTAAAGCCAGAGGGTGTGATTGTTCCCTTTGAATTGCATTTGAAAAGAGAGACAATCATATTTTGCAATCAAGCTATTATAGCTTATTTCAGATTAATTTAAGTACTAGTTAGATTTTCTTCTGAGTGCAGAATAAGATAGGAGCATGGATTTTATGCTGATGCATGGTATGAGTAGCTAGTGTTTGTGTCCAACAGCTGTCTAAAAATTATAAAATAGCTAACAATGCCCAATGAAATGTAAAAGTCATGTGACAGTGCGGGTCCTGCGCCTGGCTGCTTCTTCTATTACGGGAGCCTCCTGAACCCGACACAGTCAATAACTTGGCTGATGAGGACAAAACATAAATGAAGCAAGGGAAAGGCGCAAAGTGCTCAAGTGCTTTTATTAAAAACAACTCAAAATCAAAGTATTCCAAAAGTGCAGTGCTCAAAAAAGTGGTTAATAAATAAATAATCCATAAAATCAAAGTGCTGGTGGAGATTAAAATTAATAAATAATCCAATAAAAACAAGATTAAAACAATGCAGGAGTCTTCTTTTAAAGCCTGATGCCTCTCCGGCTTATCTTTCTAGGACCTAGCAGCGCATAGAGACGTCTACCAACAGGAGAAGACACCCATCAATCTTGGCCCATGTCCCCGCTGCCCGATCTACGGCGTTCCATGGGGAGCCACTGGACCCTGCTCATGCTCCCACCGCTGCCAATCCAGGCTCCACCCTGCGAAAGCATACCATCCTCCCACCCCTGCCGGTCAGGTGAGTGAATGGTTAGCTCTTCTCATGCTCTGCAATATTCAGAGTTGCCTCAGTGCTCTCTTAACTAAGGAGGAGGTGTGTTGAGTTCATTTCTCCTGTATACTTCCACAAACTTTGTGCTCCTGACTTACCCCACAGTTGATTGAAAGGAGAGACTGGGTGGCATGGTACTTCCTGAAGTTGACAGGGATTTCCTTTGTTTTATCATTAATCAGGGTCATGTTGTTGTTCTTAACACCAACGCAATCTCATCAACACCACTGATGAGGTATTCTTAATGGGTACAATTAGTTCTTGCTCATTTTTAAATTGATCTTTATATTTAAACATGTTAAACTGATTTGAGGAATTTTTTACAGCATCATTTATTTGTTCTCAATTATTTATCAAACATTGTAGAATTCCTCATGTTAACACAGATATTGATGCTTGATTGCAAAGTTAAATTAGAAACCTTCTAGAAAAAATCTTTCTTGTAAGTTTCAGGTACATTTGTTTTTTCCACCCTAGATTTTTACATAAACCAGTGATACAAGAAAGCACATTTGCAACATTGTAGTCCTAACATACACATTTACTAAATCTCCAAGCTGGGGGGAATCTGACAGGCACAGGCAGTGAGTAAAATATTTATCCTAAAGGTGCTTAGTTAAATAACAATGACATGTCAAGACAGTTAAAGCATGGTCCTGCCCTTTTCTAGGAAGGTCTTGCACATATTGATTAGACTGTCCAAATGTCAAATTGGGTCACTCTCAATTTTATTCCAATGAGTACAGTGTGCAGAGAATAGTCCAGTGTTATGTTTTACTGTGAAATAGGTCTGCTAGTAGCAATAGTTAATTTCTTCTATTAATAAATTAATGAAAGCAAATAATATTTTCATAACATAGCCTAACAGTAACAATAAAAGTTACAAGGACACTTTAGAAGAGCAGCAAAATACAAGGGCCCACACAACCACCTATAAGAGCTTGCCTGTGTGTAAAAATGAGAAGCTTCAATGTGCTTCTAAACTATTGTATTAACATATAATTTTAGAACAAAGTTTTCTTTTATGAATTAGTATTACATAACTAAATAAAATATTTCTAAATGTGACTTTTATCCCTAATATAGATCAACTCATTAACATTTATTTTCCATTACAGAGTTGCAGGAGCAGAAATTTAGAAGCATTAGGCACACTCTGGACAGCGTGCAAGTCCATCACAGAACATGCTGATATGTGGATTCTTACTCTTGTATAGCCAGCCAGGTTAGAGTCACCATATATCTAACAAGTGTTGTCTTTGGGATATGGAAGGACAGCAAAGTACATGGAGAAAGCTACAGAAACATGGGTAGAATGTGCAGACTCCACACTGACAAGGAATGGGCAGTAGGATATAAAAAACAGAAAAAACTGGTAACACTGGAAGATGAAAACCATTTGGAAATTTAAATAAACAGCACCTTCCTCTTATATACCATCACCAAGCAATTAAATGAAAAACCCATCTTTATATATAATACACTACCGTGGCTGTTCGTTTATCTGTCCAGGATTTTAAATCACCTGCAGCTTGCAAACCATTTGACCTATTGACCTGAAATTTGGTACACATATACTACATGACGTCTACTATCCGCTTTTGGGGTGATGATTGACCTCCAAGGTTATTCCTCTTTTTATTTTATTGTAGAATCAACTCTCGGTAGTGGCCAGCACGGCTGCCGTGCAGTGCATGCGTATAGGCACAGTTTTCATCCCTACCACCTTCGCCGTCACTTCCCCTTCCTCTTCATATCTTAAGTCATTCTTTAGGCAGATTGAAGACTTAAATGCCAGCTTAAGTGAAAATGTAAAAAAAATGTACTAAGAAATTGCAACACAAACACTGACTCAGTTCAGTTTTAACGAGAAAAGATGGCGACGAAAGAAAAGAAGAAGCCGGCAACTAGGGTGGAGAAAAGAAGGGCTGCTCTGGAAGCTGTAAGTGCATCAAACTCTGAGCAAATGAATGCTAAATGTACAGAGAAAGAGGATGAAATCTATGAATGCTCAAGTCAAGTGTATTCACTGCACATTATCGTGCAGTGCGCCGTTACTGGTAAATCATATTTTCCCAACTGAATCATATTAATTGTTATAACAAAGTGACCTCTGACAAACACAGGTAAAATGGGTTGTGGAACACTTTCTTGTTGGTTCTCCTCATTTTGTGCATTCCAATAATGTGCACAAAGAGAACCTCTAAGTCCTCCCTCAGTGGCATCTGTTATAACACAATCATGGAAGCAACAGTGAGATTATAGCCAAGCAGTGAGCAAATAAAGTAAAGATGAAGCATACTTTAGTGAGACTGAGTTATTGGATTGTGCAGTGTGGGTACATAAAGAAAGAAGTATGAGATTTTTCTCAGATTAGGACTTGGCATGGGTTAAGTACAATAAGCAATGTTTATCATATATAATAGATGTTGATGTCAGGAAGCAGTAATAAGCACCCATATAAGCAGCTGGTCTGCTTTTTCTGCTTACAGTTGGATCGGTAGCCTAGTGGTACATATACTACACAAACTGTTATGTTACTTGTCCTTTTACTTTAAAAACAAAATGATGTGATGCGTTTAAAACATTGCATCTAAAACCAAAGTGTTTGTGTTCTTATAGTTTTCTCTCTTTGTTCCTACCAGAGTAGCAACACAATTGCGGCTTTCTGACTATGGTCGTGAGTGATTTTTGTGTTGGTTTACCACTTTGGTTTTCTTTTCTAAAATAATTTGAATATACACTTTCATATTCTAGTGACTTAATGTGTTTTCAGTCAAAATACCTAGAATTCTTTTCTGGTTATTGAATGACTGTTGTTTTAAATACCTTTTAGTGACGTAAGATACATCGTTTTGCTCTGGTATAATAGTATACATTTGGGGAAAAAAAAGTTTTACATGTATGCTAAAGTAGTTGAAATTTGAGAACACATTTAAATGTAAAACATATTCAATTAGAAAATATGAAAATTTGTGCATTCAAAAGGGAATGGGAAGTGTCATTTTTCTGTTGGTGTATTAGTGTTGTAAACGCCTGGGGTCGCTGTTGCCCCATTAAACCCAACAGACAGATGCACAGGTTTAAAGCACAAAGAAGTATTTTTAATTCTTCTCTTCTCCATTAGTGCCCTACAAGCACCACAGGCACAGTAAACAGGCAAGTAAATAAATACAATTCTCAATAATAATAATTCTCTCCTCCACACCTCCCAGCAAGCTCAGTTCTACACCTCCCGACTCCAGCTCGCTTTGGTGGGTTCCCATCAGTCCTTTATTTAGTCCTTGACCCGGAAGTGCTAGCAAGTCATGTGGGTGGAAGTGTAGAAGCACCTCCGGGTCAGATGGAGAACAGTTCTTTTCTTCAGCCTGGAAGGCTTCCATCCTCGTGACTTGTGATGGTTCCTCTGGTCCTTTTACAGCTCTTCCTGGTGGCACCCACGGTAGCCAACAGGGCTGAGAAACCAAAATCCCAGTTCCAGGATGCCCTGCGCGAATCCGGGGCACCACTATACTCCAGGGGAGCTGCCATCTAGCGTTTTGGGGGAGGCAGTGTCCAAAAATATCTGCCTTCCCCATCCTTCCTTCCTTTGGGTGTCCCAGCCGGGTGGAGCTGCTAGCTGTCTCTCACAGTGTTTTAGAGGTAATATCTTTATATATGGATTTGTATGGAGTAACTCGATGTAGTAACTAAGCCTGCCCTTTACCCAGAGTGATGTGCAGTTCAATCTGATTATGCAAACATCAAGAAATGGACAGGAAAAAGCAATATGTTATGTTATGTTTGCTTGCTGGTGTTTAAAAGAGTGCATGGTGAGTTAATGTGGTAGAAGATTTCGTTAACTGATCTTTTCTACACCTAAAAGTTACAAAAACTAAGGAACTAATAATCAATTTTAGTAGAAACACCGTTCACCCAGAAGAAACAAAGACTGATGGCAGCATAAATATCTGGGGACAGTCATAGACTTAAGGCTGACTTTTAAACACAACAGAAAGGCCATCTGCAAAAAGGACCAGCAGCGTTTCTACTGTTTCAGGAAGCCGAGTCTTTTTAATATGAGTCGTAGCATTAGGTCAAACATTTCAAAATTTTGTATTGAGTCTGTCTTTGCTTGTGTTCTACTGGCCTTGTTTGGAAAGCTTCATGTCAGTAACAAAATCAGAATAAATTAAATTATAAAACAGAGCAGTGAAATAACAAGGTCTTAACAGTTAAATCTAACAGCCCTGTTTAATAAGCAAATATTAAGGAAAAAAGAATGACATGACTCAACCACTACATTCTCAATTCCATTTGTTGTAATCAGTTCAAAGGTTCAAGATTCCAAGGATAAAAAGCAGCCAGTTCGAATACTTATTCTCAACTGCTATTAGTCTTCTAAATAAGTTAAACTGTAATAAACATCCACAGGCTTATTTTCATATATAATATGTTTGATCTAATGTTTGACCATACGATAAATATAATGTTCACTGCAATATTATATTTATTTGTACTGTGACGGCAAATAAGGAAGCAGAGGGCCAAAGAAAAGTCAGGGTGCCAACCAGTACACCCGATTTACTCTCAATGTTCAAAAAAGTGAACAAAAACAAGCACATGGTGGTGCAACAGAAAATAGGTGCAAAATCTGCTTTTTATACCTAAGTGGCATCTATGAACTTTCAGCTGTATTGAGCAGGCCTGAGTCTGAGTAGGCTCACTCATAAAGGATGTACTGTAGTTCCTCAGACTGAGACACCATCTTCCGGGGAGCCTTCAAATTTACAGTATATTGACTTGACTGGAAGAGGTGTGGCTTAGTTTTGTGGGGGGCGTGGTTGGGGTGCAGTCCTTGGGTGGCTTATCAAAGTTATGAAGGAGAAAAGAAATGGTACTGTTAACGTTGGCATCCTCTCTTGTCCCGACAGGTTACTGTATACCTTATCAAAGCCTGGAAGGTGATCCTCAGGTACCCGGTCGTGATGGTACTAAGTTTATGTATGATGACTGTGTTCATTCTGTTGTTTTTTAATGTTATTTCATGGTTTCTGTTCAATTCCTGCTGACAAATCAAATTTCTCTTTTTGGACAATAAAATTGAATTGAATTGATAACAGAGAAAGAAGTTGATGTTTTATCAGTTTAATGTAAAATATTTTTGATGAGATTGTTTGTTCTTGTTCCCATCTGCCTGTCTGTTTGTATTTCTGTATGTCTGTCTCTTTTCACAAGAGAACTACTTAACGGATTTAGATCGGGTTTTTTTCTATAATTTGTTTGAACATTCCGGTTCATTTTGTGACTTTTCTCATTGCATTAAGTATCATAGTTTGCTTGCAGGAGCGATTTATTCGCGCAAATCTGAGAGACATGCTGAAGAAAGGGGGAGGCGGGACCCCAGGAGTAGGAAGCCGGGCTGGGCCATCCTGACTCATGTGCCAGCCTCCTTTCGAATAGGTCTACCTCTTGCTGACGATACCTGTTTGTTTATTGATTTTTAAAGTTTGTCCTGTTTCACTACTATGCAGGCAGAGCCATGGGGGACAGCTAGTATTAAATAAGCAAATCTCACTGTTGGGGGCCATCTATTCATTCTGTCTGTAAATTGGGTTTGTAATAATAGACATTTGTAAGATTAAGACATGGAATAACTAGCAGACCCTCCCTGCCATACCAGAGTTTCCACTGTCCTGTAAAAATAGTCTAGAAATTAAATATGACTGGAATATTATATTAATTTCCAAATTCCACGTAGATGTCTGAGCACTTATAATTCTTTGCAATATATATTTACAAAACATCTTGAATTTTAGCATTGTAGGATGCAGAATTGTTAACCACCCCATTAAAAAAAATCCTAACTTAGCTGATGAAAGGAACTGTGATGTAAACAAAAGCCTTTCAAGTTATTAAAATTTCCATCTGTTTCCAAAACCACCCTTAGTCTTAATCTTGCTCATTACAATTCAAGAACATGGAGATCCGGAGACTACCTTAGTAGTACTACTGTTAAGATAGCAGTTTACCCTGGAGGGACAAAAAGTGCTTTGATGCCCACGCACAATTCTGACATGAGTTCAAATTACATTTGATAAGAAAGTACATCTTTGGATCATGGAAGCCCAACCACGTGAACACGTAGAACATTTTTAAATTCCCAATGCAGAGAGCATCCCAACCCTGACTCCCACTGCTGTAAGGTGGAATTAATAAACTACTAAAAAGTGATATTTTTACTGTTGCTTTGTACAAACAATTACAACGCACATTATAGAAAAATGATATTACAGTGTATTTAAGTAAACTCCAAGTATTGTACTAGAATGAAAAAAGCATGACTCATTAAGTTATTATTCAGCTGAAGGATTTCCTCTAAATAAATCAATTTCGACTGCCTGCCCTTGACAGTTATTTCAGCTTTATTGATGTATATGTCAACTTTCCCAATAGCTTTTAGGTTGGCCGGTTATTGACATGCACCATCATTAACTGTATCTACATGAAACCCTTGACTTAAATTGTTACCTGTTGTGAGCAATGATCCAATGAATAATATGTTTTGACAGAGACTTATATTAGTTTAAAAAAAAAAGCCATTCAAAAACATCTGTAAGACAAATTGAGTTTAAGAAGAAAAAAACACTCTTTATGACAATTTTTATTATTTCTAACTGAGCTTTTTCTACCACTTCCTGGGCAGAAGTAGCAAACAGTGGGCCAATACACAACAACAAGCAGACAGTTCAATAGAGTCTATAATTTAATAAAGGGTTTCTGTAGTGTAAAACTCTGGTGCAATTATCCACAATCTTGGAAATTTCAAACAGTTACAAACCACAATGTGAAAAATAGTGAGCTTTCTGGAATGAAACAATTAATTTTAAAAGAAATAATTGCTTATTTAGATAATTAGTTTGCAAAATCAGTATGAAACAAATCAAACTTTACTGAACTATTTTTGTTTAAAAAATAAATGTGTTAGTTTTTGTAAAAGAAGTCTGTGATGGCTTCTTTTAAATTGTAGGTTGCCTTGGCCAAACTCTCAATCCAGGGAAGGGAAAAGAAGGAAAATGGAGAACTCCAATGTTACACCCCAAAATGATATTTTTTTATTTGTTACTTACCCCATGAAGTTTGCAGTGGTGGACAAGGAAAAAATAATAATCTCATGTTTTAATACATTAAGGATATAACAGAATTTGGTCTGATGAAAAAGAGAGAGAAGCGTCAACCCTTCATCTTGCGATGTTTCACTGACCTCAGGGCATGTGTGTGACAATATATATATATATATATATATATACACTAGCTGTGTAAACCTGTGCTGTAAAAAGCCCGGAGTCCTAGAAACCATGGATTCTGCCACTTCAATCAATCAATCGAGTTGGTTGTGCATTAACATCTAAGTGAGGTTCTCATTCCTCTGCGGTCTCATTTTGTCAATGTGCTCGCCTCCATTGTCTATCAGCGGCTAAGTGATTGTCTCTCTCCTTAGCGGT
Organism: Polypterus senegalus; assembly: GCF_016835505.1. Lineage (NCBI taxonomy): Eukaryota > Metazoa > Chordata > Cladistia > Polypteriformes > Polypteridae > Polypterus > Polypterus senegalus. The sequence continues at coordinate 158,166,744 of NC_053160.1, forward strand.
TTCGTTTTTGCCTATATGCCCACCTCATTTGTATATTAGCAGCTTAGCGAGTTTCTCTTTTGTCAGTGGTTTCACTTTGCTGACAGAGTCACGTTCTTTGAACGCCATGCAATCATCTCACAATTCCGGGTCGCCCCACACGTCTGGGCCGGACAGACAGAGAAACTTGTAGACACGTGTAGACGTTTATATATAAGATATATATATGCATATTATGGGGTGCCAAACAGGTGCCTGTCTGAATATATATAGTCAGCGTTAGAATATATAAAGTCAAAACTTGAATATATAAAGTCAGTGTCGGTATATATAAAGTCAAAACTTGTTTCTGAATATATAAAGTCAGCGCTGGAATATATAAAGTCATTCCCAAATATAAAAAGTCAAAACCTGAGTATATAAAGTCAGCATTGGAATATATAAAGTCATTCCCAAATATATAAAGTTAAACCTTGAATATATAAAGTCAAAACTTGAATATATAAAGTCAGCGTCGGAATCTATTAATGGCCAAGATAAATGCAAGAATGATGCAAAGATGTTCCTCGGAACATAGATATGCACTCTAAACGATTAAATCGAGGGAACGTTGGGACAGTTCACAGATAAAAAATGGGTTAATTTTATCAAATACTCTCTAATTTTCGTGCTTGTCATTTTACTCATACTAGTGAAAGAAATCTTTCATTTTGAGTAATGGTTGCGGTAAACTTCGACAGAAGCCACTCAGAGTCAATTGGGCTTGTCATGTTCATCCAAAAATGAGCCCATACAAAAAGAATAAATAATATAGTGTTCAAAATGCCGGCACATGCATCATTTTCAAAACATTAACCAAATATTTTTTTTTTTATCTATTTTTCTGAATATGTTTTTGTCAACTTATTTCAGTTTTTTTAGTTTAGTAAAAATGTGCCTGAGTCGTTTCAATCAATATATTTTGACTTTGACTTTATATATTCAGGAATGAGTTTGTATACTCCGATGTTGACTTTATATAATCAGAAATGACTTTATAATTTCAGGAATGACTTTATATATTCAAGTTTTGACTTTATATATTCGAGAATGACTTTATATATTCAAGTTTTGACTTTATATATTCCAGCGCTGACTTTATATATTCAGAAACAGGTTTTGACTTTATATATACTGACACTGACTTTATATATTCAAGTTTTGACTTTATATATTCTGACGCTGACTTTATATATTCAGAAAATCAATTTATTTGCCTGTTTGGCACCCCATAGTGTATATATATATATATATATATATATATATATATATATATATATATATATATATTGTGAACGCTGGCCCCGGCACAGACAGATGGACAACATTTTTGCACCCAACACACTGTTTATTTACACTATTTACAATCAATGTCAAAGTCACGTACACTCACAAACCCCAGTGCCTACAGTCTCTGTGCCTTTGCTCTGGCCGCTTTCTGTCCTCTGTCCAATCCCGTCTTACTGCCTCCCGACTTCCACCAATGACTGGAGGGAGGTGGCCCCTTTTATGGGAACCCGGATGGGCTCCAGCTGCTTCCCGGCACTTAACGTTGGCCACACCCCTGTGTGGCGGAAGTGCCGGCTGCGCACCCGGAAGCCGTCCGTGTGTCCCCTGTCGTCTTCCCCCCGGCACTTCCTGGTGTGGCGGAAGTACCGGGCTCCCGGGATCAATAGGCACTGGGGCGCCGCCTGGCGGTGGCCACGGGTCCCTACAGGGCTGGGCTTTTAAGCCCTCTACCCGAGGCCTCCTGCATAACAAGGACGGATGTCCTCTCTCGGTCTGGAGGAGGCACACGCCCTCCTCTGGTCCTCCAAGGCGTCCCGGCCGGGCTCCATCCCCGGCCAAAGACCACACGGGGTAAACCGGCATCGGGGCGCCGCCTGGCGGTGACCACGTGTCCCTACAGGGCTGGGCTTCCAAGCCTTGTACCCGTGGCCCCCAACCTAACCAGGACGGACGCCCCCTCGTGGTCTGGAGGAGGCACAAGCCCTCCTCTCCTCCTCCTGGGCGTCCCGGCCGGGGACCACATATATATATATTTTTTTTTTTTTTCTGAGGAATAGACATAACAAGCTGGTTAAGTTTACAGATGATAAGTAATTAGTTTGGAAGGCAGATCATCTAGAATACACTGAACCATTACAGAGGTACTTGGGCAGATTTGTGGCATAGGAAATGTAATGTTAAATGTGAGTAAATGTAAGGTGTTACATGTAAGAAGATTTGAATACACAGTGGATAGTGTGAAACTTGAAATTACCCCTTATGAGATGGACCTGGAAGTCATAATGGACTTGTCACTTTCAACCTCCAGACAGTGTTCAGAAGCCATTAGAATGTTAGGTTAAATAGCACAATGTTTAGAGTACAAGACAACAAAGGATTTGTTAAAGCTCTGAAACATAATAGTGAGGAGTACTATTTGTAGTTTTGATCTCCAAGCTACATAAAAAAAAACAATGGCAGTTCTAGAAAATTCCAGACAGGATCAACTAGGCTGATTCCAGGAATGCAGTATATAAATTACAAAGAAAGATGAAAGCAGTTAAAACTTTTCAGTATAAGCAAACAAAGCTCAAGAGGCAAAATTATTGAGACAGATACTTTAATATTAGTTCAACAAGAGTATGGAGACAGAGTTGGAGATGTGTTCATGGTAAATTTCGCACAGAGAACAATAGGCAAATGGAATAAGTGACCTAGTAGTGTGGTAAAAAAACAGGATTTTAGGAACATTCAGAACTCAACTTGATGTTATTTTGGAGAAATTAAGTGGATACGATTTTGGGGGAGCAGAATGGCCTGTTCTTATCAAAAATTTTCTAATGTTTACAAGTGGTTTTTCACAATTGCAAAAAATTTCAAATAAACTGCTCAAAAAAATTAAAGGAACACTTTGAAAACACATCAGATCTCAATGGGAAAAAGAAATCCTCCTGGATATCTATACTGATATAGACTGGGTAATGTGTTAGGAACGAAAGGATGCCACATCGTTTGATGGAAATGAAAATGATCAACCTACAGAGCCCTGAATTCAAAGACACCCCAAAAATCAGAGTGAAAAAATTATGTGGCAGGCTAGTCCATTTTGCCAAAATTTAATTGCAGCAACTCAAAATTGTACGCAGCACTTTGTATGTCCCCTGTGTTCTTGTATACATGCCTGACAACATTGGTGCATGCTTCTAATGAGATGACAGATGATGTTGTGGGGGATCTCCTCCCAGATCTGGACCAGGGCATCACTGAGCTCCTGGACAGTCTGAAGTGCAACCTGGTGGCATTGAATGGACAAAAACATAATGTCCCAGAGGTGTTCTATTGGATTTAGGTCAGGAAAGTGTGGTGGCCAGTCAATGGTATCAATTCCTTCATCCTCCAGGAACTGCCTGCATACTCTCACCACATGAGGCCAGGAATTGTCGTGCACCAGGAGCCACTGTATCAGCATAGGGTCTGACAATGGGTACAAGGATTTCATCCTGATACCTAATGGCAGCCAAGGTGCCTTTGTCAAGCCTGTAGCGGTCTGTGTGACCCTCCATGGATATGCCTCCCCAGACAATCATTAACCCACCACCAAACTGCTCATGCTGAATGATGTTACAGGCAGCATAATGTTCTCCATGGCTTCTCCAGACCCTTTCACTTCTGTCACGTGCTCAGGGTGAACCTGCTCTCATCTGTAAAAAGCAGTGGTGCATCTGCCAATTCTGGTATTCTATGGCGAATGCCAATTGAGCTGCATGCTGCTGGGCAGTGAGCTCAGGGCCCATTAGAGGACATGGGGCCCTTGGGTCACCCTCATGAAGTCTTTCTGATTGTTTGGTCAGAGACATTTACACCAGTGGCCTGCTGGAGGTCATTATGTAGGGCTCTGACAGTGCTCATCCTGTTCCTCCTTGCCCAAAGGAGCAGATAATGGTCCTGCTGATGGGTTATGGACCTTCTATGGCCCTTTCCAGCTCTCCTAGAGTAACTGCTTGTCTCCTAGAATCTCCTCCATGCCCTTGAGACTGTGCAGGGAGACACAGCAAACCTTCTGGCAATGACACGTATTGATGTGCCATCCTGGAGAAGATGGACTACCTGTGCAACCTCTGTAGGGTCCAGGTATCGCCTCATGCTACCAGTAGTGACACTGACTGTAGCCAAATGCAAAACTAGTGAAGAAACAGTCAGAAAAGATGAGGAGGGAAAAATGTCAGTGGCCTCCACCTGTTAAACCATTCCTGTTTTGGGGGTCATCTCATTGTTGCCCCTCTAGTGCATCTGTTGTTAATTTCATTAACACCACAGCAGCTGAAACTGATTAACAACCCCCTCTGCTACTTAACTGACCAGATTAATATCCCATAAGTTTCATTGACTTTATGCTATACTCTGATTAAAAAGTGTTCCTTTAATTCTTTTGAGCAGTATATTATAAAGTATAAGAATTCCTTGCCTATATACGTATTTTGGTCTTTCATACTTATGAGGGTAATCAAAGAGATGAAGGCTTAACCCAAAGTGCAAACTATTTTTAAAATTTCATAGTCATTAATGTGCGATTCCACATGCTGATCATATTCACACCACCTTGAAACACGTTTAAATATTTTCTTATATGGAATACATATATTTTTTATTTGTATAGTCTCTTTCTATATTGTCTAATTTGGCAAAATCTATACATAGTAATTTGGAAAAACTCATAAAGGCAAGTTACTAGTCTTAGGTATTCAGTAGTGAACGTACTCTTGGAGTTTTACTATTAAAAAGAAGGTTAACAAGGAATTCATCAAATTTTATAAGATTTTAATAGAGCAGCATTTATTTGAAGGCTATCAAATAACTCCAGCCAACATTTTAGATTAATGTATTCATTTTATAAGGATTTTTTTTTTAACTCACATTAATCACACTTGTCTCACTGGGTATTTTTATTATGCAGTGATTCATTTTCCCAGCAAAATTTTCATAATATATTCTTTGCTTCTATGAAGATGTAGAGAAGTAATCAATAGTAAAATTGAGGCCAAATATTCTAGGTGATTACTTTTTAAATGCTTTTGGGGTGTTTAAGTGGGAAAAAGTAATGCTTTTAATTATTAATTGTCCTTTTTGATTGAATTTAATCAAGTCTGGTAAAAAAAATATAGAAGCTTAAAATCATAACCCAGTCCAAATAAGTTTTTTCTTAGGCAGTCAAAATAAACTAGGAAGGGAAATGTCACAATCAAAAGCAAAGAAAAGTACAAATACTCAAAGCTAAATTGTCAAAGTTTAAGAACATTAAAAATTGACCTTTAAAAAATGACACCCTCTAAAATAATGGCTAACATCTTCAGATGACTAGGCTCAGCTCTAGGCGAATCAATACGTGCACACTCTCCTCATGTTTACATGGATTAACAACACAAAGTACACCAGTTTTCCTCTCACTACCCAAAAGAAGTTAAGATTTAGTTAATTACTTAATCAAAATCAGTCAGTGTGAGTGGACGTAGGGTGTGAGTGTGTGTGAATGTAGCCTGCAATAAACTGGCAGTCTGTCGAAGGTTGTGCCCTGTCTTACACATGCTGATCTCTATGATCTCAAAATTGGAATAAACACGTTCACTTAATAGATGGCTAAGTGGAAAAACACCATTTGAGACCAATGCAAGGTTAGCTCCTGCCATGTGGCTGATGCTCCCAAGGTAGGCTCTGGGTTTCTGTTATCTGAAAGCAGATTTGGGAAAAGAGTGAAGAGATTAATTCGTTAACAGAATACAGTCACAGTCTGGGTTGGCTCCACTATCCCTGGTTGCTTCCAGAAGCATTTTGAACTCGGAAGTTTCAATAACATGCCTATGGATGAGCCAGGCAAATGAGGACACACACAGTCAGTCTGGGGCTGGTGCAAAGTAATTCAGCTTTTATTAAAAACCAAAGTGTCCAATGTGCAATGCAAAAAGATCCTCCATAAATAAATAATCCATATAATCAGTCTGAGAGTTTATATTTCAATAAGTAATCTTATGATGAAACCAAAGTAAAACAACGCAGTCATTGGGTCCTTACTCTTCTTGCCCGGAGCCCAGTATAAGTCCCACTCTCCTGTCTCCCCAGCTCCGCTTAGTGGTTTACTCAGCTCAGTCACTTTAGAGACACTGGCAGCTGGGGTCCTCACTTCCAACTCCCATTTTGACTGCAAGGCTGCCCAGAGTCGGCTGTCCTCCCATCTTCCCTCATGCTCTCCTGGTGTCCCTTGGACTCTTAAGAAGGACTCCACCACCATCGTGCCTGCTCCTCCAGTAAATCAGCGGATTACAATCTGCCCCTTTAGCACGGATCATTGACTCTTCTTTGGGGCTACTGACCACTGCCTCCTCTTTCTAAAACTGGTTCGGATTAGTCACCCGATCCTACACTGACTGACAGTTATGTTTGTCTGTCAATTCATTGTTTGTTTCTCTCTCTCTCTCTCTGATTCCTCAGTTCTCTTTTAAAATCCTGTGGGATGCAGGGGCGGCAATGATGACTCCAGTGATAATGAGGGAACTGGTCAATGCCACATGGGTGAACGTGGATGCGGGATCGCCCACTCCTAATGTGCCTCCCATGTCACTCTGTCCAGCTACCTACGCCCCACCCAAAAACGCAAGCACATTATGTAGTTATCTCATAAAATGCACGTACCACAGACTCACTATCTCACAAATACTCAGATACATTTAATGATCAGTGATGACGATGTAACAGAGTACGGAACACAGTAAAAGGTGCATATGCTAAAGTGTCTAGCTGCTATGCAGCAGTGATACACATGCTTAGTTTCAGTGAATGTGTATATTTTAGGTATAATGTTTATTATATTCTTAATCATGTTGGACAGTTTTTAACTTGTTATTGGATGTAGGGTCCAACAATGGTGGGTAATGCAGAAAGAGGGTATCAGTCTAATCAAAATACTTGAATCTAGATAAAAATGATTAAATAATGTCCTACTGAATTACCACCGTAAAAACCATGAATGATTAACTACCAAAAATTCTATTTTCATACTAGAAAATCAGACTTCTCAAGGGCATACACTTACATACTCACATGATTTACAGGCTAGCTGTGTAAAATGAGAGAACCAGAATCGAGTGTTGATGGAGGAAAAAATCACAGACATGAGCTAAGATATTGATTATCTCTTGCAATTAAGTAACAGGAACTCTCCTCGGTTTAGTGGCTGGCAATTATCATTTTATTGACTGCAAATGGCTTTGAAAACCAATTAAAATCACCCAACAGAATAAAAAAATTAGAACAATTAAGCTGAAGTGAGCGCAGACTTAAGCATCATAAAGCCGTTCCGTAGGTAGTTGACGTTTTACAATGAGAATTCTTCTGAATCCATGCTGCCTCCATCAAGAGCTAGAGACCTTGGACAAATATTTTTCCATGTAATTCATTTTTACTGTGGCACAGATTTAATTGATGACCATAATTCATGTCTTTTTATTCAGTCTGTTAAGTTTATGATTATTATAAAGAGGTTTACCTTTAATGTTTTACAGTTTATAACATTTCAGTAAACTTAGCACAGTAATTTAAATATTACCTTTGAATGAAAATAGAAATTTCAAGAAAAAACTGCAACTTAGCAAAAAAAAAAAAGAGCCGATCAATACACTGGGTTAACTGGATCAAGAATATCACAGGACTTAAGGGACTTTCAAAACTAGACTAGATGTCATTTTAGAAGAATTAAGGGGCTAGGACTGGTGAGTGTTTGTTGGGCTGAATGGCCTGTTCTTATCAAGATTGTTCTAATGTTCAGAAATGTTACTAAATATATTTTTAAAAACTGTGCTGAATAAGAACTTTACTCTGTAGATATTGTGCATAGGGTGGCATGCTATCACTGGGTCGCCCATTTTTTAAGTATTATCAAAAGCATGTGAAATTAAAACATTGACTTGACTGCCAAATAATATCCATTCATCCACTTTCAAATCTGCTTATCCAAAGCACATTTGTGGGGAAGCTGTAGTCTATTCCAGCAAACATCCGATGCAAGCCAGAAACAATCCCTGGAAAGGGCGCTAGTCCATCACAGGGTGAACATACGTGTGTCAGGGGCCAGTTGACCTTCACCAATCCACCTAACCAGCATGTCTTTTGACTATGGAAGGAACCCAGAGCACCTGGAGGAGAACACGTAAGATTCACACCAAGAGGACCCAGGACATGAACCCTGATCTTCTGTAGTAAGGATGTAGTACTAGTGTTGTGCCACCAGATTGGCCACCAAATAATATTTAACAAGAATCCTGTATGGGCTAGCACAAAAAAATATTAGCTATGCGTTAAAACACTCCTGAAAACCATCAGGATGCTGTATGGTAAAGAGGGGTGGCAAATTAAAAGATGGGAGGTAAAGTAGGTTTGAAATTTGATAAAATGGATACAACACATTAGAAGTTATGTAATACTTTAAATCAAACAATGCTCACTGTTTTAAAAGACTTATTAAAATGATTTAAATATTAAAGAGTAACTAAATTTATCTTGGAGTTTGCATGTTCTCCCCGTGTCTGCGTGGGTTTCCTCCGGGCACTCCGGTTTCCTCCCACAATTCCAAAGACATGCAGGTTAGGTGGATTGGCGATTCTCAATTGGCCCTAGTGTGTGCTTGGTGTGTGGGTGTGTTTGTGTGTGTCCTGCAGTGGGTTGGCACCCTGCCCAGGATTGGTTCCTGCCTTGTGCCCTGTGTTGGCTGGGATTGGCTCCAGCAGACCCCCGTGGCCCTGTATTCGGTTTCAGCGGGTTGGAAAATGGATGGATGGATGGATAAATTAATCTTACTTCTACATAGTACATTGGAAATTAAACTTTGAATGATAGATAGATAGATAGATAGATAGATAGATAGATAGATAGATAGATAGATAGATAGATAGATAGATAGATAGATAGATAGATAGATAGATAGATAGATAGATAGATAGATAGATAGATAGTGTCACGCATGTGTGAGTAGAAGGATGTTGTATGGACCAAGTGAGGGTAACTCAATTCCAAGCCAGGGGGTGGCGGGCTGCGCTAAACCTTCTTCTGTTGTCTCTACAGACCAGACACGAGAAAACCTGTCTGACTCATCCCTGAATATGTTACTTCCGGTTTCAGTGCCTAGGAGAATGTCACTTCCTGCCCCTGCGCCTGAAAGGGCGTCACTTCCGGTTCCAGCGCCTAGGACGATGTCATTTCCAGTTCCGGTACCTAGGACGGTGTCACTTCCAGTTGTGACATCAGAAGAAGGTCACTTCTGGTTCCCATATGCCACTTTCAAAGCCTATTGCAGCCAGGGATAATACATGGGTGGTTGCCCCAAACCTTTATGAGTGTGTTGAGTACAATAGATAAAACTTTATTTGTCCCAGGGGAAAATACAGAAATTCTTTAAATACATAAATAGGTGGAAAAATGAATAAATAAATCTACACACACACTGCAAAAGCATTTGAAAGTTCTGAAAGCATATATGAAAAACACTTCTAACAAAGAACATGCATTGTAAACTGTGTGTTCACCTAGGAAGTGTGTCCGACTGACCTCTTTTTCTGAACACAGGCAGGGTTGTGTGTGTTGCAAGATTAAGTATCAGTTTTCAGTGGGTGCTATATAAACAGGGTTTTACCACTGGTTTGTGCATCACTTGTCCAAGAGAGCTACACACTTCATTAATCTTACTAAAATGTGTGCTCCCATCGTGGTGTTATTCGATTTGAAAATGGAAGCTGCATTCCGTGACCTTAAGCAGGCCTTCACATCAGCTCCTGTTTTGGTTTCTCCTGACTTTTCTCTGCCTTTTATTCTTCAGACTGACACTTTGGACACATGTTTGGGTGCTGTGCTGAGCCAAAGTATCGATAGTGTTGGCCACACTATGATGAACCTGAGCCGGAAACTGTTGGACCAGGAAACAAGATGTGTGTCAGTCGAACAGAAGACTCTAGTAATTAAGCAGGCCATTATTCAGTTGACGTACTATCTTCTGGGCAACAAGTTCACTCCTTGTCATTGACCATGCATCTTTTCAGTGGATGGCGACAGAAAAACGTTGAATCCGAGAGTCGCCAGATGTTCCTGGGACCTCCAGCCATACCAGTTTAAATCCTTCCATCGCAGGGGATCCCGTCACAAAAATGCTGATGTTCTCTCTTGTGTCTTAGTTCAGGCTGTTAAACCCAGCAGGTTTGGGGAACGGTGGGCGAGAGACAGCCTTAGGGCTTATAACACAGTAATTCTACCCTGAGTCAAGGGTTATTTTATTTACTGCCTCTTCTTTCCTTCTGCAGACCTGAAGATCACTGACACAAAGACTGCTGACATCACTTCTGGTTCTGGAAACACTGAACCCACCTTTTCCTGCCGGGACTTCTCATATAGAACATCATGACCATAATTCAGCAGCCATAATTTGGACCTGCATCTGCAAAGACTTGAAAGCCTGGCTCTTTATTTGTGCAAAACCTTTTTGCAGACTTGCCAAATTTTAGGAGGTTCGCCATTTTGTGCCCCCAACCTCTAATTTTGTTTGGCTCTTTTTGTATTTTACAAAAAATATATTTTCACTTAAAGGTTTATTTTTTGTTTTTATTAAATACTTTCTTCTAACCACCAATTTATATACAGTATCCTGTGTTTAAACAATGCAACTGTTAACATCTGAGCTCCGTAGGCAGCAAGACAATTTATTTCTCATACTTTGACTTTTGGATGTATGCTTGCTTCCAAATTCATCCTCCTCACAGCAATTGGGGAGCATTTATGTCCTTTTCCTTTCAAGATAACCACTGTTTTAACAGTTTTGAACTATTTTGTTCTTGCCCTAAAGGTTATGACTTTTCATGTAGTGTTTATTTTGTAACCATTTGTTGATTTGTGACGATAACCACAATCTATTTCTTTTTTATCATTTCCCAAGATGCTGGATGGCAATGTATTTTATCTCATTCTTTATAGGAAGTGTAACAAAACATATCTTTGGAATTCGATGAATTTATAAGTAAGATATTTATTTATCCCTGTTCTTTGCCCAGTATGCCCTTCCAGCTAGGACAATTGCTATAATACACAAATTGTTTATGATGTAAGCATGAATATCACTTTCTTTATCATTATTTTCATTTAATATTATAAACTATGTGCCGTGTATAATAAATATTCATTTTGGCATGGCAAGGCACTATTCAGAGCCTTTTCACAAACATGTTGCTTATTGATTGGGTGAAACATGCTTCTGTTAACACTGCCAATTTGTAATTATAAAGAACAGTATTTGAATGTCATAAATTTGGCAGAATAATTAAACTATTAAAAATAAAGACCCAACTTTTCAGTAACATGAATTAAAATTTAAGCACCTCACAAGATAAAGAAATTGGCATAAATGTGTCGCTCTCTGGAAATATAATAAACACTTGACAAGTTGGCGATATACAAGGAGAATTTGTGAATGGGAGAGGGGTGGGGCCCTCCTCGCTCACACGCCAGCCTCTGGGTGTATCTTACATCCGCTTATCTAGCGAGAGAACTATTTAATGTATTTAGATTGGGGTTTTTTTCTGGAATTTATTTGAAAATTCCGGTTGATTTTGCAACTTCTCTCATCGTGCAAAGAATCATAGTTTGCTTGCAGTACCGATTTATTTGCACTGTAGTCTGAGACAGAAGCTACATGCGAAGGGAGGGGAAGCGTGACATCAGGAGTTGGGTGCCGGATGGGGCCCTTCTCACTTACACACCAGCCTCCATTCAAATCGCTCTATCTCTTGCCACGTTTTGGAGCAGACCTTGCCTCCGCATAGCTAGTGATACCTGTTTGTTTATTGTTTTTTAAAGTTTGTCCTGTTTCACAACTATGCAGGCAAAGCCGCGGGAGATGGCTAATCCTTTATATATTTTAATAAACAGTTTAAAGTGTTATACATTTTTTTCTAATAAAATGAAAGTTAAGTTTCACTATTCAGGAGGGATCCTAAAAACTTGTATTATTATTATTTTTTATTTTTTGTTTTAATCCAAAGATGTTCAGTTGCAGTAACATTTAGTTCCTCTGACAAACTGAATAGATTGAACAATATGGTCCCAGTTATTTCTTGTGTTCAAAATCTGAAACACAATCTGTCCATTTTGACTGAGTGAAGCAGTTTGTCAAAGCCCTGTCGAAAGATGAAGCCTGTTTTAAAAATTTGTGCCAAGCATTTCTGTTTGTCTGAGGTTAAATTTAAAGGGGGAATTTTTTGCCAAACCGTACATTAGAAAAATGATTCCTGATATAGAATTTAATGGTGTGATGAATGACCTGCAATGAGAGCCATAGGTGAATTTTCAAAGAAGTGAAAAGTATCAATAAAAGAAGTAATTTCTAAATATGTAGACAACAATTAAGATTAAAACTACAAAGAAACTGTGAAAAAGGAATTAGTTAAGTTTAAGGACTCTTAAAGTTCGCTTTTTGAATTAGTATTTGGAATTTTTCCCTGAAAATCTTGAAGTGGTGAGTGAAGAGCAGGATGAAAGATTCCATCACAGTGTGAAGAACGTGGAAGAGAGTACCAGGTCACTGGGACATCAGTATGTTGACAGACTACTGCTGGATGATTTACAGGGATGCACCAGAAAAACAGTACAAACGGCAGGCCGCCAAACAAAGTCTGAGCTCTATAGAGAAATTATACACAAGTCAATAAACATGTATTACTGTTTTCTTTACATATTTATTTAAAATATTAGGCTGAGTAAATATTTGTATGTTAAATTGATTTAGTACAATACTATGCATGAATACATTGTGTAATTTGCTCAATTTTAACTGAATTTCTTTTCAATTTTGTACTTAAAATTAACATGCTGGAAAAAATTCTAATTATATTTTATTTATTGCATTCATGAATGCAAACAAAAATAAGTATTGACAATAAAAACAATTTTTATGATTGCAGACTTGTACTATAAATGAATGCATATTACCTTGCTGGAAGCTTAGTGCAGCACATCCAATGAATGACCGTGGTGTCCTTTACATGATGTGTGTTTTTCAAAACTAGTTATTTGATGATTTTCAAATTTCATCTAAATTTATGTTATCAAACACTTTAATATTTATCAGAATTGTTTTAAAATCCATTCTTGTGGATTCCTACTTTATTCACATTTTTGGAAGTGCAGACCCCAAATTCAAAGAAAACCCAGATAGACTAAGGAAGTTGAAAATCGATAAATGGAGGTATTAAGGAGCAAATCTTTCATCGAACAAAATAAATTTTTCCACTGAAAACAAATTGCAGTTCAGTTATCCTAGTTCTTCACAGATCCATCATCTAACCTTAACAACTGAATGAAGATATTCATTTTCATTTCTTCTCATTTTTCCTTCGGAGTTGGACTCGCATTCAGGACCCCTATCAGATCAATGCAGTCAGTAATGGATAGATGTGCACTCCGTAGTCATTTTGTAGCAAAGTCACTGTAGGCAAAGTGGAAAAAGTTACAGTTGAAAGCAATTCTGTTGTTGTATAAATTGATTAAAATGAATGGGATACCCACTTCAGTTTATTTTTCATATCCTGTCATTTCTGATAGAAATCATTTTGTAAACTTTACTTGAGAAATGAGAAGCAATAGAGAGTGGTGAAAGTAGACCTTCAAGCTTAGAGAAACCCTAACTATGGAATTGGCAGAACAAAATTGAAATGATAAAACTGAAGGAAAACATGTAAGGGATCCCAAAACTAAAAGATGACCACTCCAACAGGATGGATAACACAGAAAGAAATATCCAGCATTTTCCTTTCAATTACAACTTTTGGATTAGATGGTATAGGTGGTTAGATTGTTTTGAACTATTTTAAATCTTACTTAACCTTTGCACTCAAATACGCAAATATGTCAAGAGTAAAAGAGTATTTAAAAATATCTGTGAATGTAAAGCAAAATGTGTTTCCCAATATGAAGGAGATATAAGAAGATGGGCCATTACATAAGAAGAGCTGGACAGAGCCGTAGAAGGGCATCAAACAAGCAGCAGGACTGGTTTCTGCTCCTTTGTGTGAGGAGGAACAAGAGCAGCATAACCAGTGGTGGCAGTGACACTAGCAAATCCCAGAACTAGAGAAAAATCTATCAGGAATGACAAGGAGAGAGCAATTGTCTGTGGCCACCACCTGCAGAGCCATTCCCTTTTTGAGGGTGTCTTGATGTTGCCTCTCTAGTGTAACTGCTGTCACTTTCATTTGCACCAAAGAAGGTTAAGTTGATTAACACAACTGCTTATGCTTCCTAATGGGACAGATTAATATTCTTTAAGCTCAAATGACTTTGTGTTAAACTGTGATGACAAAGTGTTCCCTTAATTTTTTTTATAATATATTGTAGACGATCAGCCCAGCTACAGACAGACACCAAGGACACACAATGTCCAAAAACACACACGTTTACTACTCTTCTTTTCCTTCTGCCACCTCCACTAATCTCCTTGCAAGCTCCGTCCTCTCCCATCCTACTCTGGCTTGTCTGCTGGAGTGTGGCGGCCTCCTTTATATGGCACCCAGAAGTGCTCTAGATGCATCCCAATTAACTTCCGGCAGCACTTCCAAGTGTGGCGGAAGTGCTGCTTGCGAATCTAGCTCCTCTTCTGGCAGCACTTGCTTCCAGAGCTGTCCATGCGCCCCCTGACAGTGGCCATGGACCCCAACAGGTTTGAACTTCTAAGCCCCAAGCCCGTGCCCCTGGAGCTCGAGGAGAGGAGTGGCCAGAAAGGCAATTTGTGACTGTGAGGCCTGGATATTGGGGGATCGGTGCTGGAGGCACTGAGTTTGAGCACTAAATTGTAAATAATTGTACATAAAGGTGTGTGTTGGGTGAAACAACGATGTCCACCTGTCTGTGTCCAGGTCCAGATCCTCTATATATATATATATACATACATATATATATATATATATATATATATATATATATATATATACATACACACACACACACACACACAGTCATCCCTCACCTATCGCGGGGGTTACATTCCACAACCCACCGCGAAAGGTGAAAATCCGCGAAGTAAAAATCATATGTTTATATGGTTATTTTTATATATTTTAAGCCCTTATAAACTCTCCCACACTCTTATAAACATTTCCTGCACAGTTATACAGCATAAAACCTTTGTATTCTCTTAGATATTAGGTAAGATTCTTTGAAATTATGTATGTAAACACACTGTTTATATACAGCACAACCTAAATATTATTGATAAGATATCAAGCGTCTCCGATATCACATATGTTACATGTTATGTTACAGCCATTACGATAGACAGGCCACCAGCAATAAATACGTGCAATGCAAGAAAAATTGTATATAGTAAATTGTGTGTACAGTGACACTAAACGTACGTACATGTACTAAGTACTGTACGTAGAAAATTAATTATGGTTACTCACCAACAGTGAAACCACGACTTGTCCGATAACGATGAGTTTAATTTTACTGCACAACAAAGGAGAACATTACAGCTCTTCTAAAGGAGCCTCTTCAGGTGACTGTGTAGGACCACCATTGTTCTTCTTCCGGCAGTCTTCAATCCAAATCCCTAAAGCAGATTCCATCCAGACTACTGCCTTATTACATCCACTTACAACTCTTTTTGCGCCCTTTTTAAATAAAAAGAATCGTGGACTCATTGATGCCGTAACGGCATCCTACAGCGGTGTAGCTGTTCCTTTCCTTCAATATATCCAAAACTTTTACCTTTTCAGCAATCGTTAGCATCTTCCGTTGGCGCTTGGGCACGGCTCCTGAAGCAGTAGCAGGAGCAGATCGTTTTTGAGCCATAACGAAGGGCTTGACTATGGACAAAGATAAACACAAAAGAGCACAAAAAATTAACTCTTTACACAGCGAAACACGTTAATGCTAAATGAGCGAGACGAGACTTCCTGGATAACACAGCGGAATTGAATTCGGAGCTCTGTTGCTGAGCCAATCAGCACACAGGAACTTAACTTCGTGCTCTGATTTGGTAGCTTCTGAGCCATCCGCCAGTAGCCTCCCTTGTATGAAATCAACTGTGCAAACCAACTGAGGAAGCATGTACCAGAAGTAAAAAGACCCATTGTCCAAGCAGAAACCCGCGAAGCAGCAAAAAATCTGGGTTATATATTTAGATATGCTTACATTTAAAGTCCACGATAGAATGAAGCCGCGAAAGTCGAAGTGCGATATAGCGAGGGATTACTGTATACTGTATACAAATATATTTATATATAGAGTATATATACTCACACTCAATTCTAGTCCTGAACAGACCCAGTTGTTTAAGGTTATTTATCAGACTACTTTCCCTCTTTCTATTTTAGCTATAAGTTGTTACTATTGATGAAATATGTCAATTCCCCATTAATCAGACTTAGTCTTTAAAGTGTAGAAGAAGGCTATGTCCACACCACTACATATCCATTTAAAAATGACATTGTTAAATGTAAACGTATTTGTGCACAGTTTGTGCATTTTGCGTCATTTGTGAAGGGATTTCTGTTAACACTAAACAACTAAAAACACATATGATGTTGCCAGTCGCCTACGATGGGCATCCATGACATCAGCTAGAAAAAAGAAGAGGATTTGTCCTCCATGTTAGACATTCATTTACTTGTGTTTTTGCAATTTGTTTCAGCATTTCTGATCTTTTAAAGCCTGAGTCTCATTTTGTTTGGAAATTATATGTATTGAAGACCAAAGGATGTGATGTAAGTCAGGAAACAGACTTTTTAAATGAGGAATTCAAGACAATTTTTCATTAAACCAAAACGAAACCCTAAATCATAGTCAGAAGAACGCTGATAAAGAATTGAACACCAGGAAGAACTATCATAAAAAATCAGAGGTAAGAATCAGTGGTTATCTATTAAACTCTGGTAAAGAGGAAATGAACAGCACAATCTTTATGCTGTTCCACTGTGGACCTCATGTGTTGAGACCTCATGGTGTCGCTGTAACAACAGAATCGCAAAATGGCTGCACATGTAAAAATTAAAATGATGTCAGAATAAGATGCAAATAAATTCTAACAATGTAAAATTGAAAGTGAACCAAAAAACTAATATCAGAACTGAATTCAGCATCCCAAAAATGTAAGTATTTATGAAGGACGTTCAAAAAGTTTCCGTACTTTTTTTTAACTCTATTTATTAAAAATTTAAACTTTCTACATAGTCACCTTCCTTTGAGATGCAATTTTCCCAGCGTCAACCCAACTTTTTAATGCCATCAGCAATAAATGTTTTTGGTTGAGTGCATAGCCACTGGCGCACCGCTGCTTTCACAACATCATGGCCGTGGCTGTAGCTGGACGTCCAGAACGCTCTGCATCTGTCAAACTGAAACAGCCATTTTTGAACATTTCAATCCACTCATAGACCAGTCTATGAGAGAGAACTTTATCCCCATACTGAGCACACATGCGGAGATGAATTTGTGCTCCTGGCACACCTTCTGCTCACAAAAAGCGTATCACAGAATGCTGTTCCTCTTTGGTGCAGTTTGTAAGTTTTGCAGCCATCTTCACCACTAGGTGACAACTCTTATACTAAACTGCAAGGCCAGCTGGCTTGCCAGACAGAACTAGTCAGATGACACTCTCAGACATGACCAATTACTACTCTTGCTTTCACTGTTTCCAACGAAAATAATAAAGTGCGGAAACTTTTTGATCATCCCTTATATTAAGTAAAATGCCCCAAAATGGAGTAAAAAATATTAAACAAAACATAATCCCAACAAATACTGAGCTCATGCAAGCTGGGGTGAGGTTGGTTTTTCAGGCTGACTTAGTGAAGTCCTGGTAGGGACTGTGTCATTTTGAAACCTCTTCACCAATTTTGTCATTTTGTGTTGCTGGATCCCAACACATGTCACCACTTTCCAGTACTGCAAATACTATAATGAACTTATCTGCAAACGTCTGCCTTCCTTACCAGGAGAATCTCAGAATAAAGTTTAAACAAACAATAAACATTACATCTAACCTAACAAACAGTTCACTTTGAAGCTGGACTAGACTATCCCTGTTGTTTTGTTGCCCTCCAAAAGTCCATATTCTTGATTGATGCTGCCTAACTTTAGCAGAGATTTACAGGGCTGTCTTTCATGTCATATCTAAGGGCATATCATCATTCGCCAAACCAGAACCTATTCTGGAAGATGGCACCTAGTTAGGTAAAAAGATGGCACCCTTTTATGGTCATTATGTGTGAAACCAGATATTATCCTGCATTTTTAGCACACATTTTATCATAGGGGCACTTCACTGTACTTGTTACTTCCTGAAGACATTTCTAATGATAATGATTGGTCAAAGTTTGAAAATAGAAAAAAAAAATCAAAACATATTGCTTTTACATAGGAAATGGTCAAATGCATGTTTAATTTGGATGTTTTTAGATAGTCACTGATATTTATTTTTTCCTATTAGGAATTAAAATAGTTTTAACATAAACATGCACATTTTTCTTAAGCAAATGTTTCATTAAGGATAGATAATGAAGAAGTTACTGTATATGCCTTTAGCTGCAACTTATCCAAGTTATACATGTGATCAACAAGATGTAAATTTAATTCCAGCTGTATGCACTATGTGGACAAAGACAGTTATAAAAAACAATTACGTATTAATACTAGCATGAAAATGGTGAATTAATCTTGTAAAGGCAGCTGTTGTGGATAAAGTAAGAAATATTAGTTTGTCACATCCAAAGTAAATAACTGTAATCTTCCAGTAGTGGTCTTACCACTTACAGATTGCACTTACGGACATTCAGTGGTGACAAATGCTTTTAAAAGAGTTTTGACATGCAAGAAGCACATGGCTACTCAAACACTTAGCTGATGGTAATGCATTCATTTTAGAGTACTCTTTAAGATCATGATAGTCAACTACAATACCCTTTGTCTGAATTATGTTGGATATATGAGTTTATACTGTACTTTCAGATACACTGCTTGTATGAAAAGGTGCTATATAAATCTATATAATCTATAAATTCTAGCTTTTTCATACCCTCTCTGCACTATTTGAAAAGTGAACACTATTACAATCACCATTTTATTGTATATATGTATTATTTTTTTAATTTGTAAATTCCTTCTTGGATATTTGACTACTCTATATTTCCTTCTTGTTTCTCTTTTATGTTTGCATTTTTTTTCACTGGTTCTCTGGGTAATAATTTACTTGGAACATTCATTGTGATTATACTGCTTTTTAATTTTGTAAATAGCTTTCTGTTTGCCAGTTTACTATTTTTTGTTATAATGTTAGTAATTATGCAGTATTCATGCACACAGGGTTAGAGGTATTCAAGTGTAAATAGTTTTTTGTTATCTACAGAAAAAAACTGTGACCAAACAGACACTGAGAGCTGTACTTGTGCCAGAAGATTCCCCTGCCTACTTTATATGTTTCCATAATAAAAGTTTGCTTATTTTTTACTTTAAAAATTCACATTGTTTATTTTAAAAAAAATGCAATACATGCTTAAAAAAGAGCAAATGATTATACGTCACACACGAAATTGGAATATGGCACAAATTGAAATTCTGAGTGGAATATCAAAAATCAGCATGGAATGGTCCATACTGTATTTGTACTCTATGTAAATTTCTATTTAGTGCTACCACAGGAAATACTGTAACTGCACCGAAGATTTCACAGTACCATATAACCAGTTTTACTGTACAATAATATGCAATCAAGAACATTAACTTGTATCATATTTATTATGCACACAAGTAAATGTAGAGAAAGATAAACAGGTTTGTGTCAAGTGAACAACTTTAATAATTTCATTTAAAGCTGAACACATTGGGTCAAATGAAGTAAACAAGCAGCACAGACAGACAGGTTGGACTGGGGCACCTTAATGCCTCCGAGCACGTCAACCTTTACAGATTTGTTATGGTGTGTGTGTCTGTTTGTGTTAATTTCTTTTTCTTCATCATTTGGCAGCTGCCTTCACTTATACATTTCTTTGTGTTTGAATTCATGCACTTAAATATGCCCCTGTGTGTGTGCATATATGTATGCTTAAATAAATTATGTATCTCAAAAAGTACTTGTACAAAAAATTTTGCAAATCAGTAGGCCTAATCCTATGACTAAAGGGTGCACACTGCACATATCCTGGTTAAATTAAACAATTTCTACAGAATCTATCATTGGACGTAGGTCAAACAGTTTTTTAAGGATATGGGGATAAGCACTGAATCAAAAAGAGTTGGTCTGGTGCCCTTAACAAGGCAAACATGATTCACCTTATTTGATAAACATTTTTCAGTTTTTACCAAAGTTATCTTTGTACATGGGTCATTCAGGCAGAAGCCTCGAAAACCATTTGCTCTAAAATGTTCGGTCTTTGCAGGAATGCTGTCATCTACGAGCTCTAAACAATGCACAGAAAATAACTGTACTTTTAAGACATGAACATCAGTTTTTGATTTCCCACAAACATAAACACACATACAGACACCATGCCAAAATCGACTATTCTCGATGTTTTGAACATCGCAGACTTTTGACCCTGCCACCATACTTTAACTTACATTGAAGTAAAAATGGTTACACTTTCTGCTTTGTAAAGACTTATCCATCCATCCATCCATCCAACCATCCATTTTCTAACCCGCTGAATCCAAACACAGGGTCACGGGGGTCTGCTGGAGCCAATCCCAGCCAACACAGGGCACAAGGCAGGAACCAATCCTGGGCAGGGTGCCAACCCACTGCAGGTAAAGACTTATAGAAATTTTTAATCAAACCAACGGTTTCCTGTTTTGCACTCAATGCTGTGAGAATAAGCATTGGCTATTAGTGCTCCCTCCAATCTTTTGGGTATTTGGCCTTAAAGAAACAGCAAGATGGCATCAGAGTGGACCTACAAAGCACAACTTCTCAATTAGCTGTTGTTGTTACATCACACTGAGCCTACGCCATCAAATAGGGATGTCCGAGGTGCCGCCACATCTTTTCCCCAACTCTTTTACACCTCTTGTTTGTTTTTTAATACATTACATTTTTTGTAATGTTTCTTTTACAAATTATCTAAACCCATTTAAACACATTTTATATAGAGTAAGTTCTACAAAGAAGCCTGAAGCACTCATTTATTTTGCCCTCTGAGCTCATTCCTTTGGTTTTATATAAGCATTAACCTGCATATAATGTCATAAGCTGGAGTCCAAAAGTGCTTGCCTATAATTTCCCTGGACGCTATTTTCATTCTCTCAAACCTTTTTTTCTTTTTTACATGCCCTTTACTGCCCTTCATTCTTTCCACTTGACTGAATGGCCAATACAGTGATTAGGTGAGCCTATACTATATTTAAAATCAATATTTTCTTAATACGAAATTTCCAGTGATAAAACACATAAACTACATAAGAACTCTGCAAACCCCTGCTAACTTAAACTAAAATATAGTAAAAATTCTTCTTCTTCAGCTTATTCTTCTTTTTCTTACTGCTGCTCCCATTAGGGGTTATATTATCACCTAATATTATAGTAAAATTACTATGTGATAAAAAGAGAGGTAAAGAAACAAAACATCTTAAAATGCACACTTGGAAGGGAAAGGGAATGTTGCATCATACTATAGACGAATATTTATTTATTTTTTCATAAATACAATCTGTAAATGAAACATGATGCTTGTGGATACAAACTGATACTAAATGTCAAACTGCTTGGGAAATGTGTATTTTGAAGATAAGAATCAGCAACATTCAGAAAAAAAGTGATTCTATGGAGCTGAACTGCCTAAAGTGGTACTTTGCTTCTCGCAGACCACCATATAATTTGCAACCACATATTTTGCTCAAAGGAGTAGCCTCTGGAATGCTATGATATGACTTTCTTAGATCTAATCTGTACACCACAAATTTGCTTAAGACCTCTATGTGCAGCAATGTCTTTTAGCTTTCCTATACTGTAATGTTGACGCTCAAAAAATATCCAGTTACAGGTCTGAAAATAAATAAAAAAATATTTCCTTGTCTTGTTTATATGTTTAGCACATAAACATGTTCTCGAAAGATTTGGAGAATCTTAATATTTTACCCCTAGTCAGTCAAACTTGCTCATTTAATATATTTTAAAAGTTTAAGAATAACTGCATGTTGTAAGATGGGTGCCATAATGACATATTGTGTAAATACAGATTTTTTTTTCCTCTTGTTTGCATTCAATTTTGGATTAAACGAGGAACCTCTATTAAAATTTTAAATCATTATCTCATATAATATTTTAAATCATTACCTCACATCCATAAAAATAACTCTAGTCTGTAAGAGAATTAACAGAAAGAGCTTAGTGTGAAATTATTGTGAAATGTACTTGTTTGCCATTACTACACTAAACTTCATCAGCGGTAGGAGGCTGTGTGGATGTTCCCACTTTTGTCTTGCCCATAATACCCCTGCTTGATCTTGCCTACAATTGGGATCAGAAAGGTGGATATTGAGTCACGGAAAAGAATAACCAAGAAGCAGGTACTGTGCCTTTGTACAAAGGAGAGTAGATACCTTCACTTGTATTAGGTAATCAACAGCATTAGTACTCACTTCAGTCGAATCTCAATGGCAGTGTTGCTCTATTAAATGGGTAAACAACTCCTGAAGTTCTCTTTTCATAAAAGAAGCATAGCCATTGATAATGCATCATTGTTAATACCATTTGAAAGGGTGTTGTATTCACTGAAACCCATTCTTTTTTTGTGAATGCTTAGAAAGGAATGCTGGATATACTATCTGCGCTTGTATCACTCATTTAGTTGACTTCATTTATAGAATCGTGACACTAGTAATAGGTGACTTTTCATTCACTCCTTCTATGTCAAGCCTCTGTTATGTAAAATGATTGAATAATGTATAGTACTGTATAACCTTGATTATAAATGCTGCAGCTTTTGAGACTGGTAATTAAAAATGAGACCATACCAAAACTGGCTTTAATATAAGACAATTCAAAAACAAGTAGGATGGGTGAACAATGAGGTCATACAGGACACTAACCCAATGAACAGATGTCGGTCTCTTTTATTGACAAATCCACATTTTATCTTGATTATACTGACAGGCAAATTGGGGCCTAGGGACAATGTGACAAATGTGTCTAACTGTACCCTGTGGCATAGCAAGGAGGATCTGTCATGATATCCTCAGGAGTCATCACTCAAGGTAGAGCAGCCCACCTTGTCATCAGGATGGTATTCTCAGGAAGAATATGCACTGTGTCTAAATGAGGTAGCATACTGCTTTAGGGGGTCTGTATGTAGTCCTAATGTCATCTAAATTCAGTGCAAATGATACATTTGTCAAAACAAAAAGACATTTGAAGTCATTTGTGTTTTATGGTCTTACTGATGTGAAAGACATAGAATGCAGTTTTGTTTTGCTCTATTTCTTGCAGAGCTGAATTAGTATATAGGGGGGTCATATTGTTCTGGGTGAGGCTTTGAAAAAATGAAATCCTTTTGCTTTTCAAAAATATCATTTTTTAATGAAATCAACCAAGATTGTGAAAGAAGATGAATATTTGATTGTTTAACTGTTAAGTTACTTTTATACTCCAGAGAATCACAACAAATTTTAAGCTACAAAGTTAGCTTGACAGGGGATAAGGCACGTTAAAGAAATGTGAAAAATGTACCCATAAGAAAGAAATGGAAAAGGCACAAATAATTCATATGGCAACCAATAAAGCATGTATACTGAGGATTTTAATCAGGAACACTTCAATAAAATTAAAATATAATATATCCTTCTGTCAGAACTAAGAAGCATAAAACTGTATTGATGAAAGTAAAAAGATGGGACTAAACAAAAAGAAATTGTTTTTGGTAGTATTTAGCCATAGCAGATACATATAATAGTTCAACTAAAGAAAAGAAGTGAATGCTTCAATAATCAGCACCAGTAGACATCTATGTCCATCATGTCACATGGGTTTGGCAACTCATAATAAACGCTAAGGGTCATGGAATCTGCTGGATATCCTTTTGGCAGTGGAGCTCCTTACGGAATATGCCATCTAAAAGTGATATTTTTTTATGTTCCTTACCCCATGTAGAATGGAGTGATGACTGAGAAAATATTTTAATGTCATGTTTCCATTCACAAGAGATAACAAAGTTTCTGATGTGATAGGGGTCTATCAAAAAGGCCATGAAAAAATCTCACATGACTCCACCTGTCAAGTCATCCTGTTGTCTTCCAACAATGTGCCAAACACACATATTTTTATAAAAATATTGTAAAATAGTCCACCTCCAGAAACAATGCTTTTCATTTACCCAAGCATTTGAATGGAAGACTCATCTCCCAGCCTCGGTCATTAGTCAGGGGTCCATCCCAGTAACTGCTTAATGACTGATCTTTATGTGATATTAACAAAAAGCAAGCAATATGAAACATATAAAACTAAAAGTTAAAGAGTTGCAAATGAAAACATGATCAGGAAGAGAATATGCTTTGGACTTTTGGATATCTGAGATGCCTCAACAACCAGAAGGGCAATTCACCCATTTAGTTTCACAGCCTGACACTAAATATTCCTCAGGTACTCCAATTGTGGCTCATCACTGTGAATATAAATGTTAATGATGGGAGGTAGGTCTATAATTCAAATGCTTGGGAGCATCTGAGTGCTGTCTATTTATGTTCATGAGAGAGATTTCTGGAGTTGGATTATTTAACAATATTTTACTGAAAATATGTGTGTTTGGGACATTGTGAGTATACAACTGGATGACTTGGCAAGTGGATAATGCGACATGTGTAATATGAGATCTTTTGAGTTTTACTGCAGTTCAGTGCTGGTCAGCATAGATATCTGTCATATCAGAAATTTTATAATGTCCATTCTTCATGAACATACCATTTACATGGAGTAAGTAACATATAAAAATATATTATTTTTGGGTGAGTATCCTTTACCAAAAAAACTCTTTAGTAGGAACTGTGAGATGAAAGCCACACGAGATTGAAGGCTAAATAGGGCCAACAAATTGATGGCATGTGGCTCAGTGAAAAATGCAAACCTACTCAGGATGAGAATGAGCTGTTGTTTAGGTGGGTAAAATAATACAGTACTAAATATGAAAAAAAAACTCTAACTCAAAAATCCACAGACTAGAAAACGACTCAGTGCCAAAGTAATCACACAATTTATTTATAAAGGCAGGTATCATTAAAGGAAATGCGTCTTAGGTAGGAGATCACTTTCAGATGAGTCTTAGCACTGGATGATGCTACCATCAAGGGAAAAGTGCTAGAGAGAATGTCACAGAAAGCTATGCCCATGTCATAATATTATTATGTACCTTAACTATCTGAGCTTCAGGATAAGGTTTACTTTATAACTTTAACATGGAATATATGTATTTGCTTCCATTATTTGAAACAATTTAATATAAATCACAAGCATTTTAGCCAGTTGTTATATATTATAACAATCACCAAACCTCAGATTGGAGGTTTCACTTAACTTCCCATCTGAGCTTAAATAATGGTGGTTAAGTGAAAAACCTACCAGTAGCTCAGAGATAACAAATTGCCGAGATAAATAAAATTAAGTAGTTTTAGGGGCCCATCACTGATTATAATAAAGGGCAGCCTGACAAATAAAAACTAAACTATTCAATAATAAAAGTCTGTCTCCATGCTCTCTCTTTTCATTTGGGAGCCTCTTGAACCCGACACCGTTGATAGACATGACCGGGATGAGCTGTACAAATGAGGACACCACGTGCAGCAAGAGGAAGGAGCAAAGGTGAACAATGCTTTTATTAAAATTAATTTGTAAGAAGTGTTCAAAAGTGCAGTGCTCCCATACACATAATAAATCAATAATCCATAGAAAGGTGCATCAGTGGAAGTTAAAATCACAATAAATAAATCCATTAAAAACAAGGCTAAAATCAGCTGGCAGAAAACTGTCTTTACTAAAAAGCCTGGTGCTCCCTTTCTCATTGCTTTCTCCTCTGCTTATCCCATACGGGCTTTGCAGCAAAGGAGACTCCCTAACAGCAGACATAGCTGACCTTCCTCTGGTCCTGGTCCCTGCCAATCCATGGCTATGGAAAGGCTGCCTGTCAAGACCTCGGCTTGGGTCCCCAACATCCAGGAAATTCACACTGGGGCTCTCCTCCAAAGCCTCCTCGACCCCTGCTGCCTTCCCAGTCTTCTGTGGTGAGCCATCTAAACTCCCGGTCACTCCCGCTACTCATTGCAGCCCTTTCCAATGGCCCCCCTGAGTGTCGGCCACACACCCCTCTTTGGTGCTCACTTCCCAACTGCCTGCTTTCTCTCCTTTGAGCCTGCTCTCCTCAGCTCCCCCACTCCTGCACCAGCTCCTTCCGCCTCCTGCCTTCTTTCTTTCTTTCTCCTTTTAACCTTCATCTTTTCTTTTTCGGTTCTTTCTCCTCTCGCACTCGCGCTTTGCCTTTTAAAATGGTGACGTGGTGCAGCTGTGTTGATTAGCAGCTCCCGGTGCCTGTTATGGTCACGGATGATCTAACACCTGTGCACTTAGTGTAGGACTGTCCACTCCCGAATCACACCCGGAAATGGACCTCACCACACTACCTCACCCCCTCCTACCAAGACACGACTGCATTGATTATTTATTTAAAAAGATTCTGATCAGCTGTGTACCTTACTTTAAAACATGAGCTTAAAGGGTAATCTGTACTTAAATCAGTATCTGACATATTTTCATATCTGATACAAAAAATACATCATCGGTAACACATACAGAATTTCAGAATATACACAACATGTTTGAAATTACATTATAATTCAGAAACACATTCATAATGATGAAATGACAGATATATAGTACATGCAAGACAAAAAAACTCCAGAAACAGCTGTAGGGCTTATGAGCATGAGTTTAGTGGTGGCTGCAAGGCTAGGGATTTGCACCAGCAATCGGAAGGCTGCCGGTTCAAGTCTCGTAAACTCCAGAAATCACACTACTCTGATTGGCGCTTGAGTATTCACAACTATGCTTATATTTGCCCTTTTGCAGCCAGGGATCAAGTATACAGGTGGCTGCCCCAAACCTTTTTTCTGTAGGTTAAGGCTGAGTATTTCACAATGTATAAAAATTTAACACAATTTTCAGAAAGTATTGCCTGCTGGTGAAATTTCTGAAGATTAGAAATTAGCTATCAAAACTCTAATCACTACACTAACCTTTGGGTAGTTAGCTTAACACTTACAGGGTGAGCTGGATGACAATATAGACTGAAGAGATGGACACAATTTGTACAGGATATTAAATAGTCCTTGGTTGGGGATATAATATAGGAGAGTAGAATTCCTGCAAGCTAATAGGCAGCAGCAACATTTAAGTTGAAGTTTCATAACTTCATCCAGAGACTCTTCAAAAGTTCAGTTTTTTCAGGGGCCTCTGTAGAATGAGGGGGTGAGCTAGAAGAGCCCAGATGAATGGTAGAAATGGCGGCAGAAGTACTCCAGATTGTAGTCACATAAGGTCCTACACTTCACCTCTCAGACAACCTTCATCTGGGGTCAAATGCATAACACCGTGCGTAGAATTCACACTATAACATGTTGTATGGACAAAAGAGGAAATGTGCTTACGCACAAAAAAATCCAGATACATAAATCTGTGGGAATGGCAACTTCCACGTTCTTCCGCTACATAAATTCCGGTCAGTGTGAAAAGTAACGCACATGTACGCACCTGCTGTCCCACCCCATCTCCTCCCAGAATTAGACATCTTTGAATATGCAAATCAATTAAGCTCAGCGTTCTGTGAAAAGGCAATGGCAAAGCACGGGGGTAAATAGAAGAATTTCAGCGAATACCAGTTGGAGGCAAGGAAAAACGTACTATTTGTTGGTTTAAACAGTGGTATAAACAACAAAAGGAAGTTGATTGAGTGACATAGGGTGTCGGAGAAACTCGAAAGTTCAAGTTTACAAAGTCGCATAATGCCCGAAAAAAAAAGAAGTTGTCAGATATCAAAGTCACCGTGAAAAGGCGAGTCGTAGTGCACCGTCTGAGTGTCATATGAAAGCTTATTAGGGTACAGAGAAAAAAAATAGGCACACAGTGGGAAAAAAGCACGAAATTTCCACTTTAATCATGTAGTTTATTTTGTCATTAAAGTAGAACATCATAAACTTCATCTTAAAACAGTTTAATTTACTAGTTTCTCAAATCCCATCGTAACTAAAGTAGCATGTTAAATGCTTTGTTTTGTATATGTTATTCTATGTCCTCTGTGTGTGAATCCCTACGTGCTTCTTAAACCAACTTTCTCTTCCTCCGACAGGACACAGAATCCATTAAATTTGTGATATTACAGCTCTCTGAATAATTAAAATACTGAGATGTATACTTGATATCATTTTCATGATGATAGGAGTTAAAGCATGTTATTAAACATGGGAACATGGTGGCACAGTGATTGTTCATGCCTCACGCAAGATGCTTGTTGTGCCATGCGCGACCTTCGATGAAATAATTTATTGCAGCAGTACTGTCTCTTTCAAACATACTAACAATTCCTGTCCTTCCTTTTCTTTCTCCAAGTAACCAATCGCCACACAATCAGTTCTGTAATAGACGTTAAGTTATCTGTAAACTTAAAACACCGATTCTTTAAAACTTTTAAGGAACATTGAAATATCTTTGTAATGCATGTTTAATTATTCTATCCATCTATCCTTCCAGTGTCACGCCAGCCCCAGCAAAAATACAGTGCAAAGCAAAGACAATCTGTGAATGGAGCACCAGCGCTGCGGCACCATGTCCTCACCTGCTTAATTATTAACAATATAGATCATTTAAATGAAGTTAAAGTTTTATCTATATAATATAATAAACATATTTTGCTGCATTTCATCTTAAAAACGATATTGTCATCATATGTAAATACGTGCTTTATAAAGTGGCTCAGGTTGTGCAATATTGCTGTATTGCAAGTTTACAATAAGGTAATTGTACTTATAAGTACAAAGCGTTCTACAAGGAGCAGTTGATGGACTGATTGAGTGTGTTTATAGTTCTTGGGATGAAACTGTCTCTGAACCGCGAGGAAAGGCTCTGAAGCTTTTGCCATATGAGAGTAGTTCAAATAGACAGGATGGCTGAGGCAGCGTGTGCTAGATGTTATATACCGATAATTATCTTTCCAGTCAGCTGCTGTAGAGCTATGATTCCCCACTCAGATACAGTGATATAAATACTCAGAGTGGTGCAGTGAGAGTAATATGGAAAAAGATGATCCGCTTTGGCAACCCCTAACGGGAGCAGCTGGAGGAGGAAGAAGAAGAAAAAGGTGCAGTGAGAGTAACAACACTAAAGCAGCTATGGTATTTAGAAAAGTTTGACCATTCTGTGGAATGCAGCTGCTAGAATCCTAACTAGGAAAAGAAAATCCGAACACATTTCTCCAGTTTTAATGTCATTACACTGGTTACCTGTGTCATTCAGGATTGAATTTAAAATTCTGCTTATGGTTTATAAAGCCTTAAATAATCTCGCCCCATCTTATATATCGGAATGTCTGACACCTTATATTCCAAATCGTAACCTTAGATCCTCAAATGAGTGTCTCCTTAGAATTCCAAGAACAAAGCTTAAAAGAAGTGGTGAGGCGGCCTTCTGCTGCTATGCACCTAAAATCTGGAATAGCCTGCCAATAGGAATTCACCAGGCTAGTACAGTAGAGCACTTTAAAAAAACTGCTGAAAACACATTACTTTAACATGGCCTTTTTATAACTTCAATTTAACTTAATTTAACTTAATCCTGATACTCGGTATGTTCAATTCTTCATAAAAACTATTCATGGTGGCTCTAAAATCCGTACTGACCCCTACTCTGTCTTCTGTTTCTTTTTCCGGTTTCTTTGTGGTGGAGGCCTGCACCACCACCACCTACTCAAAGCATCATGATGCTCCAACAATGATGGATGGATTAAAAGGCAGAAGTCTACGTGACCATCATCATTAACCAACACATGGACAGGTTCACACACTGGACCTGGTTCTTTCTCGCGGTCTCAGAATCAGTGACTTGGACATTCTGCCTCCCAGCTTTTCTGATCACTCGCCTGTTCTGTTTAATCTGGATTTGGTCTCTGTTGAGCATGGTAAATCCACCACCACCCGTCCCTCCCGTGTCATTCCCCCCTCTGCTGCTGAAGATTTTGCAGCAGCTTTTTCACCAATCTCCACATCATGTGAATCCACGGATGCTGATGTTTTATTGCAAACTTTCCACACTTCCTGCTGTTCTGTGATGGATGTCGTAGCCCCACTCAAACGGAGACAATCCAAAGTCAAGCATGACCCATGGCTAAACGAACAAACTCGCTCCATCAGGCAAAACTGTAGGCGGCTAGAACGTAAATGGAGGAAAGATGGTCCCACTGTTACCTTCGACTGCATGAGAGACGCGTGGTCCCAATACCAGAGAGCAGTCAGAGGTGCAAGGAACCGTTTTTTTCGCTGACATCATCTCAAAAAACTCTGGCAATCAACGTGTCTTATACAAAACACTAAATGCTGTCCTCTCTCCAGCCGTAACTGTTTTCTCTGCTGCCTCCACTGCTCTTTGTAATCAGATCCTCACGTTTTTTCTGGATAAGGTCACGAACATTAGATCCCAGATCTCCATTTCTTCTTCTGGCTCTGTTGATTTAGCCGCTCCTCCGCACGGTTCCCTCACTAGCTTTGAACCTATTTCGCTCCCCCATCTGGAAAAAATCGTTGCCTCAATGAAGCCTTCGGGCTCTCCGGACGATGTGGTGCCGTCCAGACTGCTGAAAGATGTGTTTCCTGTGATTCGATATGATGTCCTAAAGATCATAACTAGTAGTCTATCCTCGGCTATAGTTCCTCATGCTTTTAAACACGCAGTTGTACATCCAATTGTGAAAAAACCTGATCTTGACCCTGCCATTCTTTCCAATCTTCGTCCAATCTTCAAACTACCTTTCTTGTCAAAAATACTAGAAAAAGTAGTTTATGAGCAATTAACTCATCACCTACAGGACCATCAGGTAATGGATCTTTTTCAGTCAGGCTTTAGGCCCCAACACAGCACAGAAACCGCGCATTTACGTGTCCTAAATGACGTCCTTTTGGCATTGGACTCAGGACTCCACGTGGTTATGGTTCTTCTCGACTTATCTGCTGCTTTCGACACAATCGACCGACATCATGATCTCCGACTCGAATCCTGGGCTGGTGTATCTGGCTTAGCCCTCGACTGGTTCAGGTCATATTTCTGCAACAGGACTCTCAGAGTCATGCTAGACGATTTTTCATCTGAATCAGTCCCACTCCCATGTGGGTCCCCAGGGTTCCATTTTAGGGCCACTACTTTTTTCAATCTACATCCTGCCTTTAGGTGAAATTTTTAGAAAACATGCAATTTCATATTACCTATATGCTGACGACTGCCAAATTTATTTCTCCCTCAAGCCAACTGACTCCACCAAACCTCTCCTCGACTGCCTATCTGACATTAAGGACTGGCTGGCTGTAAACTTCCTTCACCTGAACGATTCAAAACCGAGGTCATTGTTTTAGTCCCGACTGCAAACAGGCTCCACCCCTTGGCCTCGTTTCTCTTCCCATTCCAGTAACTTCGTCTGTCTCCAATCTTGGAATCAAAATGGATACGTTCCTGAAAATGGATGCTCAAGTCAACAGCACAGTAAAATCCTGCTTTTTCCATCTAAGGCGAATCGCCAAACTCAAGCCTATTCTTTCTAACCACCTCCTGAAATCATTAATTCATGCATTCATTACGTCCCGGCTTGACTACTCTAATTCCTGCCTTTTCGGTATCAGTAAAGCCACGCTTTCTAGACTCCAACTGGCTCAAAATGCGGCTGCAAGGCTTCTAACTGGAAGTAGCAGAATCCAACACATTTCACCGATTTTGAAAACCCTACACTGGCTGCCAGTTAGATTCAGAATCGATTTTAAGATTCTCCTCCTAACCTATAAGGCATTAAACGGTCTAGCCCCCGCCTATTTGAGTGTCTTGCTCCATTGTCACAATCCCCCTCGTGTTCTTAGATCCACAGATCAGCTGCTCCTAACCGTTCCCAAGGCACGTTTTAAAGCTCGTGGTGAAAGGGCTTTCTCCATCTGTGCACCCAGGCTCTGGAACTCCCTGCCCTTAGTGGTTAGGCAAGCCGCTTCAGTCGCCACATTCAAATCTCGCCTAAAAACGCACTTCTTCACATTGGCTTTTAATTCTTAACCTGTTTCATTTTCCACTTGCCTTTTGCTATTTTCTCTATTTTATTTGGTCCCTTGACCTGTTTTTAGTATCTCTGTTTTAATTCTCTCTTAATGTTTGTTTTTAATATTTTGCTTTTATCCTGCTTGTTGTAACTGTACAGCGCTTTGGTCAGTTGTAATGCTGTGTTTTTAAGCGCTCAACAAATAAATATGGTATGGTATGGTATGGTATTAAGTCCTTCTGTGAGAACCCTAAATCCAAAAAGGACTGTTTCATTTATGTTAGGTAGAATGCCCAGAGGGGACTGGGCAGTCTAATGGTCTGGAATCCCTACAGATTTTATTTTTTTCTCCAGCCGTCTGGAGTTTTTTTTTTGTTTTTTCTGTCCCCCCTGGCCATTGAACCTTACTCTTATTCAATGTTATTTAATGTTGATTTATTTTGTTTTCTTATTTTGTCTTTTATTTTTCTATTCTTTATTATGTAAAGCACTTTGAGCTACTGTTTGTATGAAAATTTGCTATATAAATAAAAGTTGTTGTTGTTGTTGACCATTATATTGTTACAGGTTAATTACAATCAGATGCATTAAACTAATAAATAGTATGCGGTTAATGTCAGTGTATTTATTAAGCCACGTCAGGGAAATAGATCTAAAAAAGAAAAGAAAACCACACTGGAACAGCAGTACTGCTTTGACGCTGGGTGCCGCCAGTTTGCAAAACTGAGCGGAGAACTTGTGTACACCAGGGATGAAGCTACTGTGAAAATGTGCGTGGCTTTACACCAAGTTTAGGTTTTATACATCACGATTTGAGTGTGGAAACGTTTGTACACAATATTTTTGTGCGTACTCACAGTTTATACATGAGGCCCCTAGTGAGAACAATTAGGAAGCCACTGTATTAAAGACGAGAAAGGCTGACAGGTAAGAAGGACAACTTAGCCTGTACACTTTTATAGTTATCCAAGAAACATTTAGTAAATCCCAGAGGAGCACAGCTTTTGTTGTTTACTTCTCTGTGTTTTTGTTTGTCTGATCCTTCCATTTCACCCTGCCTTGTTTTCTTGGTTTTGTATAGTAAACTACTCTTCCTAACTTGTTACTGAACTGTACTGATCTCGTTTTAGTTACAGTGTCTACTCCTAAATACCATTTGGCAAACTCCAAGAGTGGATTCAGTCTAGTCAGTCAACCATAAAAGCCTGATGGATGGATGGAGTGCTGCTGGGATGCTCATTCTTCCAAGAGTTTCCTATCTCAGCAGAGGTCTTCTTCCATTTCACAATTATTCAGGTCACTGTGCTCCAGAGACCACTCAAAGCTTTAGACATGATTTCCTAATTTTGTTCTGATCTGTGCCTCAATACGCTTCCCTGAAATTCATGCTGTGATCTTTGTCCTTGTACGCAGTGTGAATTGTGAGCCACCATATACACAGGAGTGTGTCTTTCTAAATGATATCCAATCAGTTCACTTTGTGACAGGTGGACTTCAATCATGTTCTAGACGTATCTCTAGGACAATTAAAGCGAATAGGATACACCTGACCACAATTTGGAGTGTCACAACAAATGGTCTGGACACTTATCAAAATAAGAGATTTTTGGTTTTTGAATTTTAACAAACTTATAAACCTTTCTGTAAACAAGCTTTCACTTTGTCACAATTGTTTACAGAGTGTAGATTGATGGGCAAACATGGGAAATATATTCACTTAAAATTAAATCTACAACGCAATGCATGATGCAAATTACTTTGTTTACAGAATAAAAATTATATTGTCTGTTTTCTTCTTTTTCTTTTGGGTACTCCTTTAATTTGTGAGGATCTGAAAAAGGGAGGAGAGAGTTAACTGTAAGTGCAGATATTTATTATATCGAGGGTGAATTGTTTAGAGTGTTTTTTTGATTAAAATTACAATAAACTTGCTTTATCGATGACTTAAATTATCCTGATTAAAACTTCCAAACTGAGGAACGGCTTTATTTTGGGAGGTTAGGGTTGAATAATTTAAAACAAGACAGCACTTCCTTAATTTGAGAAAAATGTTCTTTGTGTGGGCAGCATGGTGGAACAGTGGTAGCGCTGCTGCATTGCAGTAAGAAGACCAGGGTTTGTGCTCCATATCCTCCCCACGTGGATTTTGCTTATTCTCCCCAGGTATACGTGGGTTTCCTTCCGGCTGCTCTGGATTCCTCACCACAGTCCAAAGAAATGCAGGTTAGGTGAACTGGAGATGCTAAATTGTCCCTAGAGCAGGGATCTCAAACTCCAGTCCTGGAGGGCCGCAGTGTCTGCAGGTTGTCATTCTAAACCTTTCCTTAATTAGTCACCTCTTTTTGCTCATAATTAACTTCTTTTGAGTTCATTTTAATTGACTTGTTTTTTTAAGATTTGTTCCCCAGAATTTCTTCATCGTTCCTCTGAATTACTTAATTCAGAAATGAAATGTGACGTGAGTGAAATAAACAGAAGACCACCAAAGTCAGGTTCTCAAACTCCAACCAATTTCACTCCAACCAGCTGCTTAATAAGGCACCGAGTCTTGTTGTTTATTAAACCCGTTCTTTAATTCCATGGCTTGTTGCTGCTCCCATTGTACAATAGCATACATTTTCAAAATTGTTGATTTTTTCTTTACTTTTCTAAGAGCACTCTTAAAATGTTTTGGGGACCTGAGCAAATCAACATTCCTCAACCCTTTTTATTTTCAAATATGGTATGATGGACACAGTTTGTTGGTCTTGTTTTGGTTCATTTTGCATCTCATTATTGTTTGGCTGCTAATTAAGGAAATAGAAACAACTGAAGGATCTGAGTCTTCAAGAGCAAGTCAATTAAAATTAATTAAAACAGGTCACAAATTAAGAAAAGGGTTAGAATGAAAACATGCAGCCACTGCAGCCCCCCTCCAGGACTGGAGTTTGAGATCCCTGCACTAGTGTGTGTTTGCCCTCCAGGATTTGTTCCCTATGCTAGCTGGGATGGTCTCCAGCAGACCCCCACATCCCTGTTCAGGACTAAGCGGGTTTGAAGATATCCTCCTTTGTTTTACAGTGCTGAACTGGCAGTGTTACAGAGTCTTTGTTTAGTGATGTTTCTCTGCTGCTACATAATGAATATAGATTTTTTTTGGGTGGACGGACTAATGTATGGATAAATTAAAACATGGTATTAATAGCATGTAATTTCTCATTAACTTACGGAAATCTGTTCTAATAACAATAAGTTATTACTTAATAATAATAATAAGCAAAAACGAAAGTTGTACTGTTGCCATATTTGTAAGAATGTGTTACAGTAGTAGTCGGGACTGTTGGTAATACTGGAGCTGACTAAATCACATCATTAAAGATACGGCATATTAACAGTCTGTGGTTTTGAAAAGACAGTTGTTCCTTTGCCTCCAATGATTCTGGCATCTTTTCTGCTTCTAAACAATCTGAGCTAGTATTGTATTTTTTATTCATGTGGAATAACTTCAGCAAGAGAATTTACAGTTATCTATGCTGAACTGAAATCACTTTATATATTTCTTCCTTTGTTCTTGTTATTCATAAATCTTGACTTTCTCCATTTATTCATTTCCATTTTTGCTTCCAATGCTAACCTCCATGTCTTGATTCCTAAACAATTCTAACCTCACCTCATTTAATTGACCTTTTCAATTACTTTTCACATTCTGAAATTCTGACTTTTAAAGTTCATTGTATATATTTTCTCAGTGAACGCTCATCCTGTTCATCAGGCCCAGTTATGTTAAAGCAGTAATGTCAAGTCAGCTTATGAATACAGTTTAAAATGATTCTATTCTGTCACTGTGATAACTAAGGTGGCAAAGAAATGTAATGTTTTAACAGGTCACAGGCATATAGTAAGTTGATAATGCCATTCTTAATCTTTGACAGGTTTACCTGCCTGAAGGTTGTTACATCAAAGACAGAAGTGTGCAACATACCTCAGAGATGGGATGCTTACAGAGAGCTCAGTATTTAGTTAAAAAATGAACAAAGGACACATTAAAGCATTACAGTTGCCACAAAGAGTGAGGTATCAGAGTACAGAATGTTCACATACATATATATATATATATATATATATATATATATATATATATATATATATATATATATATATATATATATATATATATATATATATATATATATATACATATATATAAAGTGCATCCGTTGTTATGTTACAGCCTTATTTCAAAATGGATTAAACTCATTTTTTTCCTCAGAATTCTACAAACAAAACCCCATAATGACAACATGAAAAAAGTTTACTTGAGGTTTTTGCAGATTTATTAAAAATAAAAAAATTGAGAAAGCACATGTACATAATTATTCACAGCCTTTGCCATGAAGCTCAAAATTGAGCTCAGGTGCATCCTGTTTCCCCTGATCATCCTTAAGATGTTTCTGCAGCTTAATTGGAGTCCACCTGTGGTAAATTCAGTTGATTGGACATGATTTGGAAAGGCACACACCTGTCTATAGAAGGTCCCACAGTTGACAGTTCATGTCAGAGCATAAACCAAGCATGAAGTCAAAGGAATTGTCTGAAGACCTCCAAG
The DNA here is from genome assembly GCF_016835505.1 of Polypterus senegalus. Classification (NCBI taxonomy): domain Eukaryota; kingdom Metazoa; phylum Chordata; class Cladistia; order Polypteriformes; family Polypteridae; genus Polypterus; species Polypterus senegalus. Next base: position 158,203,665 of record NC_053160.1, read on the forward strand.
ACAGGATTGTCTCAAGGCAAAAATCTGAGGAAGGTTAGAGAAAAAATTTCTGCTGCTTTGAAGGTCCCAATGAGCACAGTGGCCTCCATCACCCGTAAGTGGAAGAAGTTCGAAACCACCAGGACACTTCCTAGAGCTGGCCGGCCATCTGAACTGAGCGAGCGGAAGCAGAGAGCGGCAGCGGATCAGCGAGCGGATCAGCGAGGAAGCAGAGAGCGGCAGCGGATCAGCGAAGCGGAAGCAGGAAGCAGAGAAGCGGCGGCGTCTCCCACAGGCACGTAGCCCTCGAAAGCACCCAGCAAGTTCACCTGAGGTAAAGCCGGCAGCTGACCAGTAGAAATAACCGGCAGTGAGAAATTAAAGTCGATCGCTCAGCGGGTGGTGGAAACTTAAAGCGACGGTGATTCAGCTCAACACGGAAAGCGCAGAAGCACCTATAAAAACGGCAAAGATGACTTCAACATTTAATGTAAGTTCTATCTGCTCTCTGCCCATCGAGGGCACGTTTATATGTTGTGTGTCCTGCAGTATGTACAGCTCAGGTTTTCCGGCCGACAGTGCAGATAGCTTCACCTGCCAAAAATGTTTAGTTAATTTAGAGTTGGTCGGGAAAATACGCGAATTGGAGGACCGCGTTAGGAATCTGATAGCGATTAGGCAAACCGAAAATTGGATCGACTCGGTTTGTTTAGACAATTCGGCTACATCTGATTCGGCTTCAGTCTCTCCAGGTCCCACTGTAGTCAGTGCGAGGCCGAAATCAGCAGCACCAATTCAGCCACAGGGCGAGTGGGTAACAGTAAGACGGGGACTAAGAATCCAAAATTTATGTCCCCAGCACCCAGGTCACCAATTGGACCCAGAACAGGTTCTCAGCTCTCCCGCAGCCTGTGGAAACTGAGAATAATAAAGTGCTCATAATTGGCGATTCCATAGTGCGGAATGTTAGAATTCCAAACTATGTTAAACCAGCAGTTAATGTTAAGTGCCTTGCAGGGGCCAAGATTTCTGGCATAAAGGCCGCATTGGACCGTGTTGCCGACGATGAAGTATCTACCTTATTGCTGCATGTCGGCACTAATGATATTTATTTACAGCAATCTGAGGTATTAAAGCGAACTTCATCTCTCTATGCACCAAAGCTAAAACAAAATGTCGGAATTTAATTGTATCTGGTCCCTTACCAAGATTATATAGAGGGGATGTGATTTATAGCAGATTGCATTCCTTTCACTGCTGGCTAGAAACCTGGTGTGCAAATAAAAGCATAGCATTTGTGAACAATTGGGATGATTTTTGGGAAAGGCCTGGATTTTTCAGAAGAGATGGTCTTCATCCTAACTGGAGGGATCTTATGTATTATCCCAAAATATGGCAGCAAAACTGCCTGGTTGACTGATTAGAGCACCATCCAGGCCGCAGTCATGTGATCTTAAATCACAGGCTGTTCTTTATCCCACCTGTTATTTTCCTGAAGCTGTTACCCATAATCCCTGTTGTGGGGCATCCAGTAAATTTAGTCTTGATACAAACCATAAATTAATTGATAACCAAAAATAAGGTGTATAATTAGACCAAGGGATAAAACCAGACACTCCACCAGGGGCATCTGTAATAGAAATTTAATTCAAATTAAAACAAAAAATATATCAGCAGTTCAGAAAGAACCATGCAGTTTTAAATGCTGTTTATTGAACATTCGCTCTCTTGGCACTAAAGCTGTTTTGGTAAATGATATAATATTAAGTACAAAATCTGATCTGTGTCTTCTTACTGAAACCTGGCTTAGTAAATGTGACACTGTTCCCTAGCTGAGGCGTCACCAGATGGATACTCGTTCCTTCATAAGTCTAGAGATTCTGGTCGAGGAGGAGGCCTTGGAATAATTCATTGTAACAAAATGCAAATCACTCCTAAAAATTTAGGCAACTTTACATCCTTTGAGGCATTCATTTTAAATATTAAAACAGATTCCAACACAATTATAGTGCTAGTCTACAGACCACCAGGGCCATATTCATTGTTCATGACTGAATTTAGCAACCTTCTGTCTGATTTGGCTATAAATTATGATCACGTAGTTCTGATGGGGATTTTAATGTACACATTGATGTGGAAACTGACACTTTTAGCAAATGTTTTACTTATTTGTTAAATTCAGTAGGATTTTGTCAGATTGTCAAAGGTCCAACTCATAATCATAACCATACATTAGATTTAATTATAACTTACAAAGTTGAAATTCAAAATTTAAATATTACTCCATTAAATGTAGTTATTTCCGATCACTTCTTAATTACGTTTGATTTAGTTCTGCCCATGCCAGCACTCGCAGATTAAAACAAAGACAGTGCGACATCTAGATTGTAATTCTGCTTCAAAATTTATAGATACCTTGAGTAAGTCGAGTGTAATTGTGGAAAACCATTTAGATCAGTTAACATCAAATGTAAACGTGGAAAACAATTTAGATCAGCTAATATCACATTATAATGTGACCTTGAGAGATGCTCTGGACACAGTGGCTCCCCTAAAACAAAAGTGATCAAAGCACATAGAAACTCTCCCTGGTTTAATGAAAACACTCGAGCTCTTAAATTAGAGTGTCGAAAACTGGAGCGCAGATGGAGAACAACAAAGCTACATGTCTTTCAAATTGCATGGACAGAGAGTGTTAATAAATATAAAAAAGCCCTCTTTAAAGCTCGCTCAGAATACTATTCTACATTAATAGATAGCAATAATAAAAATCCTAGGGTACTTTTTAGAGCAGTGGCTAAATTAACAAATGGGAATTCAGATCAACAGTGCAAAATACCAACAGATATTAGCAGTACAGACTTTATGAACTTCTTCAATGAGAAAATTAAAAATATAAGATCCCAGATCTCAGCATCACAGTACAAACCAAATACTAGCTTAGCAGACCCTGCACATTGCATTCAGCACTTTAATAATTTGAATCCTGTAACTCACCAGGAAGTCATAACTTTAATTACTAAAATGAAGCCCACTACTTGTTCCCTAGATCCAGTGCCAACAAAACTAGTAAAAAGTGCAATGGATGTTCTTGCAGCACCTATTCTAACCATTATCAATAGTTCATTACTGCATGGCACGTACCTGATGCACTAAAAGTGTCAGTCATTAAACCTTTACTTAAAAAGTCAGACCTAGACCCACACATACTAAATAACTATAGGCCTATTTCAAATTTACCATTTCTCTCTAAAATACTAGAGAAAGTAGTCGCCAGTCAGCTTCAGTCACACCTTACGCATTACAATTTATTTGAGAAATTCCAGTCTGGCTTTCGACTGGTCATAGTACAGAAACGGCACTAACACGGGTTGTAAATGACATTCTGATATCCTCTGATGAAGGAAATTCCACTGTAATTATGTTGTTGGACTTAAGTGCAGCATTTGACACCATTGACCATTCTATTTTACTGCACAGGCTAGAAAACGATGTTGGGCTTACAGGCCCGTGCTCGCTTGGTTCAGTTCTTATTTATCAAATCGATTCCAGTATGTACAGAAATGTGCTGACAGTACTCCATCATTATACACAGAAGTTCAATATGGTGTCCGCAGGGCTCAGTACTGGGACCTTTACTGTTTTCACTTTACATGCTTCCACTGGGATCTCTCATTAGGAAACATAATGTTAATTTTCACTGTATGCAGATGACACCCAGTTATACCTTTCATTTAAATCAAATGAAGTTTCTCCGATGTTGTCTTTAATTAGTTGTGTTAGTGAATTAAAGGAATGGATGAATGAGAACTACTTGTCTTTAAATACAGATAAAACAGAGATGTTAATTGTTGGAGGGAATGACGCTGATCACAGCAATATTTTGTCGTCATTTAACTCAGTTGGAATCCCAATTAATTTTACTGAATCAGCCCGCAATCTAGGAGTTATCTTTGACTCTAGCATGTCATTTAAAGCGCATATTACAAAGTCGTCCAAAACATGTTTTTTCCATCTTAAAAATGTTAGGAAATTAAGGCGCTTTCTAAATAAACAGGATTGTGAGAAATTAATTCATGCATTTATCTCTAGTAGGATTGACTACTGCAATGCGGTGTTCACTGGCTGTTCAAACTGTTCTCTATACAGCCTCCAGTTAATCCAAAATGCGCTGCAAGAATTATTACAAGAACAAGAAAATATGAACACATAACCCCAGTTCTTAAATCTTTACACTGGCTCCCAGTTAAGTTTAGGGCAGATTTCAAAATCCTCCTTTTAACATATAAAGCATTAAATGGCCAAGGTCCGCTTACTTGTCTGAACTTATCATGACTTACAAACCTGAGCACATTAAGATCTCAAGATGCCGGTCTGCTTAGGATTCCAAGGATTAATAAAATAACAGTGGGAGGTCGAGCTTTTAGTTACAGGGCCCCTAAACTGTGGAATGGTCTTCCTGCTTCCATAAGAGATGCCCCTTCAGTCTCAGCCTTTAAATCCCGGCTGAAGACTCACTACTTCAGTTTAGCATATCCTGACTAGAGCTGCTGATTAACTGTACATACTGCATCTCTGTTGTTAGTCATTAGCACTATAACATAAGTAACATGATAATTATATTTGAATACTAACCCTCACCTATTCTGTTTCTTTTCTCGGTACCCAAATGTGGCAATTGGTGCCACGCCCACCTGCCAAGTTGTTTGCCTGCCTATGGTAAAGTCATCCCTGATGGAGGATCACAGGAATCATGGGAAAGAGGGTCCTTTCATCGAGCAACGTTTCAGCCGTGGCATGGCCAAATGGGGAGGCAGCTAGATGGACGAGGTCTCCAGGACTCTAAAAATATCCAAAACTAATTATGTCATATCATCTACTGTTAAACCGTACTTCTAAAATTTTATTATTATGCTGTATTAAGGAATTGTTCCGTTCTGTGTATTGTATTGTATTGACCCCCTACTTTTGACACCCACTGCACGCCCAACCTACCTGGAAAGGGGTCTCTCTTTGAACTGCCTTTCCCGAGGTTTCTTCCATTTTCCCTACAAGGTTTTATTGGGAGTTTTTCCTTGTCTTCTCAGAGAGTCAAGGCTGGGGGGCTGTCAAAGGCAGGGCCTGTTAAAGCCCATTGCGGCACTTCCTGTGTGATTTTGGGCTATACAAAAAATAAACTGTAAATAAACTGTAACTGAGCGATCAGGGGAGAAGGGCCTTAGTCAGGGAGGTGACCAAGAACCCAATGGTCACTCTGTCAGAGCTCCAGAGGTCCTCTGTGGAGAGAGGAGAACCTTCCAGAAGGACAACCATTTCTGCAGCAATCCACCAATCAGGCCTGTATGGTAGAGTGGCCAGACGGAAGCCACTCCTTAGTAAAAGGCATATGGCAGCCTGCCTGGAGTTTACCAAAAGGCACCTGAAGGACTCTCAGACCATGAGAAACAAAATTCTCTGGTCTGATGAGACAAAGATTAAACTCTTTGGTGTGAATGCCAGGCGTCACGTTTGGAGGAAACAAGGCACAACTCATCACCAGGCCAATACCATCCCTACAGTGAAGCATGGTGGTGGCAGCGTCACAAAGTTGGTTCCTCAAGACTGCGTTAGCTGCGGAGCTCAGCTCACAGTGAAATGAGGTGAATGGGAGGGGAGATGATGACGTGACTCTCCCACCCGCCTTAACTGTCAATCCCCCCACAAAGACAGTCTCTCGGAATTTGCATAAGCACAGCCCTTCACCAGTAATTTTAACTTAGTTACAAAGTGATCAAAACTCTCATTTATATCCTGCGTCCTCTCATTAAACTTGTATACTGCATTAGATGTGGGCATGACAAACGCCAGCGGCAGCCTGTCTATGAACTTAATTTAAACTTTAGGTTTACACCGCTTTGTTTCCGAAGTAGCTGTACTCATGAATATGGTTGTATGTGTGACTCGGTCGCTTCTTATTGTTTCGCTGCCTTCTCAATTGTATAATGCACGTTTTCTTCAGCGCTTTTTGGAGTCCTTCCTTGTTTTCTACGTATTGCGTTGACAGTCAGTTCACGTGATTACGTGGTCGGCGTGATGATGTCACACGAAACACCGCCCCCCACGGCCATCGAGGTCAACTCCATTACATTATATGGAGAAAAATAGGTTCCAGTTATGACCATTATGCGTAGAATTTCGAAATGAAACCTGCCCAACTTTTGTAAGTAAGCTGTAATAAATGAGCCTGCCAAATTTCAGCCTTTTACCTACACGGGAAGTTGGGAGATTTAGTGATGAGTCAGTCAGTCAGTCAGTCAGTTAGGGCTTTGCCTTTTATTAGTATAGATTTGGAATAATTTATTTTATGACCTGTATTGTACATTTCGGAAAACATTGTTGCACTAATGCAACATTATATTCATTTGCATACCTTCATGCGGTTTTTCCAATCTTGGCAAGTGTTCTCATGTTGCTGCATGTTGGTATTTCTTTTGAACTCCAGGAGATGCAGACGACAGAACAGTACAGAGAGGTCATTTCCGCACTATATACAATCAAATGAGCAGCTTACTACTCAAAATGGTAAATTTGTGAAGCAGCTGATATCGAAACCGTGACCTCTTGATTGGAAGGTAGCAGTTCTTAACATTGCACCACGCAAGCTGTCATATCAACGGCCTACCATAACCTGCTTTCTTTTTTCTTCTGTTAAATTCTTGAATAAAAGTGCACGTGTTTTGTTATACTTGTACCTTTTGTGAAAGTGTTTATTTCATATGTGTATTTCAGGCTTCACACATACTCAAAAACAAATCTGCAATTCCTGACACTAAGCCAGTTTACACTTGACAGTGACTATATAATGTGTATCTTTTCAATATAATAAGAAGTCTGAGAGAAATGTGTGGACTTCACATAGAATGTGTACTGTAACAAGCTATAAAGCAACCACTAGGTCACACCGTTGACCAATAGAAACTGAAAAATAGAAGCATTATACTTTTTTAAATACACTCACCTAAAGGATTATTAGGAACACCTGTTCAATTTCTCATTAATACAATTATCTAATCAACCAATCACATGGCAGTTGCTTCAATGCATTTAAAGGTGTGGTCCTAGTCAAGACAATCTCCTGAACTTCAAACTGAATGTCAGAATGGGAAAGAAAGGTGATTTAAGCAATTTTGAGCGTGGCATGGTTGTTGGTGCCAGACGGGCCGGTCTGAGTATTTCACAATCTGCTCAGTTACTGGGATTTTCACGCACAACCATTTCTAGGGTTTACAAAGAATGGTGTGAAAAAGGAAAAACATCCAGTATGCGGCAGTCCTGTGGGCGAAAATGCCTTGTTGATGCTAGAGGTCAGAGGAGAATGGGCCGACTGATTCAAGCTGATAGAAGAGCAACTTTGACTGAAATAACCACTCGTTACAACCGAGGTATGCAGCAAAGCATTTGTGAAGCCACAACACGCACAACCTTGAGGCGGATGGGCTACAACAGCAGAAGACCCCACCGGGTACCACTCATCTCCACTACAAATAGGAAAAAGAGGCTACAATTTGCACGAGCTCACCAAAATTGGACAGTTGAAGACTGGAAAAATGTTGCCTGGTCTGATGAGTCTCGATTTCTGTTGAGACATTCAAATGGATCCATCATGCCTTGTTACCACTGTGCAGGCTGGTGGTGGTGGTGTAATGGTGTGGGGGATGTTTTCTTGGCACACTTTAGGCCCCTTAGTGCCAATTGGGCATCGTTTAAATGCCACAGGCTACCTGAGCATTGTTTCTGACCATGTCCATCCCTTCATGACTACCATGTACCCATCCTCTGATGGCTACTTCCAGCAGGATAATGCACCATGTCACAAAGCTTGAATAATTTCAAATTGGTTTCTTGAACATGACAATGAGTTCACTGTACTAAAATGGCACCCACAGTCACCAGATCTCAACCCAATAGAGCATCTTTGGGATGTGGCGGAACGGGAGCTTCGTGCCCTGGATGTGCATCCCACAAATCTCCATCAACTGCAAGATGCTATCCTATCAATATGGGCCAACATTTCTAAAGAATGCTTTCAGCACCTTGTAGAATCAATGCCACGTAGAATTAAGGCAGTTCTGAAGGCGAAAGGGGGTCAAACACCGTATTAGTATGGTGTTCCTAATAATCCTTTAGGTGAGTGTATGTCAACAGATTGATATTTGTAGTAAAGCAAAAGAAATGTACATAACGTAAATAATATTTTAATAACGTGATAGAGTAAGCACAATGATTATAATGGCGATGATTCTGTGTCTTGTAAAGAATAACTTTAAAGTTTGCATTTGCAGGACATGGCTGTATTTTTATATTAATTCATTTTTTTTCATGAACTGCATTAATGGTACCTGTGCTATTTTTTTGACATTACAAAAAGTTTTTTTTGTTTTGTCGCTATAACTCAAAAATGCACTCACGTCTAAGGCATTTTAGCTTCAGGATTTACAGTACATGTCAACCTGAAGTTTAATAGTGCTTATTATCCACGTGATCCACGGAATATGTCCTATTTATGGCACTTTCTTTCCTCACATTGTACCTAAAGATTAGGTAAAAAAAGTTTAGAAATTGCTATATTATTATTTGGCATTGCTACAAAATTAAATTATTGTTGAAGTAAACTGCAAAATGAATCAGTTGCTATCCCAGATATCCTCAGAAGATTAGTAAGTATGTAGTTGAGCTATTTAGAAAAGTATTCAGTTATCTAATAAGTAGGAAATAACATAGGCCCAATAGTAATGGCAAAAATATTTTATCGATAATATTCAATAAAGCAAAGGTTTTTTGATGTCAAGTCCATACATTTCTAGTGTTTGCACAATTGAGGTAAAGAAAAATATGATTGTGATTCCAGCATCAGCTGTGATAGATAAAGAAAACGGGGACTGCAGTTGACACTCAATGAGATTTTTGATAATAACAGCGGGTAGTTTTCCATTTCAATGCTACAGTTAAATGCCTCTAAACAGTTTCAGTGCTGATAAAGAGATCCCCAAGAGGAAAATTGGAGGTCTTTTCAGTCAGTGATGCCTCAGATGTGTTTCCCTATTTTAGTTTTAGTGCCTGGAGGGGAGACAACCACTGCAGTTTTAAAATCTAAGATGTTTATTTTCCTTTTGCAGGAGTTTTTGTTATTTCTCTATGTATCTTCAAAAAAAGCTGCAATGGAAATTCAAAATGCATGCTTTTTTTCTAAAATAAAACTAAAACAGCTTATATATAAGTGTGTGTGTGTGTGTGTGTGTGTGTGTGTGATGGTCCGGGTTAGCTCCATGGTCCTGTTTGCCTTTGGGAGCCTCTTCTACCCACCACCGTCAATAAAGTTAGCAAGGGTGAGCCGGGCAAAATGAGGATACGTATGTAGCATGGGTAGGTGCAAAACTGAATACTGTACTGCTTTTATTTAAATACATTGCAAATCAAAGTGTCTAAAACAGTGCAGTGCATCAAATCATCTTAAATAAATAATCCATAATATCAATCCTTGTACCAGTGGAGGTTAAAAATCCAATAAATAACTAATCTGCAAAAGGAAGGTTAAAATGCCTTAGTAGGAAGCTGTCATTTAAAATGCAAGAGCCCTGGTACATCCCTTTAAAATCGGCATCTCCTCGGTTTACCCTATTTGGGTCTCACTGCATAGAGAGACATCAACCAACAGGTGCAGACAACCTTCTGATTCACTCTTGTCCCCGCCACCCTACAGTCCTTCAACTCCCACTGCCATGTCTGGCCATGTGTGGGGGGGGTCCTCTGGAGTATGTTGATTGCTCCTGGTCCCAGAGTCCCAAGCAGGAGCATCCTGGGGCTCAACTGTGGTCTGCTCGCTTCCTCACTTTCGCCCCCAGCTCTCTCTCACTTGCCCCTGCCCTTCTCTCCATCCTTTAAGCTCCACTTTCTCAAACATTTTTCCTTTTCTTTGTTCCCCCCACCCCAACGTTGTCTCATGCATGCTCTTCTTATACCCAGCCTCACTAATAGGGCATGGGTCTGAACACGCCACTGCCTCCGAGGCAATAATGTGGCATGTATGAATGCCCAGCCAGGCACCCCAACCAGCCTCAGAGCGAAGAGCATTCACACACCCACACCTGATCCTGAGCCTGCACATAATTTATCATCACAATATATATATTGTGATATTGACAGCCGGGGGACATGCCTGGTTGGGACGCCCTTCTGATGAGAGGACTGGGTGAGAGAACATGTCAACAGCAGTACCTCCCCTGGAACATGAGAGGGCAGCCCCCCTGGTTTGCATCAGGGCCACGGGTATGGAGCTTGGAAGCTCAACCCTGCTGGGGCCTGTGCTCACCAACAGGGGGCACCTGGACAGCTCCGGAGCCTTGAACTACAGCACTTCTGCCACACCTGGAAGTGCTGCCAGAAGAGGATTTGGGTTCCCATGCAGCACTTCCGCCACACCCAGAATTACTGCCAGAAGATGATCGGGGAGCACCTGGAGTACTCCTCCATTCGGGGAGCCGGAGTCGGAAGGTGGAGGACACAGCTTGCAAGGAGAGGAGTAGAGACGGTAGAAGAAAAGAAGGAGAAAGAAAGAACGACAGAGAAAGAAAGGGCTGAGCCATTATTGTGGGTGTTTTGTGTACTGTGTGCTGTGTGCTGTGCAGAAAAGAAATAAATTTGTGTTTTGGGACTTCTGTATGTCCTGTGTCTGTCTGGTTCCGGGCTAATTCCACAATATATATTGTCAAAAGAGTGAATCGTAGACATCAAAAGACTGGGGCAGCCACCCGTATATAATGCCCTGGCTGCAAATGGGTAAATACATTGTGTTGTTCACAGGTCAGAGTCCAAAACAGAACTGATTTAGGTCTGTCAAAATGGCGGCTTTAAAGGATGAGACCGAAAGAGACGTCATCAGAACCGGAAGTGACATCATCGTGGGCGCCAGAACTGGTTGATATCAAGAGAGAAAGTCAGTGCATCTCGCCACCCCCTGGTTTGGCGTGGAACTATCATTATTCAGGCCCTTTAGCTGCCTCCCATGTACATGTGTGTGACAATATATACATATATATATATATAGTAAAAGAGGACACAAGAACAAAGTGAAAGGTTTAGGGATCCACCCTGTATACTTGGGGAAAAAATGTTGTTGTAGATGTGTCTTTACAGATGTGAGCTCAAAATAGAACTGAGGACAAAGTGATCAGGGGTAGCATATATAGCAGGTAGGCAGGAAGTGATATAACAGGTCTGTGGAATTCTGGGACCGGAAATGACATCAGATGGAAGTGGGACCAGAAGAGGAAGTGACGTTAGCTGTCTTCTGAGGACCGGAAGTGACTTTAGACTGAGGGTTTGTTGGCCGGTCTGCAGGGAAAGAAGAGAAAGAGTTAGAGGGCAGTGCCAACACCTGGTCTGGCGGAAACATGCAGGTTTTTGAGCCCATAAACTGTCTCCCAAGATCATTTGTGTGACTATATATGTATATGTATATATTCCGGTATACATATATATTCCTGTATATATATGTTCATGTATATATACAATGTCTGATTTGTATATCAGAATGGATGAATAGTAACTTTCTCAAGTTAAATAAAGAGAAAACTGAAAGAGCCATTTTCCTAGTTCCATAAAATTTATGAATATTTATTAGATGATAATGCATAAAATATGGGAGGTTCCTACAACCCCCGTAAATAGAATTGTGTTGGTATTTTCCTGTCATTTTCTAACAGTTTGGAGTAAACAATGTTCTCCAGTTAGTGTCTAGCCTCACCTTGTGTAAGGTACAGAGGCATACGGTTTTTAACCGTGTTCTTGTTTGTGCTTGTGTTCGTGCTTGCGCACATGACCGTGCCTGGGCGCATGTCTATGTGCCAACGGCCTACAAGCCTTTTGAGTGTGAAGTAACTTGTAAAATAAAAGATTTAAGTGTTGAACCGTATGTTTAAGGTATACAGAAGAAGAAATTGAGAACCTTTAAGTATAGAAATAACCAAAGCATCTTAAGAAAAGCTAAGTTTATAGAAGATACATTTTTTCTTTTTTTTTGCCTTTATTCTATGTGTGTAACTATTTTTCTTTTTATTCTTGTGTGGATTATTTGCTTTTAACTTTCACTAAATATTTTAAAACCAACTTTTGGACTTTGAGATTTCTTTGACACGCGTCTTACCCGTGCCTGACTTCACCTTATACATCGGTGGCTACAGGCAATAATGGATACAATGAGGCTATTAGAAATAAACTGGATACATTAGAATTAACAGTCAAGACAGAGGTAAAAAGCTTATGGGTAATTGTTGACTGTAATCTGAATTTTAAATCGCATATTAATCAGATCACTAGGACAGCATTTTTTCTCTTAAGTACCATATCTAAGGTTAGACCTCTTATATCACTGAAAGATGCTGAGAAATTAGTTCACGCGTTTGTTTTCAGTCGACTAGATTACTGTAACTCACTGCTCTCAGGAATACCCAAAAAAGACATAAATCACTTGCAACGAGTGCAGAATGCTTCTGCTAGAATCCTAACTAGGAAAAGAAAATCCAAGCACATTTCTCCAGTTTTGATGTCACTACACTGGTTACCTGTGTCATTCAGGATTGACTTTAAAATAATGCTTATAGTTTACAAAGCCAGTTTCTGTAGCCGAGGATCAGACCGCCAAGGTCCCCGACTTCGGCCACCACCCAACTCACACTGCACCCAACCTCCTTGGCTCCTCCTATAGGTGGTGAGCCCATGGGGAGGAGGACCCACGTTACCTCTTCGGGCTATGCCCGGCCGAGCCCCATGGGTGCAGGTCCAGCCACCAGGCGCTCACCATCGAGCCCCACCTCCAGGCCTGGCTCCAGAGGGGGGCCCCGGACCCGCTGATAAGAGCTGTTCGGTCTCTGTACAACCGGTGTCAGAGCTTGGTCCGCATTGCCGGCAGTAAGTCGAGCCCGTTTCCAGTGAGAGTTGGACTCCGCCAGGGCTGCCCTTTGTCACCGATTCTGTTCATAACTTTTATGGACAGAATTTCTAGGCGCAGCCAGGGTGTTGAAGGGGTACGGTTTGGTGGACTCAGGATTGGGTCACTGCTTTTTGCAGATGATGTTGTCCTGTTTGCTTCATCAGGCCGTGATCTTTAGCTCTCTCTGGATCGGTTCGCAGCTGAGTGTGAAGCGGCTGGGATGAGAATCAGCACCTCCAAATCCGAGAGCATAATCCTCAGCCGGAAAAGGGTGGAGTGCCCTCTCAGGGTTGGGGGAGAGATCCTGCCCCAAGTGGAGGAGTTCAAGTATCTCGGGGTCTTGTTCACGAAAGTGAGGGAAGAATGGAGCGTGAGATCGACAGGCGGATCGGGCGGCGTCCGCAGTGATGCGGGCTCTGCATCGGTCTGTCGTGGTGAAAAGGAGCTGAGCCGTAAGGCAAAGCTCAATTTACCAGTCGATCTACGCTCCTACCCTCACTTATGGTCATGAGCTATGGGTAGTGACCGAAAGAACGAGATCGTGAATACAAGTGGCTGAAATGAGTTTCCTCCGCAGGGTGTCTGGGCTTTCCCTTAAAGATAGGGTGAGAAGCTCAGTCATCCGGGAGGGGCTCAGAGTAGAGCCGCTGCTCCTCCGCATCGAGAGGAGTCAGATGAGGTGGCTCAGGCATCTGATCAGGATGCCTCCTGGACGCCTCCCTGGTGAGGTGTTCCGGGCACGCCCAACAGGGAGGAGGCCCGGGAAGACCCAGGACACGCTGGAGGGACTATGTCTCCCGGCTGGCCTGGGAACGCCTTGGGATTCTCCCGGAAGAGCTGGAAGAAGTGGCTGGGGAGAGGGAAGTCTGGGCCTCTCTGCTTAAGCTGCTGCCCCCGCGACCCCACCTCGGATAAGCGGAAGAGGATGGATGGATGGATGGTTTACAAAGCCTTAAATAATCTCGCCCCATCTTATATATCGTAATGTCTGACACCTTATATTCCAAATCGTAACCTCAGATTCTCAAATTAGTATCTCCTTAGAATTCCAAGAACAAAACTTAAAAGTGGTGAGGCGGCCTTCTGCTGCTGTGCACCTAAAATCTGGAATAGCCTGCCAATAGGAATTCGCCAGGCTGATACAGTAGAGCACTTTAAAACACTGCTGAAAACACATTACTTTAACATGGCCTTCTCATAACTTCACTGTAATCAAAATCCTGATACTCTGTATCTCCAACTCATTATAATAACTATTCATGGTGGCTCTGAAATCTGTACTAACCCCTACTCACTCTTCTGTTTCCTTTTCCGGTATCCTTTTGGTGGTGGCGCAACATCTACTCAAAGCACCGTAATGTTCCAACAATGATGGATGGATTAAAAGCCAGAAGTCTGTATGACCATCAACATCAAGTGACTCCGTGAGAACCGTAACTACAAAGAGGACTATTTCATTTATGTTAGGTAGAATGTCCAGAGGGGACTGGGCGGTCCCGTGACCTGGAACCCCTGCAGATTTAATTTTTTTTCTTTTGAAAATTTCTGGAGATTTTTTCTGTTTTTTCTGTCTACCCTGGCCATCAGACCTTACTCCTTTTCTATGTTAACTAATGTTGTGTTATTTTAATTTCTTATTTTGTCTTTTATTTTTCTTTTCTTCATTATGTAAAGCACTTTGAGCTACTTTTTGTATGAAAATGTGCTATATAAATAAATGTTGTTGTTTTTGTTGTTGTATTAGTCTTGTGCTTATCAATCATTTGCAATGTTTCTTTCTAATTACGCATCAGGAGATGAAATGTGAGTCAGAAGCCGTACAAATTTTGTAACTAAGCAGTCAGTAAAATCTTTTATCAAAGCCTTATTTAGAAATCCAAAAGCAAAGTCAAAAATTAAAACCAAACAAATCTGGAAACCATGGTCAAAAGATACAATAACATAAAAAAATTTACAAATTTCTGAAGGAAGGTTTCTAATAAAATACAAATGTCAAAAATAAATTATTTGGTTTAAAAAACCTCAGCAACGATGTACACTTTAATTTAAGTACTAAACGCCCATGAAAAATTCAACAAAAATGCCCATTACAAAACCTATCTATATAGTGCTATATTGCATATGCAATGTGCTGTTCTTAGGCTGTTAAAAAGCTATTAAAAAGAAGCTCTATTTCTTAAATATTTTTTAAATTTATTCAGAGCACTGTACAAGATGGAACAAAAGACATCAAGGCCATGGAACTCACTGTATGAGAACTGAGTTTATGTGTGTCTGTATTAAGCGCAAGATGACCACCTGTCAGATGACAGAAAGAAGACTGTGGAGAGAAAGAGATTGAAACTCATGTTTATAGTCAAGGAGAGGGACATGGTCTTTTAATAGTCATTGAAATAAAGGCTAAGAGCCCGAAAAGAGAGGCAAAAATGTTAAACATGAGGAGTTTTCATTTTATATTTTTTAATGAATACCAAAATATCACAAACTATTGTGGCTGCAAACGTTTTTATTTTCCTTCATTGCCATCTCTAACCTTTGCCCTCTGCAGTATACTCTCTGTGTGTTTTGTTCTCCATTCTTTATGTTGAGTGTGAAACCTCTAAAAAAAGACAGACTGACACCAAACTCCACAGGAAAGCGTTGGCATATCCAGAACCCAAAAATAGGAAACAAGCTTTTAAAACTCAAAAATATGCTTTAAATGTTCGAAATACACAAATATTTCCTTCAGGGGAGATGAACCATAAAACCTGTGGCTGAATATAACAAAGTATCTTTATAAATTAGGAACTTACACAAAACAAAGAAGCAAACAGGTTGTGGAGGGTACTGAAGCCTATAGGGAGGAACAAACCCCTTGTCAGGCTGCCAGACCATTACAGAGAAGAATTTTAGAAAGGGAAATATAAACCAAAAGCAATATTCATGAAACTATAACAACAATCAATGAACCACTGTTTGGCCATCTCTCCAACCTTAATATAAAGGCAGAGGAAGGACCCAGCAACAGTGATGTCAGGGTGGCTGCACACGTAACACATTGCCCAGAACCCCAAACGGTCTCTGAGTTCACTTATGCCTATTATCAAAAACAGTTTCCCAGAGCTGCCCACCCAGAGAGGAGTGTGGATGCCATGTTCGTGACTGAACAGAAAGAAAGAAGCCCTGTAGCTTGGGGACAAAGACAAGGCATTAGCAAGAAAGATACTTATAATGACTTTTATTGCCATAAGATATGAGAGTTGCATATTAAGGCAGTTGATCTATCTGTCCATCGTTTTTAGTCTACCACAAACATAATGTCAGCAGCAACATCAACAGGCATCACTTTGAAAACCTGCCAATGAATAAGATATACTAGTGATGTATATTCTGAGGGATCTAAAACTGGACTTCTCAAATTGTAGGTCATGGGATGCTGGCATCAGGTCGGTTTAATTTTAATGGGTCATGAATGTTTTGTGAAGTCTACTGCGGTGGATCACCGTGGGATGATTAAGTAATTGACATTACTTGTTGATCCAATGACGATCCCCCCACCCTGAAGATTGTCAGGGCATTTAAAAATGGAACAAGCATTGAAGACAATACGAAAGCTGCAACAAAAACAGTTTAAAATAACCTACTCTAAAACAAGGAGAAAAGGAGCCAATGCCATCATAAAATGGTTGTGGGTCTATAAAGCTTTTGATAGTTTCTTTATATAGTTAAAAATAAAAAATCTATTAAAATGTAATCTGACCATCTGAACAAATGTACTGAGCAGGCTGAAAATACATTTTTAATATTCAAGGTACAGGATGGAAATGTATGTAAAACCTTAAATTTAATATAAGGAAGTTATGTTCAGACAGTACAATACAGTGATCCCTCGCTATATTGCGCTTCGACTTTCGCGGCTTCACTCCATCACGGATTTTAAATGTAAGCATATCTAAATATATATCACAGATTTTCCGCGGGTTCACAGATTTCTGTAGACAATGGGTCTTTTAATTTATGGAACATGCTTCCTCAGTTTGTTTGCCCAGTTGATTTCATACAAGGGACGCTATTGGCGGATGGCTTAGAAACTACCCAATCAGAGCATGTATTACATATTAAATAAAATTCCTCAATGTTATACGATATGCTTCCTGCGTGGTGCTTGATTGTTCGCTTTTCTCTCTCTCCCTCACTTCCTCTGACATTCTCTGTGCCGGAAGGAGGGGGTGTGAGCAGAGGGGCTGTTTGCACAGCGGCTGTTTGCCTAGAGGATACGGACGCTCCTCTACAAAATGCCGCTTTATCGCGGTGCTTCGGCATACTTAAAATCCCAAAAGCATGTATTAATTTTTTGATTGTTTGCTTTTCTCTCGCTCTCTCTCTCTGACGTTCTCTGCTCCTGACACGCATTCTTTGAAGAGGAAGATATGTTTGCATTCTTTTAATTGTGAGAAAGAACTGTCATCTCTGTCTTGTCATGCAGCACAGTTTAGATTTTTGACTAAAGGGTGTTATTTCATGCCTAGAGGGCTCTAATAATGTGTAGTGTGCGCGGCTGGGGGTGGAGCCCAGCCGGGGCCCAGGAAGACCGGAGGAGTGCTTGTGCCTCCTCCAGACCACGAGGGAGTGACCGCCCTGGTTGTGTTGGAGGCCACAGGTAGAGGGCTTGGAAGCCCAACCCTGTAGGGGCCCGTGGCCACCGCCAAGCGGCGCCCCGGTGCCTGAACAACCCTGGACCTCAGCACTTCCGCCACACCAGGAAGTGCTGGGGGGAAGAGGAGCAGGGACACCGCCGGCACTTGCGCCACACGAGGGTGTGTCCGCAGAAGATTGCCGGGAAGCAGCTGGAGCCCATCCGGTTTCCTATATAAGGGGCCGCCTCCCTTCATTCAGTAGCAAGAGTTGGATGGAAGAGGATGGAGCTCGAGAGAGGAGTGGAGGCGGCCAGAAGGAAGGCAATTTGTGACTGTGAGGCCTGGACTTTGGGGGATCGGTGCAGGAGGCACTGGGTGTGCACTTAAAATATTGTAAATACATTTGTAAATAAAACGTGTGTTGGGTGAAGAAACAATGTCCGCCTGTCTGTGTCCGGGTCCAGTTCCACAAATGTTAATAGTGTGGAAGAGTTTATAAGAGCTTAAAATATATAAAAATAACCATACAAACATATGGTTTCTACTTTGCGGATTTTCATCTATCGCGGGGGTTCTGGAACGCAACCCCCTCGATCGAGGAGGAATTACTGTATACTAATGAAACCACATCTACTGTAGGTTATGGTGAGCAGTTTTATTCATCACTTTACCAAAAAATAATAAACAACAGCTGGTAGAGAAGAGCAACCAAATGTGACTAAAGGGCATGTCGTACTCTGAGAGGATAAAGGAATTAAATCTCTGTTGTCTTCAGCATTAAAGGCTATGTGGGGGCATTATCGCTATCATCAAAATTCTCAAAAATATCAATCGATACATTTGATTCATCAGAATTGAAAATTAATAGGAAATGTGTTTAAAACTGAGGCCTGGAAGTAATTTCTGACACAGTCTGTCATGGAAATCTGGAACAAACTATATACTCACATAGCTGGAGTGAAAACCTTGAATAATATTCACAGTAGGATGAAAAAGGGGTCCCAAAGAGCAGAAGTAAATGTGGCAGAAATTATTAAGGTATTTTTTAAGGTGCTGGCAGGAGATTTGTAAGAGATTTTAAAGAGAGTTGGTACACAATAACCATTACTAACCATGTATCTAGGAAAATATCAGTATCAAAATAAAAAAATAAACATATTAAAACCATTAATTCTCTTTTCTTTTTTTTTTGTTCAAATGTTAAGTCTGTCATGAAGGTCTTTTCTGTGATTGAGTAAAAGTTCTGACATTTCTTTGTGCATTCCACCGCTTAACAACATGCCTACAGAATAATAAAAAATGAAAACAACAAACTATCATAATTGTCAAAAGAAAAATATATGAAATTATCTGGATGAGATAATGGGAAAACGTGGCTATTAACTAACTAAACAAGATAGGCCAAGTGAATAGTCTCTTCTCATTTTTGTTCAGAATTGCAACATTTTAGGCCAGAAGCCACAAAAAACAGGAAGGGTGTGCAAAATCAGAGAACTGAACAGAGTTAGGGCTCGGGAGCTGACCACTGCGCTACCATGCTACATAAGCTGCACATCTGATCTGCAAGTTTTATCTCTTTAAATGAAAGGAGAGGAAGAAAGTGAATGAGTAATATTAATTTCAAAATAATATATCCTAATTATATAGTTTTGTTAATGAGATTCTCAGGGTTATCAGCTGCTCCCAGAAGCTGTAAAATGCTTTTAGAATTATTTAGCTTCTTGAAAAGAACATGTGCATCTCAAGAGCCTTGTGTCATTTTTCAACAGATAGGTTCTTCGATGTTAAGTCACTGAAAGAAATTACATTTTTAAATCTCATATAGGGTGTTGAACTTTGTATAGATGAGACAGTAACTACATATTCCTTTGACACGTAATCACTTCTTTTATAGCTGAAACAAGATAATTTATTCTCAGCTTTGTCATTCGTTTTTTTTTCTTTCCATTTGACACAGGCCTTCTTCTTTTAACTCACACCTACCTTAATTGCACCTTGGATGTGAAGAATCGCCATTTACAACTTAAATACGTTTTCATCAGATTACATAAAAATGACTTTTCACAGCTTTATAGCAGTTTATAATTACCAGGCTTGCTCAACAAAATCGAGTATTCATTGTTTAACTTGATATTCTTTTCATTAAAAAAATAAATAAATAAAAATTAATTATATATAAAAAATATGTTTATAGGCTATACAGTTTAGCATATATACAAGCACAATTACTATGCGCTTGGTAGATAAGTGCATTAGTATTGTAGCTTGGCATTCAATTTCAAACATTGTTCCAATATATTTGCAATTTTTTGTGCACTTTGTGGTATTACCCCACAAAGAAAACATAGTTGGCCATTTGTATCCACAGGTTCTGCATCCAAAGATTCAACCAACCACAGATCAAAAATACAAATTAAGTGATGTGTAGGCATAGAGATACCAACATGCCTACAACCATTAAAGAATTTGTTTTGATGATGCAAAGAAGATCCTTCATAATATTAAATACTTCAATCATGTCACTTCTTAATCACCATGTGCTAAAACTGGATTCAGCTAGGTCAGATGTTCCTCATCAAGTCATTCTCCATTGCTCATACTCTGCAGTCCTTAAATAAGTCTGAAAATGTGCGTTTGTACAAAAAAAACCCAGATGCAAAAATCTGTGCATATGCCAAGTTCCATGCACATACCCTTTACAAATCCCAACGAACGTGAAATTTAATGCATTTGCACGTGACTACAGCCCCACCCCGATTCCTCCCAGAATTTCACACTTTTTAATCAATATAAATATCACAGTGGTTGACAGACGAGATTAGACAGGAGTCCCTGTGGATTATGATGTTTGCTGATTACACTGTGATCTGTAGTGAGAGTAGGGAGCAGGTTGAGGAGACCCTGGAGAGGTAGAGATATGCTCTAGAGAGGAGAGGAATGAAGGTCAGTAGGAACAAGACAGAATACATTTGTGTAAATGAGAGGGAGGTCAGTGGAATGGCAAGGATGCAGGAAGTAGAGTTGGTGAAGGTGGATGAGTTTAAATACTTGGGATCAACAGTACAGAGTAACTGGGATTGTGGAAGAGAGGTGAAAAAGAAAGAGCAGGCAGGGTGGAATGGGTGGAGAAGAGTGTCAGGAGTAATTTGTGATAGATGGGTATAAGCAAGAGTGAAATGGAAGGTCCACAGGACGGTAGTGAGACCAGCTATGTTATATGGGCTGTAGACGGTGGCACTGATGAGAAAGCAGGAGACAGAGCTGAAGGTGGCAGAGTTAATGATGTTAAGATTTGCATTGGACGTGACGAGGATGGATAGGATTAGAAATGAGTACATTAGAGGGTCAGCTCAAGTTGGACGGTTGGGAGACAAAGTCAGAGAGGCGAGATTGCATTGGTTTGGACATGTGCAGAGGAGAGATGCTGAGTATATTGGGAGAAGGGTGCTAAGGATAGAGCTGCCAGGGAGGAGGAAAAGAGGAAGGCATAAGAGAAGGTTTATGATGTGGTGAGAGAGGACATGCAGATGATGGGTATAACAAGATGCAGAGGACAGAAAGATATGGAAGAAGATGATCCGCTGTGGCGACCTCTAACGGGAGCAGCCGAAAGAAGAAGAAGAAGAAATATCACAGTGCTGATATATCACAGTTGGCACAGTGCCTGAAAGAAAACGTAAGTGGTCAGATATCGCAGCCGATGTGAAAAGGTGAGCTGCATCCCTCTGTCTGTTTATTCTGTTTCAGACAATATTACAAAAAATAACCCTCGTTAGATAATCAGGCGGTGATGCTACTGTGCCGAGTACATCTTCGGGCAGTGGCAGTACATACACCTCTGCCTTGGAAACTGCTGGGAGGCCATTTGGCTGTGTGTTGACAGACTGTTCTGGAGTCACAAAATGCAATAGTTGATGCTGTGTGAACTAAGGAATATAAGGGCTGTACTATGTGATATTGACCACAAATTAAATGAATTGGTTAAAAAGTAAATGCTGCATCTGATTACATTTTTAAATTCAGCTAATGACAATTAAACAAAGTTGTAATGCTGTCCGATCTGGCTGATCATTTCTGCTCTAATCATTTCTTTGGAAACATTTCTGCTATGTAACTTGTTAAATCATTTGACACTCTTTCTCCTGTTCCTACCCCAAAGTCCATAACATAAAAAGTTCTCCAGTTTTTCCTAGAATTTGATCTTTTGATCCATCAGTGAATATTTGAATATATTCCACCCACTTGCTTTGCAAGTAGTCTTCCATGAAATATTTTAGGTTAATAATAATAAGAATACTCATTTTCTCCTTCCATTCCAATAGGGTCAACATATACAGCAGTTTTTATCTAGAACTAAGGATGGACCGTTGCTTGAATAAAAGGAGATACTATATAATCAAACTTTCCATTAATAATTCTATGACTCAATGACCAAATCCTGTAAAATCCTTTTTTAAAATTATACTTCCAACTACAATTCAATATGTTTGTATTTGAAAGATGACTTGTCAGGCTATATTCATTTCCCATTGCTTAAAGTTCCCGATTTTATGCTCCTTACACCAGGTAATGAGTCTTTGTGCATTGGCATTATAGTATAAGTAGTTTCCAAATGGAAGCCCTGACATAAATTTTAGTTTTTGGTGTGACTGGGTCACAGAGATGCCAATTAAAATTCAGGCTTGTTTTTTGTAGTTGCATTTTTGCAGCATTTAGAAACTATCCTAAACATCCAGAAGGTTGAATTCTGAGGGTACCATTTAACATGCTGATTGAGTTGTTTTAAACAGGCAATTTTGTATTTTCAGGTGAAAACTTTAACACGTTACATATAATATCTTCAAGATTATTTCTAAAAGAAATGACAAGCTAGTGCAGTGAAGCCTCCCGAAAAGCTATGTGACCATAAGATAATAATAAGAAGCTGAAAAATTACCTGAATTACTGAGAAGAATAGATTAAGTGACAATAAAGTACAAACTGAATTGCTATGGGAAGACAGAAATAGTAAGGAAACATCCAACAGACAGGAGGCAATGAATTATTTCATTAATATGTGCTTTGAGAGAAAGAAAAGTTTCAGGAAAATATAAGTGCACTCTAGGAATATAAAGTACATAGAAACAAAATGTTCTGAATATTCTTCACCGTTCTGAATGTTCTTCACCGGAAAGAATGTTTTATATGTAGCTAAATGTCTCCCAAATCAATTACTCTGCCAGCTAAAAATTATGTGTTGCAAATGACTGTATTTTATGAAGCCTTTGTGGCAATGATGACATAAAAAGCTTCAATCCAGTAATGATACTTGCCCACCCACTGAAGTGACAGGGTGCCCATGTAGCACTAACTGTGCTGGTCCATGCATTTAGTGCAGATATGAAGCATCAGTCTTCTGTATGCATAACTCTTCCTGGTAGAAAAGTGCCTTGTTTCAGGCTGGAGTGAGATGCCATTGCAGCTTTATGAGCATGAATATACAGCAGATTCCTCCTTGTCCTATGGCCTCTGTTCATGTGATTGCTGCAGACGGATATTAATGCTGGAACACCTGAATATTGCCCAATAAAGCTGTCAGAATTGTAGTGTTTGTTTATTTCTTCCCTGTTCTCCCACAGTATAGGAAAAGAGAATTAAGGAAGGCGCTGACAAGTGACTCATAATTTTCTGTGGCATGAACTGCTGCTGAAAGGCAAAGCTGAAAGTCTATGGTGCTGAAATAACACAATTCAGTCTAGCGTAGCATTGAAAGTTAAGAACAGAACTTCATAAAGGATTCCCAATGGTTAAAATGCTTTTATGACAATGGCAATTAATCGGTTAATTTATTTTAGTTCCATTTTTTATATGCTGCTTGTAGGCAGCAATGAAATTCAATCAACAGTCAGTATGTCACTGTGGCCTGTGTAGTACTTAATTAGCTTTGTACCCATATACTATAAATCCCAGCTTATGAAATATTCTTTTATATGCAATATATCCATCCATCCATTTTCTAACCTGCTGAATCCGAATAGGGTCACGGGGGTCTGCTGGAGCCAAACCCAGCCAACACAGGGCACAAAGCAGGAAGCAATCCTGGGCAGGGTGCCAACCCACCGCAGGACACACACAAACACACCCACACACCAATCACAAACTAGGGCCAATTCAGAATCGCCAATCCACCTAACCTGCATGTATTTGGATTGTGGCAGGAAACCCACGCAGACACGGGGAGAACATGCAAACTCCATGCAGGGAGGACCCGGGAAGCGAACCCGGGTCCCCTAACTGCGGGGCAGCAGCACTACCACTGCACCACCATGCCGCCCCTATGCAATACATATATATATATATAATTTATACTTGTTACTATTTATTACTTGCTTTTCCTTTTAAAATATTATATTTTTTAACAGGGTTACTTTTTGCTTTCACTAATATGCTTATAAGAAAAGATTTCTTGGAATCTGTCATAAAAAAAACTCAAGAGATTTATGCTGCAGAAATTTCTAGTTGTAGTAGATAAAGATTCTAGTTAAACACTGATGGATTTATTGTATGAAAACAATATTATCTTAAAAGCACAAAAAGTGTTACCACACCCTGGTTCTTGGAACCTTAAATATATGACTCAAAATATGTTTTTTTAGACACCTGAGGCTGACAAGTCATTTGATATTCCTAATCAAAGTTCAAATCTGCACTGATTTTGCAACACCAACACCCAAGTACACAATTTAGAGTCAAAATGAATGCCTACAATATTTAGGTGAACACAGTATTGACAGAGATAACTGATTGTAGCAATGAGTTACACCCTTGCATATTCTTTTCTGAAAAATTATTATCCTTTAAGAATAATTAAAACTTTTCTATTCGAGTTTTACTGGCCATAAAATTGGCACTTGAAGAATAGAGTCAATGGCTAGAAGTTGTTCAATTGGTCATTTATACCGGGAACAAGAACTTTGTTTTATTGAAGTCAGCTAAGAGATTGAATACTCATCAGGTGCCATGAACATTGTTTTCCAGCCAATTTTGTGATAACTGGGGAATCAGAATTAAAAAGCTTATGTCTTGTTGTGAAAGGTTGATCCTGAATCCCAGAACAAATCTCAGAAAACAAGAAATTTCTAGCAAAACCCAAGTGACAAACCTCACAGAATTAATAAAGCAAATTACAAGTTTTAACGATTGTAACATCACAGACCCTAAGAACATTTTAGTGATGCCACAATTTAGGAGTTAAGTACTTAGTTGGGGACATCAGAGACATTTGTGCACTCTCAAGTGTAAAGGAAACACAAAAACTAATAAAATGATATTTCGCTTGTGTATCACATACTGTACTGTATGTACTGTAAGTAGGGGCCATTCTTGGGGCTGATGTAGTGATTGTAATACCACCTTGGGACATGAGGGTGTGCTGTCTTTCACATCTTATTGTTTTTCATCAGAAGCCCCGAAAGTCAAGTGTCTATGAGGTCACTTCCAGTTCCTTGTTTAACCCTGCCTCTTCCAGTTTGCAAAGATGTCTTATATACACCTTGTGCAATTGTTGCAACTCTTTTCCTTTAATTTTGTTACTATAATATAAAGGGATTAATGATTGACACTCATTGTCACTGTTTTGCCTTCCTATTTGAAGTGGCATAGTTGGCAGGATTTGGATGGAAAGATGACAGAGCCAATCGATTTCACTGCATTTAGTCGTTGAACTCACAGAGCAGCTACAGGACCAATGAGTACAAGGCACTGATCAGAGTATTAATCTGGCACATGCAGAGGTAATGAAGATAGCTTGGGAGGTGCGTCGAGCACAAATGGCTTTTGGTCCCCCCAGGTAACTCAGGTACTGCCTGTTAAGAGTGGAAGTCTAATTTAGAGTGACCAAATTTTTGAGTGATCAAAAGCCTAATCCTATGACCTATGATGTAAGCTAGCCCATTGGTTATTGCAGATTTTATTTTTTTCTTCAGCCCACTGGAGTTTTTTTTGTTTTTTCTGTCCTCCTGGCCATCAGACCTTACTTTATTCTTTGTTACTTAGCATTGCCTAATCTTATTTTTATATTTTTCTTTTTTTCTTTCTTCATCTTGTAAAGGTCTTTAAGCAACATCATATGTATGAAAACATACTATATAAATAAATGTTGTTGTTGAGATCATTTCCTACAACTATTTAGTTAACATGCTTCCCAAGGCTCTCACCCAATATAGCCAAAGGCAAAGTTGAAAAAATATGGAGAGCCTGCTTGAAACCCTGGAGAGACAAGGAGCAGCCATACTCACAGAAATTCACACAAAGAAACTTGAAAGTCCTCCTTCAACTGGTTTAAAAAATTCCTTCCATTAATTTACCTGTGATGCACAATAAGCTTACTGGCCTGTAGTTACTTCAATCTTCCCAATAACCCTTTTTATATAATGGAATAATATTTGCCATTTTCCAGTCCTTACGAGTTTCCCTAATGTGCAGTGACTTTTGCAAAATATGTGCTAAAGCTTATTATATACACTCATTAACCTCCATAAAAATAAAAAATAATAGTTGTGAGGAGGTGTCAGAAATATATTCAGTTGCAATCTAATCTGAGTAGATAATGTGCTACAGAACATAGTGCATATCCGGACCCCAATGTGAAACTATTAGATTCAGGCACGTTTCCCAATTCTGAACTCACTTCTTTATTATTGGGTAACATAAAAGACAAGGAAAAATGAAAGGAGCATTGTGTCTGACACAGAATTTCATCTTGGAGGGGATTGCTGAACATTACAGAGCACACTCTTACACACTTTCAATCATATAATGTCTGCCATTTCAATTCAGTGTAACCTAATCATATAACCTAACATGCATATTTTTGGGATGTAGGATTTAAATGGAGTGTAAATTCTAAACAGGAAGGGTCAATACTGAAACATGGGTCTCTAGAGCTGTGAGAAACAACCATTAACCATTATACCACAATTCTGCCCTGGACCTGTTGGAACCCATGAATATTTTGAAAGCAGAGTACAATTAGAAAACTATAAACATCCCACTAAGAATTAATGAAGATGACAGACTCTTTAGTGTTACTATATTATTGAATCATGACCACTTTGATACAGTTGTGCTTGTCACTTTGATTCTATTATTACAGATACCTCCTAACTGCTTAAAGCTTTGTCTTTGAAATCCAAAGCAATTCCTATGCTACCTTGACATGTGTCATACCAACAGCATCTGAGGGATTCGCAGCCCATTTCCAGTCTAACCTACATTTGGATCTACACCAGCTCGCCTATAGGGCAAAGAGTAGAGACTGCAGTTTCTCTGGGACTTTATGACATCCTTCATCATCTAGAATCAACACATATTTTTTGTGTAAAATCAATGCTTTTCCAGACTGAAATATAAATCCTTGAAGTTCTCTTCTGACTGAATGAATCCAACACAATCTTTATTTAGCGATCTGCGCCACCACCACCTAATTAAAGCACCGTGATGTCCCTACATTGATGGATTAAAGGCCAGAAGTCCACATGACCGTTATCATCAAATGCTTCCATGAAAACCCTGAACACAATGAGGACTGATTGAGGTCATTTATGTTAGGTAGAATGACTAGAGGGGGCTGGGCAGTCTTGTGGCCTCTCAACCTATGCAGATTTTATTTTTTTCTCCAGCTGTCTGAGTTTTTTTTTATTTATCTGTCCTCCCTGTCCATCAGACCTTACTTTTATTATATGTTAATTAGTGTTCCCTTATTTTAATTCTTTTTTATTTTGTCTTTTTTTCGCTTTCTTCATCATGTAAATTACTTTGAGCTACATTATTTGTATGAAAATGTGCTATATAAATAAATGTTGTTGTTGTTGTTATTCACTCTCCTTCCAGAAATAACCAAGCTTCACAAAAGTAATTGCCCTTTAAGCTGTGAGATGCTTGAATGCGACATTGTGACCTTATGATTTATCCCTTTCGGCCCTGACATCCTATTACTAGTAAGGCTCGTAGGGTGAAGCAGCCTGTCCCATGAGGTCTGGTTTTCTCCACAGTGGGGTGCACACCATAATGCAGTCCACTGTCTTAACATAAAACAGGGAAAGGGTATGGAGACGCTGTGACCACGCCACCTCCAGGCGTCCTCTGTAATGGCGTGTGGACAACATCTCCACCCATGGCCAATATCGTGGTACTCGTAACACCGGCTCTGCACTCTGGCAGCCGACAGAAATGGCATCAGCCAGCAGGTTCTGACTAATTCTGAACCACACAGTATGAGGCAGCAGACTGGAAGCCATAAATAATATATTGTTACAAATGTGAAATTTATGTATACAATTAAAAACTGTTTATTGTTAAGCTGATATATCAGTTTCCTCAAATTGTTGTATACAATATATCATTTCCTTTGTTGATTCTAATTTCAGCTTATAAGTATATTTGCAGGGATATTTTTTTTTAAAACTGTAGCCAATGTGTATTCTTCCAGTCAGTAACTAGAATTCGTATCAACATTTTACTAAATAGAATCTTATTATCATTTTGCACTTTTTAGAATATGTGCATTAAAAAAAAACTTTGTTACACAAACAATTCAAATGTAGCATTTGATTAATTCATAAATGAAGAAGATAAAGGTCAGATAGTTTATAAACTATTATTATTAATCAATTATATATTCACTTTAATTATTCAACTTAACCTTTGTTTAAGAGGTTAGGACCACTGAGGGATAAAAGGCAGCAAGGTCATACCTCCTAAGAATAAATTATAATAATGTAGATAATTAATATAAATGACTTTTCAAATTGTATTTAAGTCAATAATTAGCGTTCCCATTGAAAACAAGACTGTTTTCATTGAAAGTGGTTTTTCAAAAATTATGCTGACATAAAACTTAGAATTCATAAACTTTTAAAGAAAACGGATTACTCACAAAAATTCAAATATATGATTATATTATTGCCCCTAATAAAAATAAAATTATAAATAAAATATATGTTTAATTCAACCATTCCTTTATTCTCTAAACAAGCATATTTCAATTTAAAGTTTTTAAGGGTCGGCATTGGGTTCATATCATTATCCAAGCCAGAACAGAATATTTGTCAATTTCAGTGGCACAGGTACACACACACACACACACACACACACACATTTCAGTGCAACACAGAAATATCTGTTACCCTAACACACACAGCTTTAAGACACACTGAAGAACTCGGCACACCTAGAAAAACACCCCTACCGACTTGGTGACAATGTGTAAATTCCATATAGATAGTGACTGGACCCAGGGTGCCTCAGTTGTGAGGTGGTAGCATGGAGCCCGTTGTATTATATGGTAAACATTTACATTACTGCTTACTTGACCCAATGACTGGAAGTAATGACTGCTCACTTTAAATACTTAGCAATTTTAAGTCACTGAGCAAGCAAGATAGGACAAATGGAATCAGTTCAGGGAATTAGAATATAAGGCAAACAACAGTTCACCACTCCCGATATAACAGAAATAAGGGATCTCCAGAGTGCAGCTTAATTTGAAAATAAATCCCTCCACACTAATAAATTGTAGGTCCACTTCAAAATAGTCTAAAGACCTGTATAACTGGCAATTGTTTTTGTCTTTGTATGACATATTTTATCTTAAACCCATAGTTTATTTCGTTCACTGGCATCAGCAACTTAACTATTAACTTAAGGCAGCAGTCTTAAAGGAAAGTTCAAGAGAATGGTAGCAAGTAAAAAGATCAAAGTGTTCAGAGTTAAATCTAATATGGAAAGTGC
Source organism: Polypterus senegalus (assembly GCF_016835505.1). Classification (NCBI taxonomy): domain Eukaryota; kingdom Metazoa; phylum Chordata; class Cladistia; order Polypteriformes; family Polypteridae; genus Polypterus; species Polypterus senegalus. The sequence goes on from NC_053160.1 coordinate 158,232,999, forward strand.
AATATCCTGTAAGTACACATTACTCTTACTATGCAGAAAAAAACAACAATTTTTAAAAAATGTAAAAAAAAATGACAGTCAGTCCCTGTGGTCATACACACCTGATATATTTTTGTCAACTGAGTTACTCAAAAACGTAGACTACTACATAATGTTGCCAGAAGCTTACCTCACATTTAGAGAAAAGATATTTCACAAAAAATCAAGGAGAGTTTGAAGTGTCTAGAAAGCAAGTGATAAATTAATACATAGTAAAACATAAACTGAATAATTAAAAAGTAAAACTAATGAAAACTGGTTGCCAGTTACATTTTTCAGAACACTGATTGTTGGCTTCACATATTCTAATGGAAAAAGCAGCATAGCATTTTTCTGCAATGAAAAGTCAATAGTTAGATAGATAGATGGCTTTATTGTCATCACATTTGAAAACAATGAAATTATTGTGCATCCCCTGGTAAAAATATATTTTAAAACACTCATGTACAAAATATAATAACATATACATATACATTGTCACAAAATACCCAGACGAAAAAAGCATAAAGTTTTACGGAAGCTTCCCCATATAATCTCCTGCCGTGGAGAAGTCAAAATGACTAATACTAAGGGTCATTTGGTAAAAAAATAAAAACAGTTGACATCCAAGATAACATAGATGATCGTTTATACACCTGTATAATAACTAGACAGGAAATAGGACAGACAAAATGGCTGGTGTATATAAATTGAAGACCAGAAAAGGAAGTGGAAGTGATGTCATCAGAGGATGGATGGAAGTGACTTCATTGGTGGATGACAGAAACCAGGTAGGGAATTTGTTTTCTTCAGAATGAAATGGAAAAGTAAGATTAGTCTTCTGTAGGTCTGTGGAAAGAGGAAAAAAGGCATTAGTACTCGTTTCTAGCCCTCTAGACTTTTGTTGTGTTTTGGACCATTTTGCTGCCCCCTAAGCGCGCATGTGTGACAACAAATACATATACAAATATTGCACTTCTGGTAAACTGTACACAGAGAATCTGGTAGATATACAGTGATCCCTCGCTATATCGCGCTTCGACTTCCGGGCTTCACTCCATCGCGGATTTTAAATGTAAGCATATCTAAATATATATCACGGATTTTTCTCTGGTTCGCGGATTTCTGCGGACAATGGGTATTTTAATTTAAAGTACAGTACATGCTTCCTCAGTTTGTTTGCCCAGTTGATTTCATACAAGGGACGCTATTGGCGGATGCCTTAGAAGCTACCCAATCAGAAAACAAATTACGTATTAACTAAAACTCCTCAATGACATACGATATGCTTCCCACGCGGTGCTTGATTGTTTGCTTTTCTCTCTTTCTGACATTCTCTGCGCCTGGCGGAGGGGGTGTGAGCAGAGGGACTGTTTGCACAGAGGCTCATGTAAAAAATGCTGCTTTATCGCGGTGCTTCGGCATGCTTAAAAGCTCAAAAGCACGTATTGATTTTTTGATTGTCTGCTTTTCTCTCGCGCTCTCTCTCTCTGACATTCTCTAATCCTGACACGCATTCTTTGAAGAGGAAGATATGTTTGCATTCTTTTAATTGTGAGAAAGAACTGTCATCTTTTTCTTGTCATGGAGCACAGTTTAAACTTTTGACTAAAGGGTGCTTTTTCATGTCTAGAGGGCTCTAATAATGTTAACAGTGTGGGAGGTTTTATAAGGGCTTAAAATATATAAAAATAACCATACAAACATATGGTTTCTACTTCGCAGATTTTCATCTATCGCGGGGGGTTCTGGAACACAACCCCCGCGATCGAGGAGGGATTACTGTACAGATAAACAGTTAGAAGCATTTGTCCAAAAAATTTAGTTCAATGATGGCTTTAAAATAACTAGTTTTGAATCTGGGGGGTGCAGGTTTTTATGGGTGTTTTTGGTTTTAATAGCGTCTCCCAGAAGGAGAGTCAGTAGTGCCTTTCAAAATTTGTCAGCTTTGCAAAGTCATTGTGATCTAAAAATGTCTTCTAGTGACGGCAAATGATGCCTGATTATTTTCTGTGCAGAGTTTACTACTCTCTGAAGAACTTTTCCATCTGCAACAGTACAGTTAGCATACCGCCCATTGATGCAGTATGTCAAAATGCTTTGGTAAATGGAAAAAAGCAGCTGGGGTAACAGATTCAATTTTTTAAGCATCCTTAAAGAGTAGAGCTGCTGCTTTGCCTTTTTGACTTGAGTGGTAGTATTTATTGACCATGTAAAGCCCTTGGTGTGGATTTCCAGAAATTTAAAACCGAAGACCCTCTTCACATTATCTCCACTGATTTTATGATGAGATTACAATTTGTGTAATTTCTTAAAAAGTTGTAGATTTCCTAAGCAGCAGCACAGCTTGTGCAGTACTGCAACTTGCCGGGTACATTTAACCAACAAGGACAAATTAGAACAATGTCTCACTTTTAAAAGGGCCATAATTCAAAGCTTGACTCACAGCAAGACAAAGGACACACTTTTCAGTTTTCTGTTCATTCCATAATGCCTCAAATGTCATCAGAAGCAAGACAGAGGAACTACTGGCATGCTGCAAGAAGTATGTCATGTGTCAAAATTGCCAAAGACTAAGAATTAAGGCAAGGCTTCAGCAGACCGCTAGGACAGATGATCTTTCAAGATTTGTTCATCCTAAGAGTGACTACACCACAAAGGAACAGCACATCATTCTGGTATATCTGAGTGAGAATATCAGATCTCCTGCTGGAACCACTGGGATACACAATGCCTGCATCAATGAAAGGACAGACTGGACAGGCTCCATGCTTCTAGCCTTAGAGCAAGATGATGTTTCAGAGTCCCCTCGATTACAACTCCTACATGTCACAATAAATTTTGTTATACGTGAGCTGTATGTTATTTCTGAGTTTTTTATGATTTTCTTTTTTGGACCATTTATATATAGTTTGACAAAAATTACTTTTTGTTTAATTTCTTTTGTTTAATCATTAATTTGTTTACCCAACATGAGAGTTGTGCCTCTTACCACTATCAGAGCATTTGTGAAGTCAGTAGATGTGACTGTGCAAAGCGGGTCTATCACTCAGGTTGGATAAAATACTGAACAAATGCTTAGTGTGGGTAATTCTTTTTGGTGTGTAATTCCTTTTTCTGCTCCTTAACTCTCATCTTGATTTTTGACCTCATTTCTCATTTGTCTGTTTTTTTTTTTTCTTCAAATATTCTGGTTGTGACTTTGGCCTGCTTATAACAACGAGTTTAGCCTTGTGTTTCATCTTCCAGTTCTGCCCTTCTTTTGCAATAATCCTCGGAGAAACTCTGATCACACTACATAACGTACTCCTTTCTTTTAGTCCAAATGATGTTTCCCAGATTACTGTCTTTAATTAGATGTGTTACTGAGGTAAAGGAGTAGATAGATAAGAACTACTTGTTTTTGAACACAGATAAAACAGAAATCTTAGTTATTGGAGGGAATGATGCTGATCACAACAATATTTTGTCATTATTTAAGTAAATATTCACAACATTAGTTTTACTGAATCAGCCCACAATGTAGGTGTTATCTTTGACAATAGTATGTCATTTAAAAATGCACACTACAAAACTATCCAAAATATTGTCACAATAACGAGACATATGAGTCATGAAAAAGGTTTGGGGTAGCCACCCATATAATTGAGTTCCTGGCTGCAAAGTCGATCAAATGAATATAGCATTGCTGTGCACAAAACCAATTCCAAAACAGAACTGAGGGACTAGGGAAAAGGTGTAGGTTTTTAAAGGGGAAGACAGGAAGTGAGATCATAGGGATCTGGCTCATGGTCTTTAGTCATTGGTTCGAGTCTGGACGTGACATCACAGGGGCTGGGGCCGGCAAGGTCTTCTTCCATAGGCTCGGTCCCGGAAGTGACATCAAGAGAGCCGGGTGGGATCTCCCGTGAATGATCTACAGGAAAGGGAGAAAAGAGTCAGTGCACTCTGCCACATCCCGGCCTGCTTCGGAACTGCGCTTACTCAAGCCCTTTAACTGTCTCCCATGTGCACGTGTGTAACAATATGTGTTTTCATCTGAAAAATGTTGGAAAATTAAGGCATTTTCTAAAAAGGCAGGATACTAAGAAATTAATTCATACATCGATTTCTAGTAGAAATGACGTCTACAATGGCGTGTTCACTGGCTGCTCAAAGTGTTCTTTATATAGCTTTAAGTTAATTAAATATTTTGCTGTAAGAATTATTACAAAGACAAGAAAATATGAAGACATAACTCTAGTTTTCAAGTCCTTACATTGGCTCCCAGTTATGATTAGGGCAGATTTTAAAATTCTCCTTTTAACTTATAAAGCTTTAAGTAGCCAAGGCCATGTTTATTTCTCTGAACTTATCACTACTTACAAACCAGAGTGCACATTAAAATTTCAAGACGCCGGTCTGCTTATGATTACAAGGATTAATACAATATCAGTGGGAGGTTGAGCTTTTAGTTACAGGGCCTCTAAACTGTGGAATGGTCTGCCTGCTACTATAAGAGAGGCCCAGCTGAAGACTCACTTCTTCAGTTTAGCATATCCTGACTAGAGCTGCTGATTAACTGTACAGACTGCATCTCTGTTGTTAGTCATCTAATATATAAAGCAAAGTCGATGTATGTTTGTTTGTCCGCCATACAAATCTGCACCGGGCATTCGATCGCCACTAAACTGGGCATGGGGCTCCTTTGTGACCAGGAGGAGGGCACAGGGTACGTTTGGTTGGGAATGTTCGGGGTGAGGCACAGGGCACCTTTTCACCGACAGTTCCGCACACGTCCCCGTACTTCCAACAGGAGAAGGGCTGCTGATGCAAGACCGGATGAATTATCTCAAGAAAGGGACACCAACAGGGGAAGGGCTGCTGATGCAAGACCGGATGAATCATCTCAAGAAAGGGAAACCAACAGGAGAAGGGCTGCTGATGCAAGACAAGATGACACATCAAGAAAGGGAAGGGAGGTTGTAGTCAATGTATGTTTGTTTGTCCATCATACAAATCTGTACTGGGTGTCCAATTGCTAGCAAACTGGGCATAGGACCATCTGACCAGAAGGAGGTCATGGGGTATGTTTGGTTGGGAAAAATGGCTGATGCAAGAGCGGATGAAACATCTCAAGAAAGGGAAACCAGGCTGTCTGCCAACAGGCGAAGGGCTTCTGATGCAACACGTGGACAAATGTAGCATGATTTAAAAGTATGGCTTTCGCCTATAACCAACAGGTTGCATATCATGAACATCCTGTCGCTGTTATGTGTTCATTGTAGAGCTCTGAAATGGAAAGGAGAGTCACTGGGATTGTGTTGCTCAAATGGGAAGGTGAAACTGCCATCTCTACTTCGTCCACCTGAACCTCTACACTCTTTGATGTCAGGATCAACACCAATTTCAAAGCATTTCTTGAACAACATCAGTACAATTCCTGTTTTCAAATGACTTCTTTTGGTGCAACTAAACAAATACGAGAGGATGGGTTCATGCATTCAAAATGCAAGGTCAAGTTTACCATAAAATAGGATCATTACTTCCATTAACTGATAGGACAATTGAGTTCCTTCAGACCTACTTCATGGGAGATATTTCCACAACAGCGCATCATAGACACAGCAGAATACCAAACGTGAGACTGGACATTGTAATGGATTTAGAACGATTCCTTCATGAGAACAATGCATATGTCGCCCTTCAACGTATGTCAACAGATGATTATAAAGTTGTCATAAGAGCTGACAAAATGCCACAGGGAGAGCATCACCGATGATTCATTGCTCCAACACTTGATGAGGTTGCCATTGTAATGGTAGGCAATGCCTTTGGGAAGCAGGACATTATCATTGAGGAAAGGAACAGAAGTCTTCAGCGTATGATGCCCTTCAGTATCCACTAATCTTTTGGAAGGGTGAAGATGGGTATTACTTTGGAATTCCACAAACAGATCCATCTACGGGCAACTCTGTTGCTGGAAAGAAACTCAGTGCAATGGAATTTTGTACTTACCGACTAATGAGTAGAGTTTCTGAAGAGAATCACATCTTGAAATGACGACAACTTTTCCATCAATACATATTATTGAAGCAACTATCATAACCCTTTGATTTCAAACGGCTACAATTTCCTGTTCATTTGGCTTTTGCTATGTCAATTAAAAGGCTCACGGGCAATCACTTCAAGTTGCAAGTATCAACTTGGAAAATCCATGCTTTTCACACGGACTCTATGTAGCAAGTTCTAGAGTGGGCAATCCTCAGAATTTGTTCATTTTCACACCACAAGGGAAAAAAAAATATAGTGTATCCAAAGGCTCTGGAATAACCACTTGTATTACCTATTACAATAAAATGTGAATCAGAAAAATTGTTTGTTCTATTTCTATGTTGTGTTTCTTTCATTTGGGAAATTCATTATACATTCCCGGGCAATGCCTGGTACTCCTGCTAGTTAGTACTAAAATATAAGTAATACGATATTTATAAACTGTCACTAACACTTCCCTACCCTATTCTGTTTCTTTTCTCGGAACTCACACGTGGTACTTGGTACAACTGCTCTATTTCCAAGTTGTTTGCTTGCCTATGGAAAAGTCTTAGATAAAAGAGCACTGGAATCATCAGGTAGAAGAGTCCTTTCATGCTATTGGATGCAACAGCACTGATTCAGCTGTAGAATGGCCAGTAGGGGGAAAGCTAGCTTATTTTCCGAGTTTCTTCAGGACTCCAACTTTGTCTGACTGCTTTTCTTCAAAATGGCAGTGATTGTACAATTAGCTGATAAGCACATATTGTTGTTTTTCTTTTATGTTAATTAGTTTCTCCTTTGTTATTTTGTGTTTGAACAAATCTCTGTCCTTATATGTGATAGTTCTGTATTTATTGAGTGATAGCTTCTACTACGGTATTGTATTTCTCGGGTGGCAGTGAATGATTGGCTATCTAGCTCTGTGAAAAGGATTACTTTTGTTCTGTTTTGTGTGTTGTATTTATTCACATTTTTGACACACATTGCACGCCCAACTTAGCTGAAAGGGGATCTTTCCCGAAGTGCCTTCTCAAGATTTCTTCCCTTTTTTCATAAAATGTTTTTTTGTGGAAGCAAGGCAACGCAGAGCTGCTTTGGTTACAATTATCCTGAGGAATGCTAGTATGCAGGTGGTTCCTTGGCTGACCCACAGTCTGCCATTAGTCTGCAACTTTGTCAGCCACATTTACAGGAATAGAAAAATAACTCACACCTGTAGATCCATTGGATTAGTGGCTGTCTGTGCCAGAGCTTAAAAGCAGTGGTAGCTGCAAGAGGCAGACAATCCACATACTGCAAATCATCTGTTTGTTTACAGTTGGTATTGTTTCCCTATTTGTTTGCTGTTGAGTACCTATTGTTCTTCTATATTGCTGTTTCAACAATGCAAGTTGAAATTTCAGTCTGAGTGGTGTTTGTCTTTTTTTCCATAAATATGCATTGAAAGAAAGAAAGAAATATTAGCTTTTACTTTTAATTTTAAATTCATCATTCCTTTTTTTGATAATGTGTAATCTACATTAATCACATACATTACAAAATTGCCAATTATTTAAAGTTGAAAAAAAAATCAAAAAAGTAGAAACTTACATGCAAATTTGACCACTTGATAAAATGAGTATAGCTTACATAAATAGAAAATGCACAATAGAAATGAAAAAAAAATGTTCACATTATTTGCAACAAGCTACATAGTCTTAATACTATATATATTATTCTACCCTATTATGGATGCATTATAGAATGTCCCATTCATCAATCTGGCTGTGCATCTGCATTGATTTAATTATGGAAATATATGCTTTCAAAAACACACTCAAACAACATTTTTGCTTTCTTTGTACTTTCAATGATTTGATTATAGGAATGTTGAAAAGTATATTTGATGTAAGATACCAGAAAAAATGCACCCTCAACTGTAGTGATGCTGAGCTATGTAACAAAGTAAAGCTTGGTTTAAATGAGTTCTCTGTACAGATTATGTTTATCAAGCATTTTGAATTTATTGTTTGCTTAGTAAATGGCCTAACATCCACCCTCTCTAAAACCCTGTTGCTATACTTGTCTGAAATTGAGTGTTGCTTTCTCTCTATAATGCAGCCCCTTTTGGCTGTACACATACCATGCATGGTTCATTCAGAAAGTATTCAAATCACTTCACTTTTTCACATTTTAATATATTGCAGCCTTATACTAATATGATTTAATTTTTTTCCCTTGTCTAGCAACACCTAATACCCCAGAATGACAAAGTGAAAATAGGATTTTAGCTATTTTTAGATTAGTAAACAGGCAAATATATTAAAAATAAATAACTGAAACATCACAATTATTCCAACCTTTGCTGTGAAGCTTGAAAGCTTCCCCTTAGTAAAAGACACATAAAAGCCTACTTGAAGTTTGAAGAAAAAAAAAAAGGATCCTATTCGATATTCAGACTGTGAGAAAAAAATTCTCTGCTCTGACGAAAGCAAGATTAGCAGACAGGCAAATTTATTTAAAATAAAAAAATTGAAACATCACAAGTATTCAGACCTTTGCTATGACACTTGAAATTTGGCTCAGGCGCATCACATTTTATTGCTTATCATTGAAATGTTTCTACACCTTACTTGGAGTCCACCTGTGGTCAATTCAACTAACTGGACATAGTTAGTAAAGATTGTCATGGACAGCCGGGATCCTCACCCAGCCGGGACGCCTCTTCTCTGGGAGGACTGGGGAAGCAAGCATGGTCAGGATAGTACCACCCCTGGTACACAAGATGGCAGTGCCCCTGGGTTGCAGCAGTGCCTCGGACTCCTGCAGGGCTTTATGGGAGATGGAGTTGGATACAGCCCTGGTGGGATCCGGGGGCGCTGCCAGGGGGTGTTGCGGCTGCTGCTGAGCCTTGGAGAGCGGCTCTTCTGCCACATTTGGAAGTGCTGCAAAAATTAGGTTAACAAGGACCTGAAGCACTTCTGGGTGCCTTATAAAAGGAGCCAGCATCCACTACTTGGGAGCCAGAGTCAGGAGGAGAGAGACAAAGCTTGCCAAGGAGGAGTGGAGGAGAAAAAGAAAAGTAAAGGATTGGGTTCTGATTGTGCTTGTGCTATTTGGACTGTGTTGTTGAGCTTCTGGGAAGGCATTTCCCACAAGGGAGAAGAAAATAAAATCAGGTGTGCTTTTGGAAGTGTGCTTCCTGCGTCTGTCTGTGTCAGGTTGAGTGGCTGCTACACCCTCTATCTTTGTCACAAGATATACACCTGTTTATAGAAGGTCCCACAGTTCATAATGTGCGTCAGAGCAAAAACCAAGCCATGAGGTCAAAGGAACTGCCTGAAAAGTTTAAAGACAGGATTATATCAAGACACAGATCTATGGAAAGTTACACAAATTACTGCAGTACTGAAAGTGTACTGAAAGCACACTGGCCTCCATGGTTCTTAAATGAAATAAATTTGGAATATCCATGAGTCTTTCTAGAGCTGGCAACTTGGCCAAACTGAGAAATTATGTGAGAAGGACCATGGTAAGAGAGGCAACTAAGAAACTGCTGGTCACTCTGGCTGAGCTGAGAGAACCTGAGTGAAGATGGCACTGAGCTTTATGACACATTGGCCAGACAGAAACCTTCCCTTAGTAAAAGGAACATGAAATCCTACTTGAAGTTTGCAAAAAAAGGCACCTAAATGACTCTCAGACTATGAGAAAAAATGCTCTGTTCTGATGAAACCAAAGTTAGCATAATATCTGGAAGAAACCAGGAATCGCATTGGTAAATCATGGTGGTGGCAGCATCATGCCGTGAGGTTGTTTTTACCAGCAGTGACTGGGTGTCTGTACATGGTCAAGGGGAAGCTGAATGGAGAAAAGTACAGTTATCCTTAATGAAAATTTACTCCATAGCATTTTGGACCACAGACTGAGCAAAAGGATTCACCTTCCAACAGGACAATGGCCCAAAGCACTAAGAATAGACAACACGTGTGTGGCTTAGGAAGAATTCTGAAAATGTCTTTGAGTTGTCCAGCCAGAGCTCAGATTTCCAATCGAATATCTCTGGAGAACCCTGAAAATGACTGTTCACCAACAGTCTCCATCCAACCAGACAGAGCCTAAGAAGATCTGCAGAGAAGAATCCAGGTGTATGAAGCTTGTCACGTCAGACCCAAGAGATATTCTTGACCTGTCAGACAGTTCTCTCAGAAGTGACAAAAAGTAGTCGATATAAACTGATGAAAAACCAAAATCATTCTTCAGTGGAAGTACATAGCACTGGCCCTTTGAAAATGAAACTAAAATAAGAGTGTGTACATCACATTCATCACTTTTGAGGTGTAATATATTTGTCACAATACTAAACATTATAATAATGGTTTAGTTACATGAGTTATTATGTGTGAAATTTATCATTTAGATGGTTTGACTGTTTCCCTGATTGATCAAGGGTGTTGTCATTTCCCAGTTTCTCTGAAATGTTGTGTATACGTGGGTCATAGTTGCCATAAATACATACAATTTTGCACCAGATTTTCTTTTATAAATCTTATTTGTATGCGAAGTTGCGTGCATACATTTCAAGCCTCTTTTTGTGCATACGCAAACCTTATAAATGAGGCCCCAGGTCTTTCAAAATCTTCTTCCACAGCTGCTCTGAAGTGCTCTTCATTTTTGCCCTGAGATGTTTCATCACCAGCCATTCCTCACGCTGTTCACCTGGAGTCACTAGCAACACGATCTACCACACTTTGCCCCAGTTTCATGAATCCCAAAGGTCCAATGGTAGCTGCATATCCAGGCCATTGGATCTTTGCAGATACAGAAGTGGTGGTGGTGGAGCTGCAGAGGTAGCAGTCTCTCAGAGGTCTTCCTTCCTTAAGCTGAAGAATGCATTCTAGATCCCCAATCCCAGTCTTGGGAATCTTTAACAACTTTTCAGGTGAGTCCAACAAGTCCATTTTGGAATTCCATAGCACTTGTTAGATCTATGTCTAATTCATTGTAATATTATAAAATAAAAGATTTTAATTAAAAGATGCATATACTGTACTGTAAAAGAAAAGAAAACTTCCTGAGAACCTGTGCTCTTTGTCATTACATAATACAATATAATATGTAGGATAAGTACCGGCATCCAAACCAGGGAGGAGCACGGGTTATTATCTGGAAGGGAGGCCCAAGAGGAACATTGAACAGATTTTCCGGATGAGCAGAAAGATAATTCTATGGCCCAGCCGGTATAAAATAATAGATGGGATTTGGGAGTGGCTCCTTCCCCCATGTGCTAAGTGGCAGAGAATGGCCTTGTATGAGAACCCAGTCAGGACATCTGCAGGGGTGCAAGGGAAATGGAGTCCAGAAATGCAGCCCTGTAGGGGTTCCTTGAGATCTGGGGGAGGACCGCCCTACTTTTTCTGCTTCCAAGAGGAAACAGAATGGCACCGGAAGCATTCCCAGGTCAGGCATAAAAGGAATCCCACTACCACATATAGACGCGTTGGAGTTAGGAGACAGAGAGCAAAACTCAGCGGAGGTAGAGAAGGAGGAAGAATTGTTGGCTTTTTGTGTATTTTCATTGTGCTTGTATAACTGGTCAAAGAGGAGATTTGGAAAGGTGCTTGTGAGGAGAATAAAAACCCTTTATTTTATTCTATAACCGCGTGGGGTACTTTACTGTGTCTGAAGGTTTAGGGCTCTCTGTCGCCCCGTTGTGGTTACAAATAATAAATGACTAAAACAAACAATATTTATACCACTACCCGTGGCTAATAAATATGCAACATTTTTTATATTAAAAAACAACAGTTAAATAAAAATAATATGGACATAAATATACTAGAACATACATAAAATCAACTGTATGTGGCCCTTTTTACATAAACTACAAAACATTTACAGATACAGATGTTTAGATCAGGCAGGCAGTGTGGCATAGTGGTTAAGGCAATGGACCTCAATGTTGTGGGTTCAAATCCTACAATTAACACAATGTGACCATGAGCAAGTCACTTCACGTGCCTGTGCTTCAATTAGATATCAATAAAAGAAATATAACCAGTTTTATCTCTCAAATGTTGTAAGTTGTGTTAGATAAAGGCTTCAGCCAAATAATAATATATCATACAGCCCATAATAATTATGTAATATGAACAACTAGTTATAATAATAGGGCGACACGGTGGCGCTGCTGCCTCGGAGTTAGGAGACCCGGGTTCGCTTCCTGGGTCCTACCTGTGTGGAGTTTGCTTGTTCTCCCTGTGTCTGCGTGGGTTTCCTCCGGGTACTCCTGTTTCCTCCCACAGTCCAAAGACATGCAGGTTAGGTGCATTGGCGATTCTAAATTATCCCTAGTGTGTGTGGTGTGTGTGTGTGTGTGTGTGTGTGTGTGTGTGTGTGTGCGTGCCCTGCAGTGGGCTACTGCCCTGCCCAGGGTTTGTTTCCTGCCTTGCGCCCTGTGTTGGCTGGGATTGGCTCCAGCAGACCTCCCATGACGCTGTAGTTAGGGTATAGCGGGTTGGAAATTGGATGGAGTGATAGTTATAATAATAACAGCTATATTAAGGAAGTTCTCACCTACAAGAAGTTATCTCAGTCCAGTCTATATTTTGCTCATTCCACAAAGTACTAAGCAAATGGAAATGTTTAACCTACAAACTACAGAGATGATCTAATTGATCAGTACATAGTATGTTATGGTAATAAGAAAGTTCTTAATGGTCAATATATCAGAACAACATTCAAGCAGAGAATTTTTTTAGGTCAAGTTATCCAGAGCTGGGCTGGGGATTACCCAGCTTATCCATCTCTCGTTCCCAGGGGTGAGAGACATGGAGGCAGTGGTGATCTTAAAGACTTTATGGTTCATCCTGCAGATCCATGTCTCTCGTCCTAGCACCAGGTGTTGGCCGTTTAACAGGTTTGGTTTGCCTTTTGTAGACCATTGCCCCACAGACTTGCATTTAATATCCCAAACCTTGCTTAACCAACAAGAAAAATATAAGAATCTAGACCAAATTAAAATGAAGAGATATTATCTAATTACTAAAGCACAAAATGTAATACAAAGAGAACAAAATGCACTGCAGAACATATCTGTATAGCTTTAGCATGTTATCTGTTTGAAGTAAAAGCTTCTATAATACGATTAAAGTACAAGTAATAAAAAAAAATAATATTCTTACAATAAGAATGACCCAGACTGAGACCTCCCTTTCAGTCTTCATGATGATCTCTAACTTTTTTAATTTCATTGGGTTTTTAGTTAGTAATTCTGAACAGAAGAGCAATGAAACTCCCACTGCCTAATTAACGCTTTGTCCCACACAGGATCATTTCCTTTTGAGGTGTTGTAATAAGTCTATTCTTTTTTCAAACTTGACAGTTTCTTTTTATTAAGTCAGATAACCCATTAAACATATAATTAAGATATACATTTCCCAACATAATTAATATTTCCTCATCTCATATTCTATTCCCAGTAACATTTACCACACCATTATCTTGAAAAGTATTTTCATGTTTAAATAATCAGTTAATTGTTTCAGTGCATAATACTTGAGCAATAAACCAGCTTGGTTCAAAAGTTCAACGTTTTGCTCTGCACTTAAAAGATGAGTTATTTTTGTGTTTTTTAACCTCATTCTTTAGCTTTATGATCATGTTCAGCTCATTATTTAGTTTTTAAACCTTCCAGTCAAACAGTCATGTCTTCATGTGTCAGTCTTAATTTCTTGATATGTGTGCCAGATCCAGTCCATTTCTGACCTGATTCAGTTCTTAGGCCGAGCTTTGGCTGGTGGGCCAGGGTAGGTGTTTTCTTGACAAAGGCTACAACCATCATAGCTGAACATGTTAAGAAATAAAGCACTGTGAAACAGATAAAATCCAACTGTCGATCCATAATGATAGAAAGCAAGCATCTTTGTTTCCCTATCATGTAACCCTAACACTAACCTATTGTTTATTCATAAATTGCCATAAGCTTTAAATTTGACAGCTTTCTGAAAACCTTCATAGTATTAGCCTCTATAATTCAGTTTCAATATTCTTACATTAATTCAGCAGCAATAACAAGGCCTCCCTTTCAGTCTTCATGATGATTCCTAACTTTTAACATTTCACTGGTATAAAAGCCAATCTTCAAACGTTAATGCTTTGAGTTAAGCTCATATTAGTGTTTGCTATAGTAGAACAGAATATAATTTTCTTTCATAGCTATTAGAATATGGTATAGACTTTTAACCCCTGTAAATTAATGAGGTAGAACTTTCTTACTATAACTAAGATACAGAGTATTAATTGAGTCAGTAGTTGTTTAGAATAGGTCCCAGTGTTAGCAGGGACTGAAAGACCCGTTTACAGCATGTAAATAGATAGGCATACAGTTTTCTGATCATATAGAAATTGTTCAGCTGTTTGTAAGAACTTAAAGAAACAAACACAATATAAGCATTAAACAGAATTGTTTGTTTCTTTACTACATCAATTTTTCTCTTTTTTTGTGTGTGAACTGTTTTACTTTGAATTTTTACTAAAGTTTTTAAGATAAAGATATTTTGTCTGTGGAATCATTTCAATGTGTCAAGCTTTTGCCAGAATCCCAAGAAGCAAACAGGAGATGCTGAACATTGGCAATTTTGGTTAAATGCAGCTACAACTGCGTGTGAGACCTTTGTTCATGCCCTCCCCGAACACATAGCCCAGCAAGTCCGGAAACACACTTACGAGGACATGGACTCTCTTATAAAAATTGCGGAATGTCATTGGGCGGCTTGCAAATCGGGACGATCAGAACGGTTCTCTCGCCGAACCCAACAGGCACGTGGGGCAGCTCCTGAGCCCCCCCGACAAGTTCCTGAACCTGCCGTCCATAGAAGGAACAGACCAGCCAATCTTCTCCGCTGTTACAAGTGTGGGGAGGTTGGACATCTGTCTCCTAGCTGCTCTTTTGAACAAATGGATTGTTCGTTGGTAAGGGGAGAAAGGTACTGTGCCACCGTGAGTAACCCTTTGTCTCTCCCCTATACAGGTGCAGTTATTATAAATGGCAGAAAGGTAAGGGAAATGTTTGATTCCGGGAGTAACATTTCTATTGTTGCTACCTGTTTCGTTTTACCGCAACAGTAGACTAAAATAAAAACCAGTCTAAAATGTATTCACGGACCCTGGAGTGATTGTCAGAGAGAGACCTTATAGGCTCCCAGAGGCAAAGAAAGTGGAAGTAGAGCTGGAAATTAGATGAATGCTGGAACTAGGGGTTATTGAAGAAAGTTATAGCCCTTGGTCTAGTCCAGTTGTCCTAGTTTCTAATCCTGATGGCTCGTGGAGGTTTTGCAACGACTTCCGACGACTAAATCAGGTCTCTAAGTTCGATGCGTATCCCATGCCACGAGTGGATGATTTACTCGATCGGTTAGGGAGCGCTCGATTCCTAACTACTCTTGACATGACTAAAGGGTATTGGCAAGTTCCCTTAAAGGACTCCGCTAAAGAAAAAAACACTTTTAGTACGCCCAGTGGACACTGGCAATACAAGGTGCTTCCTTTTGGTTTGCACGGGGCACCAGCTACTTTTCAACGTCTTGTGGATACACTGCTTCGGCCCCACAATTCCTATAGTGCCGCCTACTTGGATGACTTTGTCATTTATTCTGGCACATGGAAGGATCATGTATTGCAGGTTAAAGCAGTCCTCTCCACACTAGCGTCAGCCGGGCTTCGCATTAACCCGAAGAAATGTTTCTTCGGATTGAAGGAAGCCAAATATTTAGGCTGCGTGGTGGGTGGAGGTACTGTTAAACCACAATGTAATAAAATTGATGCCATCTTGAATTGGCCCCATCCGATGAATAAAAGGCAGGTTCAAGCATTTTTAGGGCTGGCGTGTTACTATCGCCGATTTGTACCGCACTTCTCTGAAATTGCTGCGCCCTTATCGAATTTAACGAAGAAACGAGCACCTTTAAAAGTGGTATGGGATGATGCGGTGGACAAAGCATTCAGTGACCTGAAATTTGCCCTTACATCAGCACCTGTGTTGAAATCTCCTAATTTTTCTATTCCTTTTACTCTTCAGAACGACGCATCGGCCACAGGATTGGGTGGCGTGCTGAGCCAATGTGTTGACGGTGCTGAACACCCCGTTATGTACCTCAGCCGGAAATTATTGGAACGAGAGACCAAGTATGCTGCGGTGGAGCGAGAAGCCGTGGCGATCAAGTGAGCTATCACGTCTTTACGATACTACCTATTGGGACGCGAGTTTACTCTGGTGACGGATCATGCCACTTTGCAGTGGATGTCTCTTCATCATGAGTCTAACCTGCGCATCACTAGGTGGTTTTTGGATTTGCAACCTTATCATTTTAGTCTCATTTATCGTAGGGGTTCCTTGCAAGCCAACGCAGATGCTCTCTCTCATGTCCACGACCTTGCGGTGCAGGTCGCCCGACCTGAGGGGTCTGGGCTGAGGGGGGGGTCATGTCACACATGTACGATTAGGAGGCAGTCAAAGAGCCTAAAGGTGAGTAAAACATCGCAAGATAAGGGGATGTCACGTGGTACTTACCTGAACTCTCTTTTGCCAACAGGAAACAAGAAGAGCATTAATCCCGCAACTTCTGGGTTTTTAAAATGGCCGCGATGACGTCACTTCTGGCCAATATTGATGACGTCACTTCCCGGACCCACAAACCACCTCCCTTCCGGCTCCTCAAAATGACGTCACTTTCCAGTTCCTGTTGCCACATCACCATTTTGCCAACCATTTCCTGTCACCTGTTTTTTGTTCTATAAAACCGACGTTTTGTTTCAGTAATATTGTTCATCGTACTTTCAGGACTTTGAATCACTGCATTTTTTCAATATTGTCTGCATTGCAATATACAGGGACGGTCCCCAAATCTTTATTTTGTATTTCTGACTTTCTTTTCGATCACTGTATATATATATAAACACATATCTACATATATTCACACATACATATACACACACACATATATATATATATATATATATATTACACCCTTTGGGGTGCGAGCAGCTGTTGCTGGGCATGCCAGAATCCATCGAGGAAGAAAACAGAAAAACATTATTTGTGTAGTCTTAATTTATCTATCCATTCCTAAATAATTAAATGGGCAGGCTATTTCGTATTAGTGCAATACGCTGCTTGTTAAAATGGATGACTTCCGCTCTTATGTGCACGTAGTGTAGCGTGGGCATTATGAACTATCGTATCTGTTCAAGTTCTATTTAAATTTTAAATATAAGTAATTTTTATTTAGTCGACAGAAATATCTTTGGTAGGAATGTAAGTTAAATTTAGGCATCATTGCATAAATTTTTCTTCACCATAGAAATGTAAAGACTAAATTAAACTTACATTCCTACCAAAGATATTTCTGTCGACTAAATAGAACCTACTTATATCCAAATAGAACTTGAAAAGATATATTTTTTCGAATCTGAGCGCACATTTTAGATCGACTTAACGCGCACTACATCGAGCCCCGTGCTATTGTGCTCTGGCCTGCCTGCCTCAATAAGTCACCGTCGCTTTGCTCTTACTTTTTTACCGTTCATTTAATCATGGGCCTCTCTACAGTTTTGTTTATTTTCGGGTTGTAATGTTCATTAAATTTACGTATCATCTGGTCCATTGGCGGGCCGTGCATCTCACACCTAGGCCTTCAGTACTGCTCCGTCTGAATCAACCCGTCCCTCAAAAACTAATTTATGGTTATAAAAACCATCTAAATATGCAGAAATACAGTATAAAGAGCCGCTGCATTGCAGATAGAATCGCAACATTTTACTCACCAAAAATTTGGATTATTTGTAAACAAAATCCATCCTCTCTTTCCTCAAAAACAGTTCAATCACTCTGTTGTACGGATTATACGTTGGCCTCAGTTCCATCAAAAAGTCCCTTTCTATCGCCATCGACGCTAATGCTGAAAATAGAACCTACGGCTTCTATCCAATCAATGGGTCTGAATACGGTGACGTCGCCATACGCCTGCTAGAGGGCCGTACTGACACAAACTCAAAATCTGAGTGGTTGAAGCAACAGGTTAATCGACATTTATTCTGTGTTAGAGTGCCTGCACAACGGATTGTAAAGTCCTCTCTGCCTGGCAACAAATGATGGCTGAAATGTGATTGGTTAAATGCTTTAATACAAAAATACATGCCTGGAAACAGCACAACCATCGGAAAAGCTATGAAAGGAAGCAGACAGACTATTTGGAATTATTTTTATAAGTATTCATGGACAAAATATAATTAACATCAGTTAGTGATTCAGATATTTTTACTTATGAATATGCTAAGCACAGTCCTTCACCTGCGAATATTTACCTTATATGGGCAGGCACTCAATTATGTGGGAGGCGTGATGACGCGACACGCAACTCCGCTTCCCATGGCCATCGAGCTGCAGTCTATTAGTATATGGACGAAAAAATAGGTTCCAGTTATGACCATTATGCATAGAATTTCGAAATGAAACCTGCCCAACTTTTGTAAGTAAGCTGTAAGGAATGAGCCTGCCAAATTTCAGCCTTCTACCTACACGGGAAGTTGGAGAATTAGTGATGAGTGAGTGAGTCAGTGAGTGAGTGAATGAGTGTCAGTCAGTCAGTCAGTCAGTGAGGGCTTTGCCTTTTATTAGTATAGATAATGTGCATTAATTTGACAAAAATGTAAAAGCTCAAAAGACGATTAAAGGAGATTTTCCCAGGAATGGGAGAAACACTGGGACAAAGATATTCCATCTCAAGGAGAGTTTTTTTGAAGGTCAGTAAATAGGAATTGCTGTAGGTTTTATAAATATATATATATGCATTTTTAACAGTTCTGGGATGTTTTGGCCTCAGATCTTGCATTTGGCTCTCATTGAGCTCCTCGTTGTAAATGAATGGATTTTAGCATAAGTTACTGAATAACGTACTGTAGTGCACTTTGAAGAAGGAATGGCAAACTTTTTTCTAAGAGGACCAAAACCTATTTCTTCCATTTACATATTATGGATATAAGATGATTTTATATACTGTATTTAAAAATCCAAATAAGCCTTTTTAAACTTTAGCATAATAGAGACTCTTGAGAATGAAGAATTACATTTTATCAGTATCTTGATTTATGTGTATGTGGATAGTAGTACCATTAATAATTACAAATTCAGAAGATGGAGACAATCATCACCATAAGTGTTATATTTTGGTGACTATAAAAGGAAGACCAAACATCTACCAACTCACATATCCATTATATGACTAGGAAGAAATGGTCTGTTATGTTGTCAGCAGTGAGCAAATGCAGGAAAAATAAAAAAATTCTGAACAGAGTTCCTGTTCAAACCAAACATAAACCTAGTTAACAGTCTCTAACAGCCTCAAAGACAATATAGAGTCTATGAAATATTCAAATATTTACTATTTTTGACAGGTAGAATATTGTACAGAATATTAGAGATACCTACATATCTTATTTGAATACCTTCTATAGTTCCACAGAACAGGCTGCTGAAAAGTTTTGATTCTTTTCTACCAAATTCGCTCTACTTTTATGAGTTTTATCAAGGATCATTGAAAAACAGGCAATTCTTTCCCTTGTCACATATTTTCTTTGAATAGAAGTCATTCACTGTGCTACTCAAAGGAATTTGGTTTCTTAACACTCAGCTTCTCCATTCTAGTCTTGTCCTTGTACTTTGTTTCCAGTGCCTGCTTAAAGTTCAGGTTTAATCCTTATTTTATTGTTTTGTGTTGTATTGTTTATTACTCCAACTGGAGCGATTTCAAGCCTTTCCAGAACTCTTCAAAAGCCAGGCAATATGACATTTGCAGCATTCATTTTATTTTAAATGTGTACATAATAGAAAGCAGGTGTGTTTTCTTCTTATTTATTTACAGCAGGAGCTATAAAAAACATCAGTGTTACACCTGAGAATAATATTTAACTCTTTCTCACAGTAATAAATCTGTGATTTTCCTGAATGTGCTCAATGCAGATCTTACCTAGGAGGCGTCAAAGCTGGAGTCGGTTCCAGTCCATTTTATTTTCACACACATTCATTCTGGGACACTATGGAGGTGTCTACTATACAGGTATGTAATCCACAGTTGTTTGGGATGTTGGAGGAAAACCACAGATTCATGTGAGGCACCTAAACAAGCTCAAGGAGAGAATTAACAGTGTATGGACAGGGATCTGAAGCCATGTTTGAGGACTAACCATTGTATAATAAACACTAATATAACATTTTTAAAAATGTTTTACAGAAACAGTTGAATTCCAACTATTATTGCTATGCACAATTTCACCTGTAGGCGTTATTTTATTTTTATTTATCTAAAACTGAACGTACGATCGCCTGATGCTACAAACAGAGAATGATGCCAGTTTTAGGTACGTGTATTGTTCTTTATCAAAATGAAATGTATTATTTGCTTGAAACTGTCCCTTGACTTGGTCTCTTAAACAAAAATGTCCTACAAAAAATGCTAGTAAACCATTCAAATTCCTCAATTTTTATTTCTCTACTGGTGGGCCTTTCTTCAGTGAGTAGATACACCTCATTCAAAATGGTTCAAAGATAGTAAATCATGTATTATCAATGTCACTTAAAGGACTAATAAACCCAAATTTAAAATTATATAATTTTAAATATTACTAGCCCTGTGACCTTAATGATTTTGTCTGGCAAAAAATGTTAATCTCATGTTTTCAGGGAGAATGGAGAGGAAAAAAGTTAATAGAAGCGAACACTGACCAATGCTGCACCACAGCAAAACATTGTCAAAAACATCCATGGAAAAAAAGAAAGAAAAACTCACAACATCTTTTATTTATTTTCATACAATAAAGTAACAAAGAAAAAAATTCATATGATATTATAAAACATTGATATATAATTAGTAGAACAGTAGCATCCTTATTTACAATATTATAATGGCAGTCTCTAAAGATAAGTCTGGTGATAAGGTTAGATGGTCGGGAGGACAGAAAAAACAAAAAACAGTTAAGCTAGAAAAACAAAATCTGCAGGGGTTCCATAGCCAAAAGACCGCCTAACCACTACCTAACCACCCCCCCTCCCCCCAAACACTGGGCATCCAAAACAACATATACTCTTAAGTCATTCCGCATTGGTTTTGGGCTGAGAGCATTCTATGCAGTCGGTCATGTGGACAGCTGAGGCACCACCCTTCATTCCAGCAGCACAGGTGGCTGTACGGTGACCTGGTCAAGTTGTGGCATCAGATAATCAACATGTCAATTATCCAGTCGTATGCTCAAAATGTGCAAAACGGTAAACTATTGTAAAATAGCTACTTGCAGTGTTATCAGCACACAACATAAACTGGAAACCTATAGCTTAGTGGGAATGACTTCTTGAATTGAAGACCCTCCTCTCTCCCTCTTTCATTGGGCATGAGTCTTGTCTTCAATTCAAAAACTCATTGCTATGAGGTCCTTAGGTCTCCTGTTTATGATGTACATTGATAATTTCCAAAATATTTATTTAACAATATTTTAGCAAAAAAGTAAACATTTTAGGTGTTTTGAGCAAATACTGTACATTAGTGGTTATCTATGTAAAGTATATACAGTACATATTGTTTACCTGATCACCAGGTTCCACTTATACTTTATTCAGGTTTTGGAGTGACTGGAACAATGTAAAATCTTCTGTATTATCTACAATTGTATGTCCTGCTGTTTTTGCAATATCTGTTGGCCGTTTACGGGCATCATTAGAATTAGAATTAGAACACAGTGGGCATACATAGGTGGTGGGACTAAATGGGAATAGAGCTGCAAACCAGGTGATACATGAACATGGAGTAAAATTATCAAGCATCTCATCCTCTTTAATAAAACCCCTGTGTGCGTCCAGGTGTCCCTGTGTGTGTGTCTTTTGGTGAAGTGCGCATGCGCGGGGCCAGACGGCACGTGTTCAGTCTCTTCCTGTGCATTCCCTGTGTGTGCAGAGAGAGACACACACAGGTTCGTGCGCACGAGAGACAGACAGACAGACACGCAGGCCCGCCCGAGAGACACACTCACACACACACACAGGCAGACCCGCATGGGAGACAGGCACGCACGCACACAGGCCCGCGACAGAGACAGACACGCACGCAGGCCCGCGACAGAGACACACACACACACACACAGGCGCATGTTTGCATTGTTGCAATATTACTTTTCTTGGTTGTGTATTAGATTACGGATTTTTCCAATGGTCATTTTTTTCCCTGTGCTTAAAACTCATTAAAAAAGGTGTTTTTAGCGAGCGGGTTGTAAGGCTATAGTTAGTGTTAGTTTTCTCTGTTGTTCAAGGTTTTCTTAGTGTTATTCAATTTTTTTACGTTTAGTTTACTATTACGCTGTGCATTCAATGGTGTAATTAACTATATTTGTGCTTAAAATCTAAAAAAAATATATATATTTACATACAGTCCATATGGTCTGGAACGGATTAATTGTATTTACATACAATCCTAAGGGGGAAATTACTTCGGTTCCACCGAGGTTCCACTGTGTTACTGTCCGACAAAATTACAGGCATTTTACGGAAATACAAACCAGTATTACTGAGAGAGAAAATTAAAGGCACACAATACAGTGACGCATATTACAGCCACATACAAGGTCCCTTGCCATTTAATATAGACTGTTCCTACTAATGTTTATGCACTACTGTTCTAGCACCCGTTATTGTAACAGGCTTAATGTCTAGTACACTAATATTTTATGTAAGTAAAAATATTGATTGAAAGTAACAAATTAGCTTTCAGTGATGTGAAATACCAAATCATAATGCTTTGTGTTTATTTTGCCCTTTTGCATATTATATAATATACTATGTATATAACTATTACATAGCACTCTGAGCTCATAAATGAAAGTGTTTTTAATAATAATATGCTTAAATGACATTTAAATAACTTCTCCTGAAACCTGTAATTCTGGGAAGCTCATGTCACCTGATATCTGTTTAGAGCGAGTTTGGCATTGCACCTATAGACTATTTGTGCACAAAAAGCAATCATCCCAGCTGTACTGCATTTAATGATATGACAGTAAAATGCCTGGGCAGTAGTGCATCTATTAAGATATAACTAAAGGACACCAACAGTTTCTTAATAAGACTCGTTTTCATCAAATGCAGTAAAACAAAACAACAAAATATCCACAAGGACCACAAATAGGGCAAAACAAGAAGGTGGCTACAGTTTATTAACTACTAGCTGTTTTATTCAGTTTTACCTGGAAGAGTGATAAAATGCATGTTACATGCGTAAAATAAATAAAAAGCAGTCCTGACACTAATGACCAGCTCATTGCAGCAAAAAGACATGATTTTTAAAAATATTTTTGACCATCTGGTGCTTCTGAGCTTAATTAAGCTTTTTGAAATTTAACTGTGAAATGAAGTTTAAGATTTAGAGAAAATTTGTAGAACTGTAATGATGATTATCTCAATACTTTAGTAATAATACTGAAAAGTTATATATTGCGTAGAATGTACCACAGTCATAACGTAACTCTCAATCTCTCAGAGACAACTGTGAGATGACCTCTTCCTCCATAAGCAATTTTTTTTTCTTTTTTTTTTCATCGCTCCAAAATCCATACTAACCCCTACATTCTCTGCTGTTCTTTTTCTGGTTTTCTGTGGTGGTGATCTCCACCACCACCTGAGCAAAGCACCGTGCAGTCCCTACATTGATGGATTGAAGGCCAGAGGCCCACATGACCATCATCGTCTAATTCTTCCATGTGAAGCCTGAAAACCATGAGGACCGATTTAGATCATTTAGGTTTGGTAGAATGCCCAGGAGGGGCTGGGTGGTGTCATGGCCTTGGAACCCCTGCAGATTTTGTTGTTTTTTTTCTCCAGCCATCTGGAGTTTATTTTTTGTTTGTTTTTTCAATCCTCCCTGGCCATCAGATCTTACTTTATTCTTTGTTACTTAGTATTGCCTAATCTTATTTTTATATTTTTCTTTCTTCATCTTGTAAAGCACTTTGAGCTACATCATTTGTCTGAAAACGTGCTATAGATGTAAATGTTGTTGTTGTGGTAAGCAGGGCTTCTGGTGGATTCCCACAAAGTGTCTGTCCCACTCAGCTCAAGCGGGGCCATGTGCACATTTATTATTTGCACTTGAGAAAAAATTGAATATGAGCTTTCAGAAAAGAAGGAATAGATTTTTGAGACAATCAACAGCAAATATAAAACTTCTCAAAAAATATTATTTTGTTATTGTTTTATTACTTGACTTTTTCTAATTCTTTTAAACTAAAAATTATGTAAATATAATGTTTTCGGAATATAGTGAGGTTAAAATGTGCAAAGTTACAGCAAAAATTGCAACTTTTATTGAAGTTGTCTCAGTTTTTTTTCTAAATATTTATGTGAAGAAAATGTAAAATATTATTAGTCTATATTGCAACTTTGACTAAACTTGAAATAACAGCCAAGTTTTGTAGAAAGATTTGCAATAAATTAAATTTATATATATATACTGTATATATATATATATATATATATATATATATATATATATTATTGCCCTTTAGCTGGAAGGGGAGGGGTTAATTTCATCCAAGGGGCGTCTTCTTGCTGCTGCATAGGAGAGAAAAGAGGAGACTATCAGTGGCAAAGCCCCCTCTCACCCCAGCAGGGAATGTGATTATAGCGTATATATTTTTATATATACATATATATAGATAGATTCTTTACAACCTATTTCTTCTGAGCCATCTCAATAATTTCTCCTATCTAGTGGATATATAGTGCTATAAGTTTAGTATTATTTTAGTTCATAATGTCAACTTTTAGTGTAGTTGTCTCAGTTTTTTTAGATATTTATTTGTAGAAAATCAAAAATTTTATTACCCCTTATTATAACTTCGACTAAACCTGAAATAACTGAAGTTTTGTAGAAACATGCAGTAGATCACATCTAATACTATAACAGACAGACAGAAATCTAATTTTACAAATCTAGATACATCAACAGTCATTTGTGCATAACTGACTGGAGAATGAACAGTCAGAAATCTTTTCATCTTGCAATAACAATGAATCATAAGAGTAGTACCTCAAAATGATTTGCAAATAAAACTACAATATTTCAGCTAAGCCACATGTAAACAGTAATAAAAAAAAGTTTTATTTCAGATTTAAAGAAATCTGGTATATTAATGAAGGACTCAAGAACTTTCTTATATTCACTGCAAACTTACCACAGTCAAGCTTTGGAACCCTGGAATTATGTTTTGCCTTTCTAGTGTCTTTGATAGCATGAAAAGCATTTTGATTTTAGGTCCACCAAGCTCACTTAGTACTCCATCCATCAAAATGTGTATTTCTTAAAGTTGTACATTTTTTTCCAATAGACGATCATATGTTAATGAGAGGTTTTTGTGCATTCTTATATTTGAATAACATGTGAGGTACTAATCCAGTCCCTAAAGGCATGCTTTTTTATATGTACCTAGGCTGTCAATTATTGATTAAAAAAACAAGAAAAAATATTTTCATTCATTTTTAAAATGCTGCGTAATGATTTAATTTCAAAGAGATAAACTGGCACAATAGGAAATCCTCACAAATTTTCAGCATGATTAAATTTGCTATCAATTTGGGATGACTTTAATGAAAAGCACAATAACACATTTTATAATACTGTCAAAGCAACTAGATTTATAAGAATGCATTAGCTTGGTTAAACCATTATTCTAATAATGCTATCATTTAGCTTCTAATGCTATCAAGAATACAAATAATAAAAAATATTTTTATAACAAACCTACCTGAAGTTCTGTAAAGAATACTATCTATCCATGTTTAATCACCATGTATAAACTACAGCTATTTTTATTCAAACATAAAAGGAATTATGGGGTTATTATATTCAAAGAGGACTAGGTATCAGGGCCAGTATGTTTAATAAATGCTATGTGAGATAAAGAAAATTTTTGCTGGCTAGGACTCTGTTGTATAAGAAATAGCGGTTCACACATGTGTAATGCTTAACTATCTTTTCTTTATTTAACATCCACACCAACGACCAATACTTCCATCTTCCTCCTACAACCCCCCGCATCCGCTTCTGCACAGACATCATAGACTCCTATATATCCGCACTAGGCATGAGACAATACAATAATAAACATACAACACACATTGCTACAAATAAACTGCATTAAATGAAAATTGGTCAAAATAAATAAATACAGCATTATCTTTAAAAAATTGGAAACAATGTAGAACATTAGGTTTAAGCCAAAAACACACAAAATAGGCATTCAAAACAATACAAATGTACAGTCGTGGCAAAAAGTTTTGAGAATGACACAAGTATTGGTTCTCACAAAGTTTGCTACTTCAATGTTTTTAAATCTTTTTGTCAGATGTTTTTATTGTATACTGAAGAATAAAAACAAGCATTGCATAAGTTTCAAAGTTTTTTTATTGACAATTAAATTAAGTTTATGCAATATCTTCAGCGTTGACCCATCTTTTTCAAAAACTCTGAAATTAGCCCTGGCATGCTGTCAATCAACTTCTGGGCCAAATCCTGACTGATAGCAGCCCATTCATACATATTCAATGTTTGGAGTTTGTCAGAATTTGTGGGTTTTTGTTTGTCCACCCACCTCTTCAGGATTGACCACAAGTTCTCAATGGGATTAAGGGCCAAAATTTTGATGTTCTGCTCCACGAGCCACTTAGTTATCACTTTTGCCTTATGGCAGGGTGCTCCATCATGCTGGAAAAGGCATTGCTTGTCATCAAACGGTTCTCATATAGTTGGGAGAAGTTGCTCTCAGAGGATGTTTTGGTCCCATTCTTTATTCATGGCTGTGTTTTTAGGTAAAATTGTGAGTGAGCCCACTCCCTTGGCTGATAAGCAACCCTACACATGAACAGTCTCAGGATGCTTTACTGTTGGCATGACATAGGACTGATGGTAGTGCTCATTTTTTCTTCTCCTGACAATCTTTTTTCCGGATACCCCAAACAATCAGAAAAGGGGATTCATCAGAGAAAATGACTTTACCCCAGCAGTCCTCAGCAGTCCAATCCCTGTACCTTTTGAAGAATATCAGTCTGTCCCTGATGTTTTTCTTGGAAAGAAGTGGCTTCTTTGCTGCCCTTCTTGACTCCAGACCGTCCTCCAAAAGTCTTCGCCTCACTGTGCGTGAAGATGCACTCACACCTGCCTGCTGCCATTCCTGAGCAAGCTCTGAACTCGTGGTATCCCGATTCCAGAGCTGAATCAGCTTTCCTGGTGTTTGCTGGACTTTCTTAGGCACCGTGAAGACTTTTTCACAACAGCAGTGGAAATGGGTTTTTTGGGATTAAGTTCATTTTCATGGCAAAGAGGGACTTTTAAATTAATTACAATTCATCTGATCAATCTTCATAGCATTCTGGAGTATATGCAAATTGCCATCATAAAAACTGAGGCAGCAAACTTTGTGAAAATGAATATTTATGTCACTCTCAAAACTAATATGAAACAAAATGTGGAATGTAACTTAGTTGCATTGCTTGTCCTGCACTGCTCTCTAAATGCCTTAGCAATAAGCTGTCCTGCAAGTTAAAATATACTGGCCTTTTTTAACTCTTTGAGGGTTGAATATTTTTTTCCAAAAATCTTGGTTTTCTGCAAAGCACAAAAAGCAAAGGTTTCACACATAAAATGTCTGTTGCTGCACTTGTTTTGGCATCTCTGCCAGTAGCAGCGGCTGTGTGGGGCAGCTGGATGGCCAGCAGGAATATTTCGGCAGGCCAGCCTGGCTGTCTTTGCACGGTGGTGGCAGTCGCAGTGTGACACAATCTGGTTTATACCTCTTGTTATCGCAAGTGGCGGTCCTCCCTGATTCATCAGCGACACAAGCGTGTTCATCACTGCCATCAGTTGATGTTGGTACCTCACTTTTGTTTTCGATCTCCAGATCACTTGCAGTGAAATCGCAGTCTGACAAATCCGGTCTGATTCAGCAATAATACACAAAACGTCATCCACGGAGCATTTCACTTTGCGCGTTCGCTTTGGTCTCTCACCAGATCTCGATGCCACTTTAGAGGTACTACTACTTCACTACTCACTCATACACATGGAATCGAGGTCAAATAAACGAAAACTAATTTTCCTTCTAGCAAAGAGAGTCAAGCTAAAACGTAACGGCAAGTTTTGTCTCAGCTGATTCTACCCCCAAATTTCAACAAAAGTCGACATACACCCTGAAATAGTTAACATAACACAAATGGTGCAAACATTAGAGACATTTAACAGAAATTATGACGGACAGTTTAAATAGGTTCCAAAAATTAACAAAACTTTTTTTCCGGGAGGGGCTCAGAGTAGAGTCACTACTCCGCATCGAGAGGAGTTAGATGAGGTGGCTCGGGCATCTGATCAGGATGCCTCCTGGACGCCTCCCTGGTGAAGTATTCCGGGCACGTCCAACCGGGAGGAGGCCCCGGGGAAGACCCAGGACACGCTGGAGGGACTATGTCTCCCGGCTGGCCTGGGAACGCCTTGGGATTCTCACGGAAGAGCTGGAAGAAGTGGCCGGGGAGAGGGAAGTCTGGGCCTCTCTGCTTAAGCTGCTGCCCCCGTGACCCGACCCCCGATAAGCAGAAGAGGATGGATGAATGGATGGTATATCTGCAATGCAAAATACATGGGCACTGACTTGACAAAAACAGTGGGAAGAGGTGCGGCAAAATATTATAAGCAACAAACTAAATAATAACAGTATGAAATTGGAGTAGCATAGCAGACATGGCAAGGTAAAATGGTCAACATGGCAACAAGATTACATTAAAAGTTGTTAAAGGTCTGAAATATTATTCTCCATTGTTCACCACCTGACTGATTACATTCTTCATATTCACTCCTGGCAAGCTAAAAAACTTCTGTGTAGTCAGCCACTCACTAAGAAAATGGATACCATACATTATTGGATATTAATTTTGTGTGTTATGCATACATCAGTGAGAACACGGTAAACGGGAATCATGAGTACTATATATACTCATGTTTAAGTTCTCCTGCGGATAAGTTGGGGCTTGATTTTACCGTATAATTTCCGGTATTTTATAATGTCAGTCATATGCACTTGCCGAGTGATATTGGTTTTGCACTTATGCAGTGTATGCCCTAGTTATCATCATCTTCTTTTCTATAATTCTTGTTATGCTGGTAGATGATGTGATCTCTTACAATTATCAGTCTTATTTATGACTTCAGTTCAGCAAATCCCAAGGGTTTTTTCAGACAGTCATTAAAAAAGACCTACACTTTCCTGATGGTGACCTTTGTTAACTTCCACAAATCTCCCCCTTACAGAAGAACAGACTTCAAATTGCAGTTGAACAGCCTGAGCTTAGTGCGCTGTAGTAGCTCCTTGGGGTCCAAATGTTTTTGTGAAGTTCAAAAACTGCCCTAGCTTTGCCAATCATTGCTTAGACATCCACAGTGGTGGATGACACTTCCCAGGGTTATACCTTCTCAAGTGGACTTCCCTCGAAAATGACTGGGTCACCACAAGTTTCATTAGCCTTGAGGATTTTAGTTTTCTCTTTGCCAATTTGCACTATATTTCCCATGTCTGCTACTTTGTCCCTGTATCTGTTTGTGGGTATGGAATAGGAGGGCTATATCATCAGCAAAGTCTGGGTCATCCAGTTGTTTCCATGTCCATGTCCATTAGATCCTATTCCTTTTCAGTGTTGTAGATTTCTTCTTTGTTCAGTCTATGATTAGAAGAAAAAGGAAAGAGAGCATCACACATAATTGTCTGACGCTTGCCTTCAACTGAAAACTGCTGGTGAGCTGTCTGCAGTGGGTGAACCTGCAGGATATTTGATCCTATGAATTCTTCATCAGTCTGAATATCTTTACTAGTACTTCATAGTACTGCATAGTACTGCAGGATTTCCCATAGGGTCTCTCTGTCAACATAATATACTAATCTTCATGGATTAGTCCACACAAATGTAACAATTGTATTTATTACATACTGTGCACACTCTGAACACATTATTAGGGACAGTGTACTAATACTGGACAGGACCTCAATTTTGCTCTCAAAATAGCCTCAGTTCTTCCTAGTATGGATTGCACAAGATGCTGAAAAATGTTCATTTGAAACTCTAGGCCATGCTGACATTATTACATCATGTAGTACCTGCATATTTGTTAGCTGCACATTCATGCTGTGGATCTCCCATACTCCCACATTGCAAAGGCTGCTAGATTCAAATGCTGTGATTGGGCAATTTTCATAAAACCAGTCTGAGATGACTTTCGCTTTGTGACATGGGGCATTAAGGGATGCATATTTTCAACAGTGCATAGATTCCTGCTGTTTGTAGGAAATTTTGACCCTATCATCTGTGTGCCTCAGGAGAAATCAAGATTCATTAAACTAGGCTACATTTTTGCAGTTTTCAGCTCTCCAGTTGTTGTGAGCCTGTGTACACTGGAATGGAACCCAACTTCTGACATTGTAGCCTATCTGCCTCAAGGTTTGATGTGTCGGGCATTGTGAGATGCATTTCTCCTCACCAAAGTTGAACAGAGTGGTTATCTGAGTTACTGTAGCCTTTCTGCCAGCTTGACCTAGTCTGGCCATTCTCCTCTGACCTTTGTCATCAACAAAGCACTTCTGTCCATAGAACTGCAACTCACTGGATTTTTTTTTTTTTGTCTTTCATATCATTCTCAGCAAGAGCGGCTTTTGGGGGTGGCAAGTGGGGTGACCATCCCAGGGCCCATGCCTAAAGGGGCCCCGCTTTTAAAGTCCACATGTCCCGTTCAAGCGAATTTGTCAAGTTGTATTCTCCAGTATATATATATATATATATATATATATAGTGGCATCCGGAGGGATGCCTAGGAGGACCGGAGGAGGGTTTGTGCCTCCTCCAGACCGCGAGGGGGCGTCCGCCCTGGTTATGTTGGGGGCCTCGGGTAAAGGGCTTGGAAGCCCAGCCCTGTAGGGACCCGTGGCCACCGCCAGGTGGCGCCCTGGTTTCTGTAGAATTCTGGAGCCCAGCACTTCCGCCACACCAGGAAATGCTGGATGGAAGAAGACAGGGGACACCTGGAGGGCTTCTGGGTGCGCAGCCGGCATTTCCGCCACACTGGGGCGTGTCTTCTGAGGAGTACCGGGAAGCAGCTGGAGCCCATCCGGGTTCCTATTTAAGGGGCCGCCTCCCTCCAGTCATTGGCGGAAGTCGGGTGGAAGAGAGACGGAGCTGGAGAGAGGACTGGAGGCGGCCAGGAGAGAGAGGCATTGGAACTGCGAGGCCTGGACATTGGGGAATTGGTGCTGGAGGCACTGGGGTTTGTGTGCAGTGTATATAACTTTAAATAAACGTGTGTTGGGTGAAATACGATGTCCGCCTGTCTGTGTCCGGGTTCAAGTTCATATATATATATATATATATATATATATATATATATATATATATATATATTTGAGATGCCTCTAAGAGGAACCCTTTTAAAATTCCTCTTGAATATCAAATTCCATACATGTACTTCTTTGAAAACATTCCATAGTCTGAATATTAACGCACAAAAACATGTAATGATAACCGGCTGACATGACATCAATGTGAGTTATGACTATGACATCCTGTATATCGAGACGGAGTATACTTGCAATTTGGGTTCTTTTCTAGAAGAGGCCCTGCTAATTTCCGCATGACACCGCATCACATTTTATCGTGGTATTGTCACGAATTATGAATTACATTTTTTTAATAGATTACATTGTAATATTTTGACAAAGTCCGCATGTTATCTTGCAAAAATGTAGCTGAATACTGTAATGGGAAAATCCGGTGTATGTTAACATTATTTTTATTAAATTTGCGCGCAAGTTTGTACAGTCCACACATATCAATAACAGCGTTTGATGTAACCGGCCCCGCGTGGAGTTGGTCAGCCGTAGACCCTGCACATCCCTAAGGAAGCCTCTGAGACAGTTTTGCGTGAAAATCCCAGGAGATAACAAGTTACAGAAATACTCAGAATAGCCTGTCTGTGACCAACAATCACGCCACATTAAAAGTCATTGAAGTCACATTTGTTTCTCCATTCTGCTGTTTGATGTGAACATTAACTGAAGATCCTGGCTTATATTTGCATGATGTTATGCACTGCACAACTTACACATTATTGGCTTATTAGATAATTGCATGGATAAGCAGGTATACATGCATTCCTTTTTTTTTTTTTTTTTATTATTTCTTAATTTTATTACAATCCATACATAGCAATCAAGTTTTTACAAAAAAAAAGAATTATGTTAAGAACAGATCGATCCCCACCCCTGAGAGAGAGAGCAAGCCAAACGGTGTAAAATTTAAGGCTTGTAAAATACCTAAATCAACAAATTCTCTGTGCTTTATAAAATCATTTCAAAATATTACTGATTAGATCCTGCCATGTTTTGAAAAAAGTCTGCACAGATCCTCTAACTGAGTATTTGATTTTTTCCAATTTTAAATAATATAACACATCAGTTTCCCACTGACTTAAAAGAGGAGAGTTTGGGTTCTTCCAGTTTATCAGAATAAGTCTGCATGCCAACAGTGTAGTGAATGCAATCACAATTTGTTTGTCTTTCTCCACCTTAAGACCCTCTGGAAGAACCCCAAACACAGCTGTTAATGGGTTAGGAGGGATTGTGAGTCCAAGACTGTCTGAGAGGTAATTAAAAATTTTTGTACAGAATAATGTTAATTTGGAGCAGGCCCAGAACATGTGACCTAGTGAGGCTGGGGCTTGGTTGCAACGTTCGCAGGTTGGATCATGCCCTGGAAACATTTTGGAGAGTTTTAGTCGAGACAGATGTGCTCGATATATAATTTTGAGTTGTATAATTGTATGCTTTGAGCATATGGAGCTTGAGTGAATTCTCTGCATTGCTACTTTCCACTCCTTTTCTGATATATTAATTGAGAGGTCATTTTCCCAGTGTCCTCTTGGATCTTTGAAAGGAAGGGATTGTAAAAGGATTTTATATATTGTAGAGATGGAGTCTAACTCCTTGAAATTGAGCAATAATTTTTCCAGCGTGGATGATGGTGCAAGATGAGGAAAATCTGGAAGGTTCTGTTTAACAAAGTTCCTGATTTGAAGATAGTGAAAGAAATTTGTAGCTGGAATGTTAAATTTGGAATGTAATTGTTCATAGGATGCAAAGACGTTGTCTATATAAAGATCTCTAAGCAAGTTAATTCCAAATTTTTTACCAGATATTAAAAACTGCATGTTTGTGAGGGTTGAAAGAGGTGGTTCTTTTGCAGGGGTGCCACAGAAAGAAGCTTCTTCGTCTTAAAATGCTTTCTACATTGGTTCCAGATTCTAAGTGAGTGGAGCACAATTGGGTTATTAGTGTATTGCCGATAACGTGTGTTTATTGGAGCACAAAGCAAGGAATACAAAGAAGTACTGCAGGATTTTACTTCTATTGCGGTCCATGCCTGTGTATGTTCTTCTATTTGTGTCCAGGTTCTTATCGCCTGTATATTTGCCGCCCAGTAATAAAACTGGAAGTTAGGTAGAGCCATGCCGCCTTCTGCCTTTTGTCTTTGTAGGGTCGCTCTACATGCATTCCTAATAATTTGCCCAGTGAGTGTATGCATCTTTATTCTAAAAGCCTGTTTTCTCTTCAACAGCACTGAAGACACCAGAAGACACTGGGTCAAAAATCTACTATACCTTACTGTGGCATATACTGTATTGCAAGTGAAGTAGGGTTTGTGTTGCTTAAAACACTTCAGAAAGAATTTGTTGTAATCTGTGTCTATTTTAGCCTTAGTGGTAGAAACATACACATAGAGTGAAAGACACAATTGTCAGTTCAAATGACAGCAACATTCCCTGAGGCCAGGACAACAGTCAGCATTTCAGTCTTATCTTTGGCCTTCTGCATGTCTACTGGGTCTCCCTTGGCTGTCTCTAAAACAGACCTTTGACCGGGTTCAGGAAGGAAAAAGGGGTTTCTACTAATACAAACCTCTTTTGCCTCGATTTTAGTTCCTGTATAGTAGCAAGCTGATTCTGATGTATTTTTAGTTTTTAGGTACTTTTCTGCTGCTCTTTCTGTCAATGGTTTCAGCTTCTGTGTTAAGGGACGAAGTTTTACTGTGCTGTTTAGATAAAGTAATCAGTATTTTCCTTCCTAACAATATAAGTATTTCTAAAGAGAGGCAGATTCTCCCTTGCTGTCTGGGAATTTGTTAAGAGAGACTCTAGATACACAAAGGATATACATATCTCTAGATCAAAATAATGGACCTTTAAACTATACTGCAATTTTAATCAGATTATTCACTGAGTCCTGTTCTGATTTAGTACAAAGAGCTGTACAACAAATCTTTACTCATTCTATGCAGTTTACCTTTCTGTAACCTTATTAAAAAATAAATCCTGCACAGTAGCTCTTTATTTACTTTGGATACGCCAATTCTTTATACATCTGCACTCTTCTCTTTAAATTACTGTAGTATACAATTTAATCGATCAAAACACTACTATAGTGGTTGCACATTTAGGGACCTCCATTCAACCGATATGTAAGCCCTTATGTCCCTTTTAGTTTATGTGCCTAGTTGACTTTGTCTATGGGACATTCTAGTAATAAGTAAGCAGTAAACTCCCAGAGGTTGAAATTTAAAGTTTAGGTTAGCAAAACCTGAAAAACAGGAAATACCAGAATATTACAGTACATATGGGCTTTCTACTGCTTGTCTTTTCACCATTTTAGGTCATTTGTTACATTTCAACTGATTAAATCTGAAGAAAAACTGGGGTGTTCTAAAACTGTGTATGTGTACTGTATATGACGGATAAGAGAAAAGACAGATAACAGAACAGCTACTTTAAAAATGATATACAGTAGATTAATTTAGTGAATCGTTGGATTTATTTCCAAAACAAAACTATATTAAGTACAAAATTACAATGCAGAAGAACATTAACATTAATACAGAATACCCTTATCCATTTTCTACACATTTTTCAATTTTGTTGGCATCATGTTTTATATCATTCACGTTCTTCCTACCTACTAAATTGAAGCAATACTTGAAACACTTTCGACATTTCTTAAATGTTTAATAATTTCAATTTTTTTACAATTCCAACACCACATGCATATGTTTATCGGCCATAACAATGTATAGTAGATTTATTATAACAAAAGAGAAAAGCTACAAAACGCTATTAAAACTGAAGGTACTTAACTGACACTGTGGTGCTGGGGAAGAACTTTACACTCTAGCACAAGGTAAAGTTGTTCCAAAGTGCAAAGCAGCAGCGTACTGGACGGCAGTAGTAGTACAGTAATAGGTAGGTGCTGGTGTGCGCAATTGTTGTATTTTTTTTAGCCCTGATGGTTAATGGAGACTGATGGTTAATTGAATGATGAATAATCTATCTATCTTTTATTTATAGATTATATATATATACAGGTATATGTATATATATATATATATATATATATATATATATATATATATATATATATATATATATATATATATGTAACAGTTGTCTGGTCACACTTTCAGGTAATCTAACTTAGACACCATCCAAATATCCGACTACGCCACCCAGTTTTATTAAGAGACTGGGAACTCCTGAAATTTACCAATGATAGCACACAGGTTTCTTTAAATTGGTGAGTAAACACACAATGAAAGACACAACAGCAATTTCAGGAAGTAACAGTAACTTCTATTACACTAGACAATAATAAGTACATGAAAAAGATAAATGAACATAAACCAAATCTAACAGTATCATGAAGAAAATTTCTTATCTTAGAAAGGAAAGCCCACAGTCCACACTCTAAAAGTCCATTAAAAACATGAATTGGATGATACAACCTGTAGTGGTGCAAAGTCCTGTTTGTTCTCAGTGTTACCCCAACACTTAATTGTTCAACTGTCCACGGATGCACTCTGTTCACCGGACACTCATTTCCAAGAGAATCGTGGAATCCCTGTCGGCGTCTCTTCGTTGTTCCTTTTTTTCCACTCTGGGCTTCTAGTATTGCTGTGACCTAGGCACGCCTTATTTCTTGTCTGCCAGCTTGGCCCGATCCTTCCATGCAGCTTCCCTCTCTCGCTGGGCCCACAACCGGCGTCTCCTTATGGAGCTGTCTCTTCCTCCCTGGAAGTATTGCCGTCCTTGTGCCTCACGTCGTGCCAGCCACGTACCCTTGTCAGCCTGCGAGCCCCTTTGCTGTGTCCAGGTGTCTTGGCAGCGTTCTCAGTGGACCATCCCCTTCTCTTGCCTTCTCCTGACCAGAGCTTAAATCTCTTTCAGTCCCTGCAATTATCAGTTCTGGACAACCAGATTAAACAAGTGGCACAGCTAAATTTCCTGGGTTTAACAAATAATGAAAACACGAGTTAACAAAATGTATTGTTACCAACCATTAATGAGTACAGATCTGCTGTTTAGAAACCAATATTGTCAAAAATGTTAATTGCCAAGTCAGGTAAATACAGAAATCCTCCAAGGCAAGACTTCAAAGCGGCGACTCCTTTGCAAGACAGCTAATACTTACACAAACAATCCTGACACAATCAGTAACTGGATTATCCAGGCCCCTCCAAGGAAGCAGCAGTTCTGTTATCACACGTGGTATTGTTTGTATGGTTTGTTTGTTTGTATCTCAACCAGCCATAAACTTCAAAATGGCAACTCCTTTGCAAGACAGCAAATACTTACATCCTGCAGACAGCCATGACACAATCAGTAACTGGATTATCCAGGAAATTGAAAAACAAGGTCCCCTTCTGACATTATATATATATATATATATATACCTGTATATATATATATATATTATAGTGGCGACCAGGGGGTGCTATAGTTCAACATAGCGCAACACATGCAGGCTTGACACAAATTCAGCAGACAAAGGGTT
This sequence comes from Polypterus senegalus, assembly GCF_016835505.1. Lineage (NCBI taxonomy): Eukaryota > Metazoa > Chordata > Cladistia > Polypteriformes > Polypteridae > Polypterus > Polypterus senegalus. The sequence goes on from NC_053160.1 coordinate 158,270,010, forward strand.
GTGGGAAACTCTTCTCCTGCAAGTGTTTTGCATGCTACAACCACAGTACACAACAAGTCTGTATTACTTGGTCTTCTGTCTCTCTCTTCTCTGCCTCTTCCACTCCACCTTGTTGGCTTCCTGTATGTAACACCTCGAAGCATTTCTGGCACTTCCGGGTGCTCGGAGCCCAACAAAGTAGGGTTTGCCAGTCTCCATAGCACCCTCTGGTGGTACCCAAGGAATAATACAGGGCTCAGCCAAAGAATTCCAGTCACCATGATGCCCTGTGGGAATACAAGGTGTCACCACAACCCGGGGGGGACTTTCATTTAGCTCTCGGGGGGATACAATGTCCTGTGCATGCTGTGTCCCCCTGCCATTCGAAGCTGAGGGCGTCCCAGCCAGGTAAAGTTTATATATATTGATCTCAGAGTAGTTTTAATGTTATTATAACGGTGCCACTTCATGCAGGACTTCATATTATGACATGGCATATAATGTGTAACTTCAGTAACTTAAATTAAATAACAAAGCCATATTAACTTAATAATCCTGACTTGAATAAAACATAACTATTTGGTCAGATAATTGTATCTTGGCAACATTAAAAAACTAAACTCACATCCTTCCAAGAACAGAGTGATTGCCTTGTGAAGGACAGACTACACAAGCACATATTTACTTTATTTAAAGAGAAGATAAATCTGCACAAAAAGTTGAGCTTCCTATTCAATACTAGTATATCAAACAGTTAAATACCCCCTAAGTTAAAGTACTACAACCATTGCATATCTAGTCTTTATAATTGCTTACATTAGACTACTGAACAATTTAATATATTGCTTACATCAATTGTACTGTAAATGTAATAAGCACTATCCAATAGCAAATGGATTTTACAGTTGTGTAATTTTTTGGTATTTTCTCATAAAATTCCAGTAAAGTTGTACTGTTATTTTTTTCCTCATGTTGAATATTCACACACAGGTTCCTTTATTTTATATATAAACAGTTTTAGCTTACTGACACTCAAATCTTAGAGTAGGCCTGATCTCTTCTGTACATCATGAAGCTACAGCTTCTATGTTCTGCAGTGTTTATTCTGGATAAACTATGGGAAGTGCGAAAACATTCATACGTCACCTAAATTCCTTCTTTGTTTTCTGAGCTGAATTAATCATTCTGTTAAACAAATCTCTTAATCTTATTATGATCCTTGATTTTGTACAGAAAAGCCCTTCTACTGCTTAAATATACTCTGGCATAAGGAAACAAAAATGTGAGGCAATGATTGACTAAGCTTTGGTAAAATTACTTTCCTGAAAGTATCACATCTTTGAACACTGAAAACATGCTCTACATGAAAATGCTAAGGATAACACCGCTTTAAAGATCTGTGCAGTGTGTAAGGCTTGGCAGCTTTACTAAAATTGAGGATGAAATAAATAACTTTAATTCTATATAGTTAGTGTGCTGTGATGCTTCTGTCAAAGGTACTATAAATAGTTTTGGAATGTGACAAAAAATACATAGTACTCACTTTATGTTACCTGTTACCTTCAGTGTCAGCAGTGGTAATTTTTATAAGCATGGACTTTTAAGGGTGGCACAGTAGCACTGCTGCCTTGCAGCAAAGAGACCAATGTCCCAAGTCTGGAGTTTGCATGTTCTTCCTGTGTCTTCATGGGTTTCCTCCGGGTGCTCCGTTTTCCTCCCACTGTCCAAAGACATACAGGTTAGGTGAATGGCGATACTTGGTATGTTTATGTGTGTGTGTGTATGTGTGTGTTCGACCTGTGATGGACTGGCACCCTGTCCAGGGTTTGCTCCTGCCTTGCTTCCTGCACTTGTTGGGATAGCCTCCAGCAGACCTGACTAGATCAGGGCATCAGTGAGGTCCTGCACAGTCTGTGCTGCTACTTGGCGGCATCAGATGCACTGATACATAATGTCTCAGAGGTTCTCAGGGATATCCCTGAAGCTTAACTGACTTTATTAGACTGTGATGATTAGATGTTCCCTTAGTTTTTTTCAGCAGTATATATTGGTTCAGGTGCATCAGTTTGAATATATACATTGGTTGAGATATATATATATATATATATATAAACTGCTCAAAAAAATTAAAGGAACACTTTGAAAACACATCAGATCTCAATGGGAAAAAGAAATCCTCCTGGATATCTATACTGATATAGACTGGGTAATGTGTTAGGAACGAAAGGATGCCACATCGTTTGATGGAAATGAAAATGATCAACCTACAGAGCCCTGAATTCAAAACGCCCCAAAAATCAGAGTGAAAAAATTATGTGGCAGGCTAGTCCATTTTGCCAAAATTTAATTGCAGCAACTCAAAATTGTATGCAGCACTTTGTATGGCCCCTGTGTTCTTGTATACATGCCTGACAACATCGGTGCATGCTTCTAATGAGATGACAGATGGTGTTGTGGGGGATCTCCTCCCAGATCTGGACCAGGGCATCACTGAGCTCCTGGACAGTCTGAGGTGCAACCTGGTGGCATTGGATGGACCAAAACATAATGTCCCAGAGGTGTTCTATTGGATTTAGGTCAGGAAAGTGTGGTGGCAAGTCAATGGTATCAATTCCTTCATCCTCCAGGAACTGCCTGCATACTCTCACCACATGAGGCCAGGAATTGTCGTGCACCAGGAGCCACTGTACCAGCATAGGGTCTGACAATGGGTCCAAGGATTTCATCCTGATACCTAATGGCAGCCAAGGTGCCTTTGTCAAGCCTGTAGCAGTCTGTGTGACCCTCCATGGATATGCCTCCCCAGACAATCATTAACCCACCACCAAACTGCTCATGCTGAATGATGTTACAGGCAGCATAATGTTCTCCATGGCTTCTCCAGACCCTTTCACTTCTGTCACGTGCTCAGGGTGAACCTGCTCTCATCTGTAAAAGCACAGGGCACCAGTGGTGCATCTGCCAATTCTGGTATTCTATGGCGAATGCCAATCGAGCTGCATGCTGCTGGGCAGTGAGCTCAAGGCCCATTAGAGGACATGGGGCCCTTGGGTCACCCTCATGAAGTCTTTCTGGTTGTTTGGTCAGAGACATTCACACCAGTGGCCTGCTGGAGGTCATTTTGTAGGGCTCTGGCAGTGCTCATCCTGTTCCTCCTTGCCCAAAGGAGCAGATACTGGTCCTGCTGATGGGTTATGGACCTTCTATGGCCCTCTCCAGCTCTCCTAGAGTAACTGCTTGTCTCCTAGAATCTCCTCCATGCCCTTGAGACTGTGCAGGAGACACAGCAAACCTTCTGGCAATGACACGTATTGATGTGCCATCCTGGAGAAGTTGGACTACCTGTGCAACCTCTGTAGGGTCCAGGTATCGCCTCATGCTACCAGTAGTGACACTGACTGTAGCCAAATGCAAAACTAGTGAAGAAACAGTCAGAAAAGATGAGGAGGGAAAAATGTCAGTGGCCTCCACCTGTTAAACCATTCCTGTTTTGGGGGTCATCTCATTGTTGCCCCTCTAGTGCATCTGTTGTTAATTTCATTAACACCACAGCAGCTGAAACTGATTAACAACCCCTCTGCTACTTAACTGACCAGATTAATATCCCATAAGTTTCATTGACTTTATGCTATACTCTGATTAAAAGAGTTCCTTTAATTCTTTTGAGCAGTATATATATATATATATATATATATATATATATATATATATATATATATATATATATATATATATATACTGTATATATATATATATATATATATATATATATATATATATATATATATATATATATATATATATATATATATATATATATATATATATATATATATTGTGCCAGACGGCTGGGGACCCTACCCAGCCAGGACACCTGGATGGTCCACAAGAGGGACGATACCTCCCCTGGGCCACAAGAGGGCAGCCGCCCGGGTCCGCTTGGGAGCCACTGGAACGGAGCTGGGAAGCTCACCCCTATAAGAGGACGTGGCCACCGCTAAGGGGCACCCGGACGGTTATGGAACCCTGGATGGCAGCACTTCCACTACACCAGGAAGTACAGCCGGAAGAAATCCCAGGGGCACCTGGAGTGCTTCCGGGTGCTCTCCTGACACTTCCACCACACCAGGTCGTGTAGTCAGAAGGAGCACCTGGAGCCCATCTAGGTCATTTTAAAAGGGGCCGCCTCCCTCCAGTAGACGAGCCGGAGTTGGGAGGAAGGAGATGGAGCTTGTGAGGAGGGGAGTGGAGGTCAGAGGAAGAGAGAAAGAAAAAGAAAGAAAGAGAGACAGTTGTTGGTGACAAGGCATTGTGGTGCTGTGAAGAGAATAAAAGGGTGTGTTTTGGACATTCTGGTGTCTGTCTGTGTGTGTCCAGGGGCTGGCTTTGCACTATATATATATATATATATATATATATATATATAATATACACATAAATATATTGGTTTTAACAGTAGAATCCCTGAAGCCTACAAAAAAAACTTGTAATCCCAGCCCACCTAAAATCCCTTCACACCTCTCCATCAGCATCTTTTGTTTTGTAAATATGTCGATCAACTCATGAAGCATATACCTGTTGACTGTGTTTTATTTCACAAGCTGTTTTGGGTTGGGGGTCCTTGATTCCAAGGCACATTTCTTTCAAAATTTAAAACACTTCCTTGCCTTCTTGCCCAGCTCTACTCCGGCCTGCCTCTGCTTGTCCTGCCCCGCCTCTCCTACTCTGGTATACTATTTGGCCACCTCACTTCTACATGGGAGTTGGAGTTGGTAGGAGGTGGACAACGCTTGCTGTGAAGTACAGAAGGAGTGTAAAATAATTATTAATGTCAGTTCTGTTTAACTTGTGTTGGAATATTTGCAGAGAAGCCTGTGAAAGGTATTTGTGAACATTAACCAATTGTTATTTGAACCCATGACTGTGTCAGTGAAGCTGTGTCTGGGATTTGCTGTCATATCCCCTGGTATACAGTATACATACTGTACATTCAATAATCTATTAGAGAGCAGGGAGTGAACTCCAGTTCTAATGGAGCCACTCTAACTAGACAAAGACACTAAGTTTACTTTCTATAGGCATAGATAAAAAAAAACAACAGCTAAAAAGCAGTTTAATCATTCAGAATGTGAAAAATTACTAGGAAAGTTAGAAGGTGAGGCTGAAAGAAATTCTTTTTTCTAAAATGGCAATGAGTATATGTATGTAAGAAAAACATGGTTTTATATGTAACATTTTTTACATATTACACTCATACACACAACACTTATATATAAAATATATATATATAAAATAATTTCCTTTGCAATATCCCACTTGTAAATGGTTTCCATGGCTTTGTCATAATGATGAGATAAGCCGTCTAATTAACACTAAGATTGCAGTGTATCACCGTGTCAAAATGTGCCAGTTAGTAGTTTATTAGTATAATAGTTAATTATATGAGTACTAATTTGCTTACACATCTTACTGATGTTATGTGACAAGGGTCAGGAAAGCCTAAAATGAATTCCTCTGTAATATTTCATCTTAATCACAGGTCCCTTACAGTCTGATTCCCCATGCTGAATAGATACGGTGCATATTAAGGGCTATTTCAGTATTTGTTTGAATATCAAATCACATGGAGACCCCTTCATCAAGTTGATTTCATTAATGGCTACAGTATTTGCCCATAAAAAGACCTTCAAAATAATCACTTAATTTTAAGTTTTACATGTAATGCTTATTATTACTGCAACACAATTAAAGCTGCTTGACAGAGGGCTCCTTGTGGATGGAAGCTGAACACATGCGACCAGAGGGCATTATCATTATACTTTTGTGCAATGGTCGACATTTTTTCTTTAATAGTGTAGAGAGGACAAACGCTCTAACACTATCACTTGTTCAAAAAGAATGTATAAATAATGTATGAGCTCTGTTTTTGGATTATTTTATTATATCAATTCTGAATTACAATAGACTTGCAATTTTTTTTTTTTGTTTTTTTTTTGGATAAAAATACCAATACATTTTCTCCTGCTGTTATTACTGTTATCCTATAACCAGCTCATACATTTTCAATAGACAGAACAATAGATTAATACGAGAAAGACTTTGCATTTAATGTGAATTTAATGGATTTTTAAATCAGTTTCTGATCTGCTTCTGATAAGCTATATTGAGCCTAACAGCTTAATGCCTTCTTTTTCCCTTAGAATAATAGATTTACCAACAACACATTTGCAGCTTGTCAGTATTAATGGAAAGAATTATGCTGCTAGCAAATTAGAAAAAAAAATCTGTTAGGTATGACAGAATTCTATTACATATAAGAAACATTCGTATTTTTTGTAACACTAATAAAAAATCTACATTTTCTATCCATCAGTTTTTCCTTGTAGTATCTATATTTGAAACTTGGAAAAAAACAATTTTTACTTAAGGTTTTAAGATCAATGTGACCTAAAAATATTTAGCATAAGAGTGATATCTGACTACAGGGAAGTGCTGTGGACAACAACCAAAAATTACCTGGACTGAGTAATGGAATCATAGGTGACATAGTCCAATATAAATGCCTGAAATATCAGGGAAAAGTGAAAGTATCACGGACTTCTGAAATTACAAATACATTCAGCTACTGGGGAATGAGTCTAAAAGTAAATTAGAGTTGGTTGCCTTTCCTGAATACAACATGTGCATTATCTCACATGGCTTATTTGAATTACAGCAGTTTATGAACCAAAAGCCAGGCTGTTATCAGATTCCAAGAGCATTGCCTTGATTATTTTACTACAAAATAAATTCTGAGCACCAATTCATTTAAAGAGTGTAAACAAATATTTGTCATTTCTACTACAAATTGCATTTGCGAAAATACAAAATGCAATCTATTAGGGCAGCTTATAGCAAGCAGTCACATTTAGAATCAAAGTGGCAATATTTCAATATTAAACAAATAAAGTGCATATTTAAATTACTTTGTGAATCTTTTAAATTTCTCCTTTTCAAAAGATTCACAGATTCATTTGCCTTTTCAATTCTAATATGTTTTCATCCATTCCATTTAAATTAAGTTGTGCTCTCTCTAGTTTTCAAATCTCACTTCTGAAAAGAGAAATTCTCAACAATTGCATCCCATTTACAGTCATGGTATATGCAACAATATGGCGCTGATGTGCATAGGTGTACATTAGTCAAAGATCTTGCCCAGATATATTTATATGGGTTAAATTAAAAAGGCAAATGTTTGTGTTTGTTAAATGCTGGCCCTTTTGTAATTGCTGCCTGAAATTCAAGTGTCCCATCCATCATCTACAATACCTTTCTTATCATTTATCTGCTCTCATGAGAATTTGTTCTTTTTCTTTTTGATTGCATTCCATAAGTGTGGTAAATTTTTGCTGGATTGGAATCATGAGTGCTATTTCTTTGTATTTCCTGGTTTATTGTGGTTTCAAGAATAGATGTTTAATCCCACATTAATATTCTGGATACCTTGTTGATACCTGAATCAAAGACACGGCATGTAAGCCGAAAAAGAGTTTCGACACAGAAAAAAGGTTTGGAGCAGCCATCCATTCTTGGGGGCTCTAACCTGAAGTGATGTCATCAGCGCTGAACCAGGCAGAATTTCCCATATCTGGTCTGCAGTGGTAAAAGGGGAAGGTTTAGTGGAAGGTTCATGATGCACCAACATTGATGGACTGAAAGCCAGAAGTCTACGTGACCATCATCATCAGGTCCTTCCATCAAAACCCTAAATACAAAGAGGACTGTTTGACTTATGTTAGGTAGAATGCCCAGAGGGGACTGGGCAGTCTCTTGGTCTGGAACCCCTACAGATTTAATTTTTTTCTCCAGCCTTTGGAGTTTTTTTTTTGTTTTTTCTGTCCACCCTGGCCATCGGACCTTACTCTTATTCTATGTTAATTAATGTTGACTTATGTTTATTTTTTATTGTGTCTTCTATTTTTCTATTCATTTTGTAAAGCACTTTGAGCTACATTTTTTTGTATGAATATGTGCTATATAAATAAATGTTGATTGATTGATTGATAGTGCACCCTGCCACCCCCTGGCCTGGCGTGTAATTACCTTCATTTGGTCAACTTAGCTGCCTCCTATGCACACGTGTGTGAAAGTGTTGTTCACTCATAGTCATGATGAAACTTTTGAAACTCCTTAAACTCTCTATGTTAAGCTGGGATAACTGTAATATGCAAGGAAAATATAATGAACATCCACTTAGTTGTTTTGGAGTAAGTTGTCGTTTTTATGGTGTTGGCTCTCCCATTACAACTTCCCAATGAAATTCTATATTTTAAATTGCTTGAATAATAATGTAAATGCAAAATTTCATGAAAGCAGACAGTGCTGTTTTTGAAAGATGTGTGATTTTTGTTTTGGTCTCCCATCACATCACACACTCCCACCATCATTTTCATTGAATCACTGATATGAGATGTGGCCTTCTTTGTAAGCAGAGACAAGCCACAAATATTATACCAATTTTTTACCATTGGCTGAAATGTTTTGCTGTGATATTGCGGTTTTGGTTTGCACCACCCCTTTATCATTTACTCATTTCTCAATGGAATTTTAAAAAGCTTTAAAGTGTACATTTTAAGTTGTATGAATAGTCATAGTCATGCAAAATTTAAACTATGCTGTTTTGGAGTGATTCATTTTTTGCTGCTCTGTCATTACAACCCATCCATCCATTTTCTAACCCGCTGAATCCGAACACAGGGTCACGGGAGTCTGCTGGAGCCAATCCCAGCCAACACAGGGCACAAGGCAGGAACCAATCCTGGGCAGGGTGCCAACCCACCGCAGGACACACACAAACACACCAAGCACACACTAGGGCCAATTTAGAATCACCAATCCACCTAACCTGCCTGTCTTTGGATTGTGGGAGGAAACCGGAGTGCCCGGAGGAAACCCACGCAGACACGGAGAGAACATGCAAACTCCACGCAGGGAGGACCCGGGAAGCGAACCCGGGTCTCCTAACTGCGAGGCAGCAGCGCTACCACTGCGCCACCGTGCCGCCCGTCATTACAATCACCAGTCCTAATTTAATTTTTGAAACGCCATGTAGAATGGTTTTTTACATTTAGTCTACTTTATTATACAGTCATGCATTTACGACACTATTTGAAACCAACCAGTTGGCCGAATGTCAAATTGGCTGTATGTCAAACTGTACAGGTCATTGCAATTGAAGAAGAAGAAATGTCAAATCACAAGGCAAATTTCTTACCGTAGTGACCGAAGCTGACCTTTTACACCATTGTGAAGGTGATGTTACACATCACACATTATCATACCAAATTCCTCTTAACATGCACACGTACCGGTCCCGGTACATAACCACGATTGGACGACGTCACAGCCATGTGTGCATGCCCCTCTGTCATGCACCTCGACATACTACACATCAAATGAAACCTCAGAGTCTCGTCTTTCCGATGATATAAACCATTTTGACACACAACAACCACAGCACTGACACTAAATCCTTTTTTACAGAGAAGTAAATACTTTTAAGAGTTGACTTTTCCTACCTTTGAAGGCTCTCTGCAAGTCAAACATCAATATTTCCGAGCAATATTGGTCTCATTCTGTCCGTAAGGCTCCAGGGAACATAATCCAGTAAAACAATTAGGTCCAAAACACACGATAGATCCTCAAAGGGACAAAAACTCCAGAAAACGTTTCTTAACTTGAGACTAGCGCCGACATTTTTTTTCATTTCTATTGGTCATATCAGACGTAATTTGTTTCTGTCGGCAATAACCATGCTAAAGCATGTTACACGGAAGTGTTAGCTTCTGATTGACACCTAAGTTGGCCAATTAGGAGGGGTCTGGGGGGTGACTGGAGCCTCGTATAGCCAACAAGTGTCACAGACAGCTGAACGATGACACACAACTGCAAACCCTGGTAGAATCTACCAGTTTGATTGGACGCTGTTAGTGACACTCCAAACTTACAGCCAAAGAGCAGCTGAGCACGATGATGTGTAACTTGCCATCCAACTTGTAAACAAAACCGAAGGGAGCTGTGCGAAGCTGGCATTTGGCCAGTCTGCAGACTTGGTGCGTGGTTGTTTATTGTGATTTCACCAAGTTTTTTTGCATTTTAAATATGGATAAACGTACAGATAAACGTAAAAACACTCTTGATGATGTAGTAGAGGAATGTACGCGGCGTGACAGTGATGAATCGGACCAGGAGAAGTCTGAGGCAGAGAGCGACATGAACACACCCTTGTGCTTTTTGCCTGCTAGGGATTGCTACAATCAGTGGCACATGGAAAAACGCTGAGCTGTGTTGTAACAATTTGTAAAAAATGTATATAGTTTGTGTGCATTTTATTAAAAAAAAAAGTAAAAAATAAAATATATATATATATATTTAGCCCATAAGACTTGTTTTGACTATTTTTATATTGAAATGTGTATTTTTTATTGTTTTTATTATGGAATATGAATTTCCATAACTAATAGAGTGACACTGTGTGTAGATATAGATTCCTTTAGGTGTAAGCTTTCAGTAGAGCCCTCATTGATATATGTGGGTTGAAGCATTCAATAGTTATTGCACTTTTTCCATACGTTCCAAAATGTGGATAATGGATAAACCATAGGTCCCTCTAAAAAGCACCTGGACATGCCCACATAAAAACTGTTGTAAAAATGTCATTTTTACAAGTATTCTTTTCAAATTTGAAATGTGAGTAGTCAACAAGTTATTCTTTTGGTACATAGTGTGTTTCTGTCCCCACCTACCTACTGCAGCTATAGAGGCCTTTATTTTCACAAAAAAATCATTTTTTTTGTGAGTTCTAATGTGCATAACTTTTGATCAGTCACACCTACAGTGAGTCTGACTACTAAGGGTGAAACTAGAGAATGTTACCTTTACAAAGAGACCAAACATGTGTTTATACTCCAGATAGTTCAATAACAGCAATGATTCTAATTTGGAGAGGTCAAATTACAAGCAATTTAGCAAAAATGAACCTGCTTGATTAATAATGTAATGGCAACTGTAAGATAAAGTGGTGGCCTCTGCACAAACTATAATGCAAATCTTATAAACTACTTGAAACTGAAAACTTGAAAACACTGGAAATGGATTCGGCAACCTCAAAAACCATAATTATCTTAACTTTAATTGAAGAAATCTTTTTTAATAATTAGAAAATAACTAAAAACAGAACAATCACAACGTTCTAAGCCAGGAGAATCCTTCACTGTGGGAATGCACATTCACAACTATAGACTTTTTTTTTGCATGTCACTACACGGACTTGTCCATTTTATCAAAACTCAGTAGATTACTGTTTTGTCTTCTGTGTCACATAAACTGTGTAACAAAAAGGCGCTATATAGGCACCTGACCCAACACAGACTCACACCGGAGGCACATATAAAAACAAGAACCTTTTTATTTTTCTTCACCTGTGACTTCCCCGTGACCCCCACAGGCACAACACAGACCCAAAACACACAAAATAAAGCACACCACACTCTTCTTTTGCACCACCACTCCTCCTCCCAACTCTGGCCATTGAGTGGTGGCTGCTGGACCCTTTTATAGTCAACCCGGAAGTGCTCAAGGTGGTTGGCTGCCAAATTCTGGCTGCACGTCCGGATATGGCGAATATACTGCCCATACGGGCTCAGAAGTCCCAGCTGCAGCACCTCCTGGCGGTGCCTGCGGGACCCAACAGGGCTTCACCCAACTGCAATTCCCATGTAGCCCTGTGGGAAACTGAGGCACCACTCCAAACCAGAGGGGTGGCCATCTAGCGTCCAGGGGGAGGTATTGCACAGTCCAGACCAGCGACCATGTAGCGTCTCTACATTCCCTTCCTTGCTTCGCCACGGGATTCGCGTCTCTTAGATGATAACTACAGCCTTTTTATTTAATCCACGGCTTCTCCGCTGTTTTATTGTTCATTTATTACGATTATAGTTATTGTGTAGGTATTTTAGACTTACTTTACATTGTTCAGGTACCCATTTCTTTTATCATTCCAACTGTACCCCCCATTAACATGTCTATCGAGGTGATCACCATCGATCAAAGAACTGTCACTTACCGAGTGGTTTCCATGCCCAGAGATGGCTCCTACCTTTTCCATTCTCTTTGTTACATATTGCACGGCCATATCAGGCTCACTCTTGATATCCAGAGGAACATTGTGTCTTATGTATTGAATGACTGGGACAGGTTCAAGGTGTGGATTGATGACGGTACAGGAGATAATTATTCTACACAGGAGCACTAGAAGAGTAAAATGCTTAAGCCCTTCACATATGCATCTGCATCTGCATGTGAGATGATGGCTGCTGGTGAATTGTTCGGTTGTTGCTTTCAATTGTACTGAAATGGCCAAATATTTTAAACCTTTCGACAACCGCCAATGCCTCTTAAACATCTTAGATTCACAGGTGACGATTTCAGTAGTGGGCACTTTGATGTTTATGAATGTTTAAACTCTCAAAAGCTGGATGTGAAGTTATCGATGAAATCGGTTGTATACTTACAATGCTTAACAGATGCCGAATGTCTCTTCAACACAAGTCCTACAAATACTGTCTTAATTGAAACAAACCATGAAATTTAAACCGATTATGACAGCAGCAATCCAAGCTGTGAGATTTGAAACAAGAATACTGTTCACACGACCAACTGTACGTTACATGCTCAAGAGTAAGCTCAGCGCACAGCTTGTTCATATTACAACCGGAGGGCCGAACTCACAATGTGGTATACAAAGAGATCCTTAACAAATAATTATTGGTATATTTCCCTCAGTTTAAAAAGGTTTAATTTTCTTCTTAATAAAAATTTTAAGGCAGTACTTCGCTGCTGCGAAGCACGGGTATTTTGCTAGTATACATATTGTGAGCTGGAGGGCTGATCGCACCCCAAATAGATACAGATGCCCCTGGGAAAACCACAAACCCTAAAATACTGACTACCCTCACATTGCTCCTTATCCTTGCACTATAACGCGTAATACAAGCCTCGCGCGGTACTCCGCCAACTTATAAGCCTTGCGCAGCGCCTGTCAGTTTTGGGAATTGATTGTTTGCTTTTATCTCTCTCTGCTCCTAGTGGAACTGTCATCTCTGACTTGTCATGGAGCACGCTTAAGCTCATGTGTTTGCGGTGTTTGAATAAAAATCCTTCTTGTTTCTACGACCTCCTGTGTCTCTGTGCAAATCTGTGTCCCAAGCGTGACAATATATATACAGAGCTACATATATATACATATCTACATATATACACACATATATATATACATATCCACATATATATTGTGGCACCCAGCCGATTTATTTACTTACCTCCTAAAGCCTAAAGTCACAAGTAGTGTTCAGAGGGCATGCTCAAAACTGTGTAATGCCACGAAAAGTGCCTGCTGACACTTTAGTATGCAAGCAATGGTATGTGCATTCTTGCTCCGATGTAGAAGGGAGCTGAGTTTACCTCTGTTACAGCGCGTCTATGTGAAAACGGCAGTATCAGATACGGGGATGGGGTGTGTTTGGGTTCGTGAACGTAGCTGAGATAATAAAACTGACAAAAAAAAAAACAAAGCTAACCTTTACAAGTATCATAAATTACACCGGCTGTTACAGACTGAAATCAAATGTATGTTTTTATTCTAAAATACTAAGACTAAGAGAAGTTTACTTCTCAAAACAGAGTGGTGCAGGATCGAACTCGCGACCTTTTGATTCCCAGTCAGCGGCTGATTCTATTGCTCTACGGAAGCAGTCATAATAAATGGGTGTCAATGTGGCATGTTAAGGCGGCTTTTTGTTTCTGCAGTTATATTTTTGCATAAAGGCGTAATTGCTGTGTTAGATTTGTAGCTTTTGTGAAAGTATTTGTGTGATACTTCAGGCTTCATACATTATATAGTTTATACCTACATTTTGTCATCTACTAGTAGAATATAAAAAATGTTTCTGTTTTAACAATGTGTTTACACAGATTACTGTAGAAACAGAACAGACATGAAATGCGTGTGTTCCAAATAACGATCTATTATTTCCACTCTAAAACTCCACTTCACTCCCAGAAAATCAATCAAGGCATGAGCTGGGAGAAGTTTGTGCATGTTCTAAGTCGGTGGGGAAATGGAATAGCCAGCTGCTTTGCAGCCTGATTTTTATCAGCACATTTAGATGACAAAAGACGCTGGTGGAGAGCTGTGAATGAGTTTAAGAAGTGATTTAAGGTGTGACGGATTTACAAGTTTTTTCGTAGGCTCTGGTAATTCTAGTGTTAGAAGGCTTGCCTCTCCACTGCCGCATACCTGGTCTCCCGGTCCAGCAATTTCCAGCTCAGGTACATCACAGGGTGCTCGACACCATCGACGCTTTGGCTCAACACGGCGCCCAAGCCTGTGTCCAATGCATCGAGAATGGAGCATGGAGAATAAAGGGCAGAGAAAAATCAGTGGTTTTTAATATTGGTGCAGAGGTTAGGGCCTTCTTTAAGTCACTGAATGCTCATTCCGCCTTGTCATTTCATACCACATGTAAAGGAACGCCCTTCTTTGTTAAGTTAGTCAAGGGTGCTGCCCTTTCAGAGAAGTGGGGCACGAACCGGCGGCAGTACCCTGCTAGCCCTAAGAAAGCCTGCACCTGTCTCTTGGTATTCGGACGGGGCCATTCCAGGATGTCTTTCACTTTGGAACATTGTGGTTTCACCTGTCCCCGTCCCACTAGGTAGCCTAAATATTTGGCCTCCTTTAGGCCGAAGAAGCATTTACGGGGATTGATGCGGAGGCCAGCCTTTGATAGCGTCGTGAGGACAGCGAATACCTGCAATAGATGCTCCTCCCAGGTGACTATGTCATCCAGGTAGGCGGCACAATAGGACTGGTGGGGCTTTAGCACTCTGTCTACCAGACGTTGGAAGGTCGCTGGTGCCCCATGCAGACCAAATGGCAGGACCTTATATTGCCAATGTCCACTAGGGGTACTGAAGGCAGTTTTTTCTTTGGCAGATGCCTTTAAGGGAATTTGCCAGTACCCTTGAGTCATGTCCAGGGTAGTCAAATATCGAGCCGTACCCAATCGTTCAATGAGGTCATCTACCCGGGGCATCGGGTAGGCATCGAATTTGGAGACCTGGTTAAGACGTCTAAAGTCTTTACAGAATCTCCAAGAGCCATCTGGCTTGGAAACGAGAATGATAGGACTGGACCAGGGACTATGACTCTCTTCAATAATGTCCATGTCCAACATGCATTAGACTTCAAGTTCTACCTCTGCGCGTTTTGCTTCCGGGAGGTGATAGGGTCTCTCCCGGACAACCACTCTGGGTTCTGTGATGATGTCGTGCTCAATCAGTGAAGTACGGCCCGGTGACTCGCTCACCACTTCAGGGACGGACAGGATCATTTGTTTTAGCACCTGTCGCTGTAGGGGCGTTAGGTCTGATCCGAGGTTAAGGGCTGGAGTGCAAGCGAAAAGGGAGAGGGTTCTACCGGTGTCGGGAGATTCCTCCCTGTCTTTCCAAGCTTTTAACAAATTCACGTGGTATACCCTCTCGCTTGGCCGACGATTCGGCTGTTTTACCAAATAAATAAATAAAAACCGAGTCCCTTTCTTTCCTTAACCTCGTATGGCCCTTGCCAATGAGCCAATAGTTTGGAGTGGGAGGTGGGAACGAGCACCATCACTCAGTCCCCAGGATGGAATTCTCGGAGAGTCGAGTTGCGGTTGTAACACCATGCTTGCGCGCGGGTCATGTGATCTTTTAGCAGAGGTCTAATTTTGTTTAGTCTGTCGCACAGTTGCGCCACATACTCTAGTACATTTGTGGAGAGCAGAGCCTTGGCTTCCCATCCTTCTTTTATTATATCCAAAAGTCCCCGAGGCTGACGTCCATATAACAGTTCAAAAGGGGAGAAACCCGTAGAGGCTTGAGGTATTTCCCGGTAAGGAAAAAGCACAAGAGGCAAGAGCCGATCCCAGTTCCTACCGTCCGCGCTAACTACCTTGCGCAGCATATGTTTGAGAGACTGATTGAAACGTTCTACCAGCCCGTCTGTTTGCGGGTGATAGACAGACGTCTTTAGATGCTTAATACAAAGTAACCTGGCAACCTCCCTGAACGTATCCGAGGTAAAGAGTGTACCCTGGTCTGTAAGGACTTCTTAGGGTATACCCACTCTAGAAAATAGGTTGACGAATTCCCGTGCAATGTTTTTCGTGTTAGCGGAGCGCAGCGGAACCGCCTCTGGATATCGAGTCGCCTAATCGGCCATTACCAATATATATTTATGGCCACGGTTCGAGGGCACCAGGGGCCCTACAAGGTCTACCCCTATCCTGTCAAAGGGAATGTCAATCAGGGGTATTGGAACGAGAGGAGCACGGTCCCTCCTAGGTATCTGATGGGTCTGGCATTCTGGGCAGGACTGGCAGAAACGTCGGACCTCCTCATTAATTCCGGACCAATAAAAATGAAGCTTTATCCTCTTCAAGGTTTTCTCGGCCCCGAGGTGGGTGCCTAGGAAATGGGCGTGGGCTGGTTCGCAAACCTCCCACGGAAGGTACGCGGTACTAGCAACAACTTCTGAACCTCGCCCTCATGCGTCGCGACTCGATACAACAGATCATTTTCTAAAACAAAGTAGGGCTCCTCCGGTATGGAATTGTCAGCCTGGCGGCTGCCGGGGAGAACAATAGCATTCCGGGCAAACTTCAGGGAATCATCATTCCACTGTTCCCTTTTAAATGACGCAGGCGTGGATCTAAACTGATGATCCATGCTGACTAGAGGATCCTGTGGCTCAGGGGAAATAATGGCTTCTCGGCTCGTGCCCTCCCCGGCGGATACTTCCGGGTCAGGGTCCGTCACCTGAGATTCTTCCCCCCGGCTTTCTACGTCATCACTGTCTGCCTGAGTGCACGGTGTGGGAGCCACGGGGAGGGTGCCCCGCCTGCCCCGCCCATCCATAACCAGACCCAACGAGGCCACAGGAGTGGTTGTTATTTTACTGCTAGTTTTTTGTGACCAGTCGTGTCCCAAAATCACTGGAAAAGAAGGCTCAGGTAACACCACAACCGATAACCAATAACACTCCGCGGAACGATACGATCTGGTCTTACCATATACACAAGAGACCTGTAACTGCTGTTTTAGCCACTGTCGTGGTAAAATATAACGGTGAGCCACAATGGTTATGTTGCTGCCGGAATCAAACAGAGTCCAGGAGACCCTTCATGTCCTTAAAGAAGTGTCGTCGGACCTGCTGGGCAAGGTAACTGGGCATGGCATTGACTAGCCCCTCCCACGCCACTTGTTCAACGACTTTCCAGGCTTGGGGACCTTCGGGCTGTAGCCAGCGCCCCATCTTGCCCCAGAATTCGAGCTTGTGCTCGTGCCGGCCGATCGGGGTCAAACTGCAAGTTACGCCACTCGCTTGCCTGCTGGATCGACGTAATGCCGTAGCGCCCTAGGATCTCTGCTTTTAGGAGGTCATAATTCGCGGCCTCCTTCTCGGGGAGGTCGTAATAAGCTCGTTGCGCGGGACCTTTCAAGCGCAGTGCCAAGATGGACGCCCACTCGGTCAGCTGCCACTGGTTGCGGGTGGCCATCCTCTCAAATATGCCCAGATACGATTCTATATCGTCCGTTTCAGTCAATGGGACGATCGGAGGAGGTGGTGGTCGTGGCGCGATCTGGTCTTACTGTCTTTGCGGTGGCTAACCTTGCCTTGGTCTCTTAAAGTTACCGCTTTGTTGCAGCCTGCTCGAGTTGGAGGGACTGTATTTGTGCTGCCATCCCTTGCAGCACGCTTTTCAGGTTCCATCCTTCTGACATATTCGGACGTTTTCTATCCTGCTGACTACGCCACTATAAAAGAAAGAATCAACAAGCATAAAGGTTTGGGGTTTCCGGCCCCGTATACTGTAAAATAGCAGAAAATATGACACAATTGTCATCGACGGTCAGTACATAAGTTTAGTACACAGTTGACTGCCCAAAGATGGCAGAGGAGGAACATTTATGGAGGAGGGGCCGGAAGTAGAGAGGTATGCTGGGTAGGAGCTGAGATGGATGGTGGAATTGCTGACGTCATAAGGAGTAGACAGAGGAAGGGCGGAAGTAGCGAAGTGCGGGTAGTGATGCAGGCAGATTCAGGAAACAAAGAGAGGAAGGTTAGTACCCCGCCACTCCCTTCTGGCATATGATTTTATGATATCATTTAGGTCTGTCCGCGGCCCCCTACTCGCACGTGCGTGACACTATATATATATATATATATATATATATATGTATATATATATAGACATATCTACATATATATACTGTATATAGCAAAATCCCCGCATTTTGCAGCAACAAAGCACTGCTTTAAAATTTTTATTAAGAAGAAAAGAAAACCTTTTTAAACTGAGGGAAAATATACCAATAACTATCTGTTAAGGATCTCTTTGTATACCATGTTGTCAGTTCAACACTCCGGTTGTAATATGACCAAGATGTGCGAGCTTACTCTTGAGAACGCAACGTATAGTTGTCCAGAAGAAAAGCAATGTTGCCTCAAATCAATGGCAACCTTTTGTAGGGTCTGTCCCTAAAACTTATTGTCATCGCGAAGCAGAGCCTTACTGGAAATTTGAGGCATTTGAATTGAAATGGGAGATCAGAGGGTATAACGGTGATGCGAGGAATACATTCAGAGTGTGACGCTCTGCTGTTTTTTTGTGTAGCTGCCTTCACACAGTTTCTCCGCTGCTTTATAAACAAACACCATATAAGCCTGTCGTTTCTCCTTGCTTTGCGGTTCTGTACTGTTTTATTGTACGTTCATTACGATTGTTATAGTTATTGTGTAGCTATTTGAGACTTACTTTACTGTTCAGGTAACCATTTCCTTTATTTAATCCGCGGCTTGTACACTATTTTTTGTTCGTTTATTACGATTATAGATATTTATTGATTCCCTTCTTTAGCTGACTGCCTGCTCATATAAGGCGCTCCGCTGGTTTTTTGTGAAGCAGCCTTTACACAGCTTCTCTGCTGTTTTATAAATTAATGACATATAAGGCCATCCATTTTCTTTGCTTCGCCAAGGAAGCTGCCTTTTTATTTAATCCACGGGTTCTCCGCTGTTTTATTGTTCGTTTATTATGATTGTTATAGTTCTCTTTATATAGCACGTTGTCAGTTCAGCACTCCGGTTGTAATATAACGAATCTGCGCAAGCTCACTCTTGATAATGCAACATATAGTTGTCCAGAAGAAATGCAATCTTCCCTGAAATCAATGACAACCTTTTGTAGGGTCTGTCCCTGAGACTTATTACTTGTCATCGCGAAGCAGAGCCATACTGGAAATTGGAGGCATTTGAATTGAAATGGGAGATCAGAGGGTATAATGGGGATGCAAGGAATACATTGAGTATGGAGAAAGTCTAGAGACAGCGTGTGTATTAACTTGTGGATTTTTCTGTGAGTATTTGGTGGCAGCATGAAGAAGTTGCTTCCGCAAGACCGCGGTGGCTGTGGAGCTCAGCTTGGAGCATATTTTTTTCCTGCCTTGTCAATTGTGTAATGCGTTTTTTGAACAGGTTTGATGCATAGAAGTGATCACTCGTACTGCGTTCAGTCAGTTCACGGGAGCTGCTCTCTTGTGTGATGTTGCGATGTCCACGGCTTTATTTAATGTTAGCTGAGACCCAGCACTTAAAAGTTTCTCGCTACAGCAATTTTAACTCCGTTACAAAGTGATCCAAAGTCTCGTTTATACCTCGTGTCTTCTCATTAAACTTGTATCTCGCGAATAAAGTATTCGACGAAGGCATGACAAACGGCAGTGGTAGCGTGTCTATAAACTACATTTAAACTTACGGTTAACACCGTGCTTTGTTTCCGCCGTTGCTGC
This sequence comes from Polypterus senegalus, assembly GCF_016835505.1. NCBI lineage: Eukaryota > Metazoa > Chordata > Cladistia > Polypteriformes > Polypteridae > Polypterus > Polypterus senegalus. The sequence continues at coordinate 158,289,915 of NC_053160.1, forward strand.
ACTTCTGAATAAACTTGTATGTATTTTTCTTCAGCGCTCTTTGGAGCTCTTCCTTGTTTTCTACATACTGCGTTCACAGTCAGTTCACGTGATTACGTGGGAGGCGTGATGATGCAACACCCAACTCCGCCCCCCACGGCCATTGAGTTGAAGTCCATTACAGTATATGGAGAAAAATAGGTTCCAGTTATGACCATTACGCATAGAATTTCGAAATGAAACCTGTCCAACTTTTGTAAGTAAGCTGTAAGGAATGAGCCTGCCAAATTTCAGCCTTCTACCTACACGGGAAGTTGGAGAATTAGTGATGAGTGAGTGAGTCAGTGAGGGCTTTGCCTTTTATTAGTATAGATTCTGCATGTTGTGATTGCTGAAAAAATGTTTCTATGTTATGCTTTCATAAAGAAGTGAGATAACAAAGTTTTCGATGCAATGGGCTTCAGCTGTGGGAATAGTAATGCTGAACAACAGCAAAAAAATGTTTAAATGTCAATAAAAAAATCTTAAGTTATTCATGTCATACAAGCCAAATGTCATGCATCCAGTTATATACTCACATATAAAATAAATTGTTCTGGAAAGTCAGAGTAGTTCACAGAGGTAAAGTGCATTTAAATGAGGTTATGCTTTTCAATTAAAGACTGGACTCTTGACCAATGAATGAGGAGGAAGATGGAGCTTCAATTCAAAAGCTTGATCCTGTTTGACATGAGTATCCTGAGATTCTCATGGAGGTTTAAAGATTGTTTTGCAGCAGTGGCCTCAGCTGAAGTCCATTGTATCAGAAACTTTCCGTTCTCCATGACATTACACATTTTTCTCAGCCATCACTAAAATAGCTTAAATTAACATTTTTTGGGGTGGAGAATTCCTTGAAATAGAGTTTTTATACTTTTACTAAAATATTTCCTTTTATTTTTTCAGTTACCCATATTTTGTACTGCATACAGTACTGACCCTGTTTATACTTCCATAAGCAAACCTGTATTTAACCAACAATTGTTTTGGTTAAACTGGCCTCTTCAATATATAATATGAAATCAGTTCACAAACACTTAGACACCTAAGTGCGGTAGTTGACGTGATTAATCATCTAGAAAGCTGTCCAGAAGCTGAAGAGCTCATTTTAAATTTTGCTTTAGACACAGTAGGGTGCCAAGGTTTACAGTCATTTCAAAGACCATGCAGATGACAGATCTGAACTTTTAACTTTGTGGAAAAACCAAACTTTGATCACTGCTGAGTGAAACATTTATTGCATTCGGTTTTACTCAATATTAGGAATCAATGGATTCCTTCAGCTGGCTTCTTCTTTTAAAGTAAGGTATAAATCTGTAGCCCCATGCTGTGATCAGCATTTCGATTGAAGGCTCCTGTCACTGCCTGACATCTTCTTTCTTTAATGCTAGAAATTTATTGTGCTGTTCTTCATCTTATGTCTTTCAGTAGGTGAGACTGTGCAGAGATAAAAAGGAAAGTCAGAGACAAGTTTTGGATTATAGTCACGCCATAATCGCCTTTTCTTGGAATGTCAATTAAAACCATTCATACAACAGATCATGACTGGATTCATTGTTTATAACAGTAAGGCAACATTAACAGGAGAAAACATAACATATGAAAGGAGCCTAAGGTGCCCAAGTTAACACGTGAAATATTGATCATGTATGTTAAATTTTTCTCTAATATTTTACAGCTATTTTATTTGGAAAGATACAAATATGGTATGGATTTTTCGATTTCTAAACCTTGGGACAGATCTTGGATTGTAAGATGACTCTGTTGTTCAAGAGACTGCTTTATAGCTTCATGAAGTCGGGCACAATCCCCTCTTACACTGTCTGTGTGTAGCTTCCACATTATCTCTGTCCACATCAGTTTTCTTCAGGTTAGAGGCTTTCCTCCCAAATGAAATAGTGCACATACATGAGAGTTAAAGGAATATTCAACCCTAATATGATAAAGTTTTTGTTTGCTACTTGCCATGTATTTTGTAGTGAAAAAATTTAATCTCATGTTTTCATGGAGAAGACCGATAGCAAAGTTTCTGATATAATAAGCATCTATGGTGACCAACACTGGACAATAGAAAACAGTATCAAAAATGTCCATTAAAAAAAATCTTATGTTAGTCGTGTTGCATAATCCACGTGACAAGTCATCCAGTTGCATGCTCACAATGTCCCAAACACATGTAATTTTTACTCAAATTTTGTTATTTAAACCACCTCCGGAAATCACTCAGACATGAACGAGCATTTGAATTATAGACCCGTATTCCGTAGTTACATTGATATTCATAACAGGGAGCCATAACTGAATTACCTCGGGATTATTAAGTGGCAGTCTGTGAAACTGCATTCAATTTGTGCAACACCTTGAATACGCAGAAGTACAAGGCATATTCCCTTCCTGATAAAAGTTTTCGTTCATGTTTCTTTAATTTTAATCTTTTAAACTTGTACAGGTCTTTCAGTGTGTGGATTTTGTTGACATCATGTGAAACACAGTATCAGCCAATAAATAAGCTGTTACTGAGCTAGACGCGTGACCAACGAATAACCCGAGGAGGCAGATCTTCAGTTCAAATGCTTGAATGCTTCTGAGTTTGTTCCATATTCATTCATGACAGCATTTTCCAGAAGTTGTTTGTTTAAGAAAATGTTAGTAAAAATACATGTTTTGGGTTTTTTTCCTGACACTTTGGAACTATGGGCATGTCACTTGTCCTGCCTGTGCTCCTATTGATAAAATGAAAGAAAAGTAAGATGTTATAAGTGGATTGTGCAACTTGAGTAAAGTGAGATTGTTTATGAACTTTTTGATATCATTTGCTGTTTTTCAGAGTTGGTCACTATAATCTCATATTATATCAGAAAAATGATCTCTGTTCTGCATGAAAACAGATTTAAATTTTGCTTGGCTATCACTACAAACATAAAGGTAAATAACATAAAAATGATCATTTTGTGTGGAGTATTACTTTGAATAAGCAGCTCAAAACCAGACATGTGTGAGTTTATCGATGTGCAGTAGATGTAAGCTGAAGCACAGACTTGCATCTCATGTACAGTTTGTTTCTGCCTTGCGTGTGCAGTATTTTTGAAACAGAGTGTGGTTTACTGTAAATCTGAAAAAAATCAGGTTCAAGAAAAGGATGAAGGGTGTCTCTCTTTGTTTTCAGATGCACATAAATTAATAAGATTGTAATCATAATCACTCAGCCAGTGCTGTATTATTGACAACACAATATGATGTTTTTTTTATTTAATGTTGTCTACTGAATTGCTTAAGGAAAACTGAAGACATCTCCAAAGCACAACCCACCCAAAACACTTACAGTTACAGGATATATTCTGTTCTTCCACCATAACCACTTCAGATAAACTCTGATGCTGTGCAAAATCAGGCTTGAAACAGTCACCCAATAAAGATGGACAATATGATGGCATCAATGAAAAACTGAAGTCGTACTTTCCAAAGGAAACGTCAGGATGGCTAATGTCAAATGTTTAAGAATGAACAAACAGAATTAGCTGTGACTTTTTCAAAATTTTCCACCAAAAATTCTGGAACAGGCAATTGTTAAGACTATTGTTAATTAATGAAACAAACCCTCTTCATTAGCTATAGTCAGGTAGAGGATAAACTCTTTGGCAAAGACACGATCCAAATAAGTGTCATCATTAGAAGTTATTTTATATTACACTATATCAACTCCAAGGCTATCATCGTAATGGTGGTCAACAGTGGGCAGACACAGCACCTCTGACAACATATTGTTCATTTTTCCCGTTAGTCCACTGATACCAGATTAAACATTGACATTTGAAGATGTTACAGAATGGTTTTTCTATTTACAACAGTCAGAATTAGAGTTGCTTTACAAATGATGGTGCATAATGAGTACATCTCAGACTCCGAAAAGTGAACAGATGTAAGTTTTTATAAATGAGTCATTTAGGCCCCTAATATATACAAATATTTTTTGGGGTTCCTTGCTCTATCTAAGAGCTGCTTTGTCTTAAAGTTTTTTTCTGTTCAGCTGCATCACTAGTATACACTCCTCTTCTAGGGCTCTGTACAATACAAAGGGAAGCATGGTGACCTCTTCTCTGAGGGTTTTGATTACCCTGGTCCCTTTTGTATTCAGCAATGAAAGTGTATCAACATCACATTTACTGAAGCTGCACAACTAAATTAAAGTCATTTAACAGAATTTTACAGTGCATTAAGTAATAAACAATGCAGTGAAAAATTCCACATAGAATTGCAAACTGTCAATATGTTCCATTCAAAGGTGTTAAACAAAAACATGTTTGAAATGCAAAGATTGAAACTGAAATGAATAACAGAGCAAGCCTTTTCAACTTACATGTGAGAAAGATTTCTCAGAAACAAGTATTGAAATCTGATGACTTATAACAGCTGATCACTCAAAAATTACAGGCTGCTTTGTGCTTTCTTTCAAAACAATGCAGATAAAACCAAGGATTCCTTTTTCATTTCATGTTATTTAAAAGAATAAAACTCACAAAGTAATGTGCAAAAATGTGCAATGTATACTATATACCAAAAAATAAACACATACAGCAAATTCAAAACGTATTAACACCCCAAATATAGGGGCCTCATGTATAAATGTTTTGTACGCCTGTTTCCACTGTCACATTACGATGTATGAAAACTAAACTTGACGTAAATTCATGCACATTCTCACAGCAGCCTCCATCCTTGCACCTGCACTTTTGTGTTTGGTTTTGCAAATTGGCTGCACCCATCATCAAAGCAGTGCTGCTGTTTCTGTGTAGTCTCCTTTTTTTCTGATTCACATCAGTGATGCGGGATTTATCTAATACACCAAAATTAACAGCATATCGTTTACAAATTTAATTCACTTGATTGTAGTCATTGTAGTAACAATTTAATGGTGTACAGAATAAACAAGATATTCCAAATATCATAGTCACTTTATTGTTACTTTATTGTTACTCTCAGTGCACCACTCAGAGCATTTTAACTCATTATATGTGTGTGTGGTTTCAAAGCCGCACAGCAGCTGATTGGAAAACTATACAATTGATTGTGTTGAGAGTGCAGAGAATTATCGGGATATAGCATCTACACTGGAGGACATTATTGGCACAAGCTGCCTCAGGAAAGCTACCAGCATCTGCATGGATTCCACTCTGCTATGCTATAATCTATTTGAACTTGTCCAATCCGGCAAATGCTTCGGAACCTTTCCTGCACAGACCTCAAGGCTCAGAAACAATTTTTTCCCAAGAGCACTTAATCAATCCATCAAGTGATACCTGTAGAACTCTTTGTATAATTACAATTACCTCACTGTAAACTTGCACTATAACTGTAACATTGCACAGCCTGAGCCACTTTATGAACCACTTGCACCATGTGCACAAAGGTACATTTATATTGTACTTATGCTTTCAAATTGTATGGGTGTTGTCAAAACGCAAATGCTGCATGGTTGTCTGATAGCAGTCACAGGACATTGTATCTTTGATTGCTGGTACAACAAATAATTCTGAGCAGGCATCAAGCACAGCACCAACTGTGGGCATCACTGCTTTTGTGAAAAGAATGGAGATAAACAGCATCAACTCAGAGAGGGAGAGGTAAGTTCATGTACTATGAAAAAAAAAAGCGCTGACTTTTACAAGTAGCCAAAATTTTCACTGGGTGTTACAGACACAAATCAAATGAATGTTTATAGTAATAATAATAGCAGCTCACTACTCATAACGCAGAGTGCCCGGTTTTGAACCTGGAATCTTTTGGTTATAAGGTAGCAGTTCTTACCGCTACACCATCCAAGAATACATATCAACTTCCTGTCGATTGACATTTCAGATTGGGTTTTTAACTCATTGACAGCAACATGTAAATTGAATGTTTTTTTTTTACTTTGGTTATATTCTAGAATAAAAGTGCATGTGTTTATTTGATATTTGGACTATACACTATACAGTTCACGTCATTATTAGTATAACATGGAAAATGTTTCTGCTTTATGTATGTGTGCAGCAATTCTTGCCTCGCATTTCTTTTCATACTACACTTACACAGATCGTTGTAGACATAGAACACACATGAAATGCATGTGCCTGAAATAACAATATATTATTTACCCTGTACAACTTCAGGCACCTCACACACAGAAAAACAGAATTGAGCAGGAGGAGTTGAGCTCCATCTTTTTGGGGGGCATGTGGTTTAGTTTGGGATAGCAGGCTGCTTGTGCTGATCGACACTTTTGCAAAACAAAAGACACTGATGAGGAGATGTGCGAAGGAATTTAAGGTGGCCCGGGATTACGAGTTTTTCCGCAGGCTTCAGGGATTCTAGTGTGAAATATCCAGAGAGAGGGCTAAGGAGAAGTCATATTATGGTGGTCACCCACAAAGTATACGGAGCAATAAGACATTTAAAGAAACATTATATAATCTCAAACATAACTGAAATGATGTAAATATGTGTAAAATAATAAAGATAAAATATGAAAAACAATAATAAAACAAAACACAGAAGTTTAGGCAATAGTATATTATATAATATTATTGTGGATCGACTGAAGTGTGCATAGGATCTTTCAGAACAAAATGCAACACAGTAAAGAAAGTGTCTCATTCCACATTACCTAAACTACTGGGGTCTATTATTTCTTGCATTCACTAATATTTTCATCCTCTTGTTGCGCCTTTCTAATGTATCTGTGTGTTTTAAGAAACCCACCATAGTTCCATTTCCCAATAAATGCAAAATAACATGTCTAAATAACTACTATCCAGCAACATTAACTTATGTGCTTGAAAATGCTAGTAAGGACTTTTATCAATTACAATATTTCAGAGGTTCTAGTTTTACTCAGTATGCATTAGAAAATAAACAAATCAGAGGATTACTCCATCTTTCTAGCCTTGATATTAGATGAACTGAGGGTATTACTTATTGACTGTAGTTTGGCCTTTAATACAGTTGTTCCATCCAAGCAGGTCTTGAAACTACAAAACTGACCATTGTTACTCCTACTGGAAGTCAAAGTTTAATTCATGTAGGTTTTGATGACTGGGGGTTCCTCAGGGTAGATGATGTTACTATACAACCAACTGTAGTAAGAAGTATGTCATTAATTTTCTGTTGACACAGGTGATACTAGGCTTTGCCATGAAAACAATGAAAATAAAATAGAGGACAGACCTACCAAAGTTGTGTTTAAATATCAGTCTGATCGTGAACATCTTAAAGGCAAAAGAACTCTCTGCAAACTGGTTGAACATAAAGTCCCATTCTAGTAAGAACTGAAAGGGCAAAAATTGGATCAGTTTGCTGCCTTCGATTCATTGTGGTACAGACCACTAACACCCTGGCATGGACCCATAGCTATCAGGTCATACAGAAGAAGAGAGTGACTAAAAGGAATGCCTGAAAAGTATCTAAATTTTAATTGAATTTTGATTGTAGCCTTACTGCAATTGGAATCATTACAGCCACTCAGACAATCATAGGGTACAATAACTTTGTCAGTTGAAAAGACCTACTTGGCCATATTACAGGTTTCTAACACAGTCACAAACTCTTCTCAGGTCTACTTTCTGGAAGATTAGATTAGATCAGATTTGATAAACATTATTAATCCCAAGGGAAAATTCAGATGAATACAGCAGCAGAAACATAAATACAATGATGGTAGAGAAAAATCAGCAAGTTCTCTAAGGCTATTATGAACAGCCAAAGCAACAGGGTCGTCGTATGACTGCTAGCAAAGTGTATATCAAATGTTAAACCTCAGTGGTATACATTCCACATTATTCTTAAGCTGTCTTTTTAAACTCTGCATTAATTGCTGTAATATATAGTGTGTGATCCTCATTTCCCTTCAATTTATTTTACTGCCAGAAGAAAAAGAAATATGAAATCCATTTTACAAATTAAACAGAGAGGCAGTGCGGATATAATGTTGTGTTTCTGATCCGTTATGGAGTAACCTTATCAAAGTAAATTACTACTGATGAATCAAGTGGAAACACACTTAAACACACACTCATGCCGGCACACTATATATAAATAAAACACTTTTATCTAAAAATGCCAAAATGGTTCACTGCTTTAATACTGAGAATAGCCTCCTGGAGCTAATGTGCACTTTATCTAAGCTAGCATAAAGCTGCAGGATTAAGCATGAGGGAATAAGGGCACAAGTGGCAAAAATAATAAAACCAATGAAAGGATAAGCAAGAGATCTGAAGAGTGCTACTCTCGGAAAGTGAGTATTAAAAACATTTCTCTCTCACAGAGAGATTAAACACCAGAAAATAACAATACATAGTCATTCCAAATGTGTAACTAATGTATTTGACTGATACTGCAAAATAGGAAATAAAACATAAATGAAAAAAAGCACAAACAATATATTACATACCATATGATTAGTAATTTTGACCTTAAAAAATTATTGTTTTTTAATCCTTGCTCTGAAAACATTGACTCCAACAAAGCATTAAAATGAATATCTTTATGATTGTAAAACATAGCGCTCAATGTGCATGTTGCCCTAGGTCATAGTACAGCCTACGGCACCATTATTAATAATTATACTACTATTATTATAATTATTTGGCATGTGCCTTTATCCACGGAGACATATAATAAGGACAAATTGTAACTGTTTTTAAATATATTGTTTTACAAATATAATACAGACAGGTTAAATAACTCACTCAGGGAGTTGTGAGGAATGTGCTGTGAAATGTGTGGTTTAAAGAATCTTAACCATAAGGCTAAGGCACATGATGTCTCAGAATGTAAAATGCCCAAAATGTGATTCCAAAAACTACCAAGATGGGATATTAAAAAATAATAATAATAATCTGAGAGATGGTCACAGAACAAACATAGTATGGGATACCATAATAAAGGACGACTAAAGGACTTGGATAAAGGAGTTGTAATGCTACTAAAAGTCAAGATCCCAATGAGTTGCCTAGGAGATGTAATTCCAACTGCTGGAGGAAAAACAATGGCAGCTGAAGACAGCACTTACAAGGCTGCCATAGAGTTTAAATGAGCTTCCAGGTGACCTGGAGGTCTCCTCTGAAAACACAGCTGTAATATTTTTCTGTGTGTACTAATATGAATCAAAATCTTAAGATCATTGTTATTGAAGCCAAGTTCTGTCAATGTACATTACATATGTTTAGATTTTTTGTAACCCTAACCCTGACTACTTTTGCATTTTGAATGGGATTATCTTTTACTAAGGTATATATAAAGGCCATGTATGGAGAAGAACTCAATTCTTTATAACCGTAACCGTAATTACTTTTGCATTTTGAATGGGGTCATGTTTTTACTAAGGTATATATAAAGACCATGCAGGAAGACGACTCATTTCTTTATTTAGGAAGCAACAAAATGCAACTTCATACCAACAGAGAAGGAAAAGGTGAAGATAGGTAGTGCTCTACAGCTATATGTGAAACCAAGAGAACTTACTGTGATAATGCTGTACAGAAAATGAATGGGCTGGGATTTGACTTTGAGTTTGATGCAGTTACTGAGCACTGTTATTTTGTTTATTAAATAACATCAAATAGTTGTAGGGTGACAGAAAATGAAAATCTATTACACAGGTGTAGGGTGAACTAATGTATGGGTATTGGTGGGGTTGAGTACAAATGCAGGTGGTACAGGTGCATTTTGTGTACAAACTGCAGTTGGCATGGAGTGCTATGGGTTGAATGCCGCAGTTATAGGTGAGTTTGGATTTGATTTTCAAAATTCATCCAAAACTTGAATGGGATACCATTCATGCCAATTGCCCTAAACAGCTTTTTTGGAATGACGACACATATCCAGTTTTTAAAGCCACAGAGACAGCCACAAATCTGGAATTCAAATCCAGATACTTGGAGCTGTAAGGTAAAGCGTTTGTGAAAAATAGAAAAAAATGTTTTCCATATATAAAGCAGATTTTATAATAGTATAAACAATTATTAACAGAGATTAAATTCAGATGGTGGTGGTGGGGGGTACCATATTTATAATTTCATACAGTTTTTCACTGGTGCTGGCTATTGTGATTTTTTACAGATACAAATTGCATGCCAAGAGTCCACTCACTTTTCTCACATAATTGCTTTTTCCCCATTTCAGCATTTTACATTTTGTCCCCAGTCATTAGCAGTTACCTTCCATGAAATTGTCATCTTCACCTTCCATGAAATTGTCATCTTTAATGCTGACATGTATGTCAGATTTGCTCAAGTGGTGAACAATCAAATAGCTCTTAAATTGGTAGGCATTCAAAAAGTATGACTAGCGTTTACAGTTTACATTGGTGGAATTTGTTTCAATATATTGTTTAAAAAATAGTTATCCACCAATGTTAAACAAATCGCTTGACAGGATGATGTACCAGAATAATGCATCTCTATGTTCTGAACCATTTTTCAAGGTTAAATTTATTTCACATAAATTCATAAAGATTTTTTTTCTTAAACTGCAAAATATCAGTGAAGCCAGTCTCTAGTTTAGTGTTTAAAATAACTGCTCTGTGTTGATTAAAAATATGTCTTAACATTTTCATTATTAATCTGGTTAATGCTGATTTAGTTCCATATCATAGAAATCCAGACTTAGTTAATATTTCTTTATACTTCACAGAGCTGGAGCTTTGTATTATCTTAGAAATACATAATAGTGCTGCATTTGTACAAAAATAGTATACACTCTAAAAGATTTAATGTTTCAAGTAATGCATGCTTTCAATGAGATGTATTTAATTATAAGATTTAGCAAATTGGCAAATTATCCAGTGTTAAAAAAAGATTTGTAACAGAAGGTTACTGAGCCTGGAAAGGAAAAGAAGTCATTCCAGCAAAAGAAAGATGCTGTGCACAGGATACTGAGTCATAGTCACAAGTTATTTACATGATGTACAGCAAGTCATGGGGACCAGAAACTTTCTTTTTCATTTCATATCTCCATTTGCACCTTAAAAAAGGGCTTACTTCATTGTCTATACAAAATACAATTTTCAAAATCTTTGGGTAGTAAGTTATCTAAACAAATATACAGTGGAACCTCGGTTAACGAACGTCTCGGTAAACATACAACTCGGTTCACAACCAAAAAGTTTGCCAAACTTTTGGCTCGGTTCACGACCACACACTCGGTACACGAACAAGCCAGTTTTTCTTTCGGTTTGTGCGCGCCGATGATTTCCGCACGTGTTGCATTGTTCCCGGTCAGACGTGCCTGCTTTCGCTGTGAACTCTTTGTACTCTATTCCATTTCCCTTCCAGTTCATATGTGCCGATTATTAAGTGTGTGATGAGCCGCTCCCTGTTCATTGTTCTCAGTCAGATGTGCGTGCTTTACTTCTCTCTTTGTGCTTTACAGTATTCCGTGTGCTTTTGCAGTTAACCATGGCTTCTAAGCAAGTGAAGAGTGGTGAAAAGAAAGTTTTGAAGAAAATTGAAATCAAAGTAAAGAAAGAAATTATTAAAAAGTTTGAGCGTGGTGTTCGTGTTACTGATCTTGCCGCCGAGTACAAGAAGTCAAAATCTATGATTTCAACTATTCTAAAGCAGAAAGAATCTATTAAAGCAGCTGATGTTGCAAAAGGAGTTACAGGGTTAACCAGACTGAGGCCTCAAGTGCTGGAAGAGGTGGAAAAACTGTTGCTAGTGTGGCTGAACGAGAAGCAACTTGCAGGGGATAGCGTAAATGAGGCAATGTTATGCGAGAAAGTCAGGAAGATTCATAGTGATTTGCTGCAAAACTATCCACCCTGACAAAGCGGTTACGAACAGAGTGATAAACATAATGAACGACAATGTCATCTTGCATTTCGGAAAAATTTTAATACGTAGGAAAAGGCAAGTCACATTAGACCACTATTTCACTAAGTCTGATCCACCAGTTAAACAGCTAAAAACACCAGAAACCCAAAAAATCACAACAGAGAAAACACCTGAAGGAAAACATCCCTCCAATGCGGAGCCAGACTCTCCCTCAAAACTGTAACCTCCTCTCCACCCAGTTCCTCCTCACTTAATGCCAGAACTTGACTCATGCAAGGTTAGTTTTCTTGGTGGTTTATGGTTTTTGTATTACGGATTTTTTAAAAGTTAATTTTTCAGTTCGTAGCGTGAATTGTTGCAATGTTACTTTTCTCTTTTTTCAAATGTTCATTTTTTTCCCTCTGCTTAAAACTCATTAAAAAAAAGTGTTTACATGGAGTGGTTCGTAGCGTCATTTGTTGCAATGTTTCTTTTCTTGGTGGTTTATTAAATTACAGGTATTTCAAATGTTCCTTTTTTTCTCTGTGCTTAAAACTCATTTTTAAAAAAGTGTTTACTGTACAGCGATCAGGTTGTAAGGCTATTAGCGTGAACTCCTGCAATGTTACTTTTTTGGTTGCTTGTGGTTGGTTTTTAAATAAATTTCCGATTTGTTCTAATGTTCCTTTTTTTCCCGTGCTTAAAACTCATTTTAAAAAATGAGTTTACAGCGATCGTGTCATAAGGCTATAGTGTGAACTCTTGGAATGTTAGTTTTCTGTGTTGTTCAAGGTTTTCTCGGTGTTATTCAATGTTTTTACATTTAGTTTACTATTAGATGTGCGTTCTATCGTATAATTAACTATAGTTGTGCTTAAAAATCTTTAAAAAAATCTATTTACATACAGTTTGTATGGTCTGGAACGGATTAATTGTATTTACATACAATCCTATGGGGGAAATTGCTTTGGTTCACAACCAACTTGGTTTACGACCAGAGTTTTGGAACGAATTATGGTCGTGAACCGAGGTTCCACTGTATTAATAAGGGGTTAGGATTCCTTTAGTGAGCAATTCTTGGAAGCATGTTCTTCAATAGATTATATTTTAGCAAATACAGTATTTATTATTAAAGTTTGCCCCACCTTCTTTGTGGGACCTCTAAAAGCACAATAAAAACAATTGTTTGAACAACTGTGGACACTACAGGCCTCATTTTCTTTTTTCAGGAACAGTTCATGGGTAGGTCATATTAGCCAAGTCTGTTATGGTCTGATAGAAGTACCTGATTGAAAATCTATTTTAGGGGATCAAATGGCTAAGCTTTAGTACTCAAGCTTTACCAAAGTGGTGGCTTTGAATACTTTGAGTATGGAGACCTTAGATTCCTCAAACCATGTTTTGTAGAATATTAATGAAAACACAAAGCTTCCTGTAGTACACGTTTTAAAACTCAAAGGATCTGGGTTTAATCCCTAGGGTGACCAAAGTCTGGTCATATTTTGCAAGTTCTCCCATACCTGTATGACAGTTTAACTAGGTATTGTTGTATTCCCCACATTACATAGATGTGCTAATTGGGCCTCTCTGAGTTGAGTTGAGTTGAGGTCTGAAGGTGCACATGGGAGAAAGGAGTACCAGAGAAGTATATGAAGATACACATATCTTGGTCAGAGAAATTGAGAAAGTAGAAACAGTGTCAGGGTAACACACAACATTCAAGTTATAGTAGGTCAGCATCAGGGGTGCATGCATTCTCTGTTTTGTAGCACCATAAAGGAGAAAGTGGAGATGTGATTAGAAGAATACAGAAGGGCTTTGGTAGATAGAGGATTGAAATATTAGAGGATTAATTGTGATCAGATGATAGAAATTAGCCTAGAGCGAGACCAGTTGAAAAGACTGGATACATCTCTCTATTATATAACAAAATCCTGAGAAAAGACTTTTTTCAAGAGATTTTTTCAAGTCTCGCAAAAAGAGACTTTGGCCATGAGATTTTTTCAAGTCACGCCCTCCTCTCAACCATATTCAACCACACACCTCTCATCTGTGTGAATGCTTTTGACAAACACAGTTCCCACTCTCTCAGCTCTTATTAATTTTAATTTTTTCCTCACTTTAAGTTCCCAATTAAAGAAGACGTACTATGTCCAAATCTTATTGAAGAATTTCATCACGAAGGGATATCAACAGAAAAAATGAGTAAACGGGCAATCCCAGCAACAAGAAACGATGCAGTCAAATGAATTAACACCAAAATTGTCGATTGGTTACACAGCAAATTGGTTAAATACGTATCAATAGACACTGCTGAAACAGTTGGTGATGATTGTGCAGAAGATCAACACATCAACTCACAGTATCCCGAAGAATATCTACAACCGTTAACACCGTCTGGTCTTCCAATGCACAAATTACTGTAGAAAGAAGGATATATCGAAGAAAGTGTACTTAATCTTCTGCGGATAACATTACACAACAAAGGAGATCTTGATAAGCCATTCATATTAAAACATTAACAGTTTCCCGTTAGAATAGCTTTAGCAAAGACAATTAACAAATCTCAGAGACAAACATTTGAAAAAGTTGTTTTATTTTTTAGAGAGAAAGAAATGAAATTCAATCACGGGCAGTTATACATTGCATTGTCACAATGAAAGTCCAAACAGAATCAAAATTCAATGCGATATTGACGAAAATTTAATTCAAAAAATTGTTTTTACTGATGTTTAACAATAAAAGTGTAAGTTTAAAAAGTATTTATAACTTCAAAGCCAAACAGAACAAAATTTTATTACGCAATAAATAACTCTAACGCAACCTGAAACATAATTTACTTTCAAATTATTACATTTTACTATTTTTTAATATGGTTAATTATTTGGGGCAATGTAAAATAGTTAGTTCTATTATGCATATGTATTAATTCCCATGAAAATAACAATCTGTTTAAATTTAACATCTGCATCCCCATACGTGAACAGCAGAACCGCAAAGACGCTAGCGAGTAGCACAGGCCCGGGGGTTGGCAAGCGAAGCGAACAGGGGCTAAGCCCCCTAGTTTAAATAACTGGAATCAACGGTTACTCAAGATGGAGAAATACAATGCCAAGATAACCCACCAAGTACTGTGTGGATGGAAATACTGGAAGAAAGTATACAGAGTATTGTGCAATTGAAGAATCAATGTGAGTGTTAATGGTAAGGTTTTTAAGGTAGTGGTGAGACCAACAATGACATATGGAGCTGAGCTGTAGCTGAGTCAGTAAATGAAGTACAGAAAAGAAGTTACATGTAGCATAAATAAGAGTATTGAGATGGAAGTGTGGAGCTACACAGAAGGTCAGAATAAGCAATGAGACAATCAGAAGTACAGTAAAAATGGAAGAGATATCTAAAAAGTACAGAAAAGTAGGTTGACGTGTTATGGACATGTGATAAGGGGAGAGAATGGAGATGTAGGCAAAAGGAGTGATTGAAATGGAAGTGCAGGGGAAGAGAAAGTGGGGTAGGCCAACTCAGATCTTGATGGATAAAGTAAAGAAAGACTTGAAGGAAAAGGATCTCACCAAATATAAGTTGCAGAGCTGAGCTTTATGGAGAAGGTTGGTTTAACATATCGGCCTCGCACAGAAGTAGAAAAAGATTAAGAGAAAGAAGAAATAGGCCTCTCCCAGTTAACACTGTATCAGTGAATGTTGGAGTGTCCTTGAGTGCTCCCAGGCATGGAATAGCATTCCATTCAGTGTTGATTTTGCCTTTGTCTCCTGCAGCCAGGATAGTACCCGGCTCTAAACAACTCTGTAATTTTAAAACAAGCTGGGAAGGTAGTTGGTGGACTGCATTTGATTGGAGAATGGTCATTTAGTGTCCTATGTGTCTGTCATCTCAACATCTTGTTTTTTCAGTGACAAGCTGTGGCTCTCATTATTTTAGTTTGAGTTATTGCTTCAATGTGTAGCCCTATTTCTGATGTTTCATTTTAGTTTGACCATTACCAGCATGGTGTACAGATGATGTCTTTGCCATTTTGCACTGAAACGTCTGTTTATGAATACAAGAGACACAGTTTGTTCTAGTAATAATAAAAAAGAAAAACAAGAGAAAGAGTTTTGTTGTTCCACTTTATTATTTAATATTGTTGTGATGTGAAATTTTGCATACAAGTTGATAAATATTTTGTATGTCTTTATTTGTAATTTAGGCAAAGCAATGTAATATTAGTGTTACATTAGTGAGAAGCATTCATGTTTCTCTGAAGTCTCTCAGGCAAGACAGGCTACCTAACAGGCAAACTTCAGGTCAACAAATGGTTTTGGGGGGTGGCAGGTGTGAAAATGTTCTATTTCCCCATTGGTCTGAAGTATAGCTGCTTGGAACTGGTTTGTATCAAAAGCCTTTAAGTACTATGAAACCCTATTGGCTCTAGGGGTTGGACAGAGAATCTATAAATTTGCTCACTCCTTCTCTCTTACCAAACTGATGCATGAACTGAAAATGGCAACACAATGAAGAGCACAGCTCAGCAACCATATTGAGACAGGCATGCAGCCTGTTCTGAAGAAAGCTGACCGCAAATGAACTAGAGACATTTTTAAGTAACTAACAAGTCTGTGTGTCGCCTGAAACTACCACCATTTATCAGGTTATATGGTTGCGAATATTCAAATGTACTTTGCATATTGTTATTATTTCTGAATATTGCCAAAAATACATTGTTTAAATTGTAATTTAACTCCTGCTTGTCTTTTACTACACCTAATTGCCTGAGATTATAGATGTATAAGGGAAGGTGGGGAGAAGTTATATACTATAATACCTTATAAACAGTGGTAAGTCTGTGAGATTTGAGACATTCTGACAAAGGCTACATATTAATAATACAATAGGGGAAAGTAAAGTAAAATATTACTCTATCAAGTCAAAACAAATATAAAGGACCTGGGGCTCTGGACTCAAAAGGAGACTCAGAAAAAAAACAAAACACTTACAGCTTTTGATTTTATTTCTGTGTAATACTCTGTCTAAACCCTGATATTTTTTTAGCCAGGTGAAAAACCAGGTGTCAGTTACTGTATACTGTTTATATCCAGCTAAGACAGGTAGAAGAAGTGGCTTCTGTCTAACTACACTGCCCACAGTTTAAGTGAAAGCTATCTTCATTCTGTTCAGGAAAATAGCATCTCTAAAAAATGTTTAGTTTTGGACCTATCTATCAGGATAATGTAATTTTTGTTTAATTTAAAAACTTTTAGTCTAAATTTTATGTAATTTTATTTGTTGCAAACAGCAAATTGCTGCCCCCATAGTTCATATTTCATATTATTCCATATTGTTGTGCACAAGTCAGGCAATTAATGATGTTGCAATGTGTAGCATGAGTCCCTATATTAAAAGATGATGGTGAAGTATTATTAGCATCCAAAGCTTTGAATAAAAACAAATATAAGCATTATGAGTTTGTATTTTCTAGATAAGGAAGAAATGTTATAGGACTCATTGCTATGACACTATTTATATTTGAAATTTTGATAACTAGCATTTATAAAACAAAGTTGGATCTGCTCTCTATACAGGTCTGGGGCCAATAAATAGGCCTCACTCAAAGACAGCCTATCCCCAAACTTCAATGACAGGTCTCTCGCCTGCACAAGCCATAAAAGTAGAGTGCTGGCTTTTACATATCAATTGTCAAAAATGTCCACAAAAAGGAGAGGAAAAACCATAATACTTTTGGTTTAAAATGTAAATAAAAACAAACTTCCCTTATATTTAAAGAGCTTAATGACATTTTCATAAAAAGGCATGACAGGCAACACCAAAAGCAAACCAGTCTTATAATCACAAGTTCATAAAAGCACCTTAGGACAAATGCAGGAGTCAAAGGGCAAGAAATCCAATAATCACAAACAAGAAAGCAGGAATTGAAAAACCACCTAACACAATGCCAAAACTGCAGTGACAGCTGCCACTTCTCCTTTTATACAGTTGGGGCAAACCTCAGCTACATCATGAAGTAGCCCTTCTCTTTAGGGTGTGTATGCCGAGAACAGAAAAGAAGATAAATGCATATATTCTCAATTGAATATAATTTTTTAAAAATAATTAATAGATTGCATCATACTGAACCAATAAAACACAAATAAAACAAAATAAAAACGGATTAAATAACAAATGCAAAACAATATTTGGGAAAGAACATAAAAGTTAAATAAACTGAACAAAGCACTTGAGCAAGGGAAAGAATCATGACTGACCCATGATAGTCTGGTTTGGAGAACTTTTAATAACATCATCCTAACAACACATTATTATCTTGTGATGAGTTTAATCTCTTGTCTCCTTTAGGACTAGCATTTACCTCTTCCTGATCATAACAATCATTTTCTGTTTGACTGATGATGTTCTGACAGAAGGTGGAATCTAGCATGTCAAAAGACAAGGAAAGGATTAGAAAATTAATCATAACGATAAACACTTATAGAGGTCAAAACCAGGAAGGCAAAACCCAATAAGTAAAGTAAAAAATAATAATAAAACTCAGCAGTAAATTGCTAAACAAAAATAATACAAATTTGCATGCAAAGTATTTATTTGCAAAGAATTTCCATGTATTTGGACATCAATCCCCAAATGGTGGCAGCCTGTAATACATTGCATTAACAATGTTACAGTGAACAACAACTGAAGTCATGCCACTAGCAATGACTTGCCATGTCACGGTAAAAAAACACAAAATGCCGGTGCCTGTAGGAAAAACAAGATGGCAACAAGTAAACAAAAATATATCAATAAATTATTATTTTTATTTGAATAGAAAAAATTGTGAAACCATTAACATATGTATTCTGTGGCATTAAACAAAACAGAAAGTATTGTCTTAAAATTTTATTTCAAGCAGAATAATTTATTGAATGATGACAAATAATTTCATCACAGGTGGCATTTTGTGCCTTGTTTCTGTTGACATTGCTTGCATAGAGCATTTGACGTTTTGTGCATTTGCCTTACGTGCATACAAGATGACTCAAACCCAGCATGAGTTTACCTTTGCATTTGGACTTTGTTTTTAAAGAAAAGATCCTCTGGCTGAAGAGGTCTGTCTAGCTTCAGATATAATTTTGCATTACATTTTATTGTGGCTTTTAATCTCTTTCCTTTTAAAAATTCATTCTGATGACTGTGCAAGCACGGCACTAGTATGTCATTTAAATTAGGTTTCTAAGTATTCATATTTTTTCAAATATCCTATTTTTTGGCTTCAACTTTTGGCTGTCATTTCTGCTTTCCTACCCTGGTAAATGATTCATTTTCTCTGACAAGATGTACTGGTAAGATCTGTTCCAGTTGTTTTTGACTTTTTTTTTTGGGGTATACACAAATCATGCCAGCTTCTGTCAACTCAATTTATTAACTGTCTGTTTCTAGGCTAGCTTGTGACATGGTTATATTTAAAAAGGCTAGCAGGATGGCTGTTATTGACACCCGTATGCCAGTGTTCCTGCTGTCCACTTTATGTAATGTCAAGCTTACCTAGATATTTATTCATGCTTCTTCACCATTTGATTTACACACACACACACTTATACTCACAAGTCATAGGTGAGAGTACCAGAGTAGTGGAGGAACAGTGTGATTGTATTCATTTATAAGAAGAAGGGTGATTTTTGAGAATTGTGGAAACTAAAGATGGATAAAGCTGATGTCACACACAATAAAGATTTGGGAAGGGTTATAGACAGAAGGCTTAGATAAGACATCACGATTGGAGAGGAGCAGTATGATTTTATGAAAGGAAGAGGAACAGCTGGTAGTCTTTGCATTGAGATAGCTCATAGAGAAACATCAAGAAAAACAGAAAGGTTTGCATATGGTGTTAATTGATTTGGAAATGGCTTATGATAGAGTGCCACGTCAAGAGGTCTGGAGGTGCATGAGTGACAATGGAGGACCAGAGAAGTATGTGAGGATTGCTCAGGACATTTGGATTGAGGGCTGTGGTTTAAAGCAGTGTTGGGGTAACAGACAAGATTCCAGTTAGAGTAGGTCTGCACCAGAGATCTTCTTTAAGTCCTTGCCTGTTTGATCTGGCCTGTTGTAGAGTCATAAGATAAAAGACCAAACCACTTGGCACATGCCTTTTGCTGATGACATTGTGTTGTATAGCCCCATAAATGAGCAAGTGGAGAAGATGTTGGATGAACGGAGAAGGCTTTGGAAAATAGAGGATTAGCAATAAATAGGAAGAAGGCAGAATATTTGAGGTTTAATGATGACCAGGATTCAGAAGTTAACCTGCAGGAAGAGCTATTGAAATAGTGGATACATTTAAACGTCTAGGATCAGTGGTAGCCCTAGATGCAGACCAAAATGCAAACATAAATCACAGAGAAGAAGTGTGGATGTAACAACTGGGAGAAGGTATCAGAAGTATTGTGTGATTGAATAATTAAGGTGAAGGTTAAAGGTAAGCATTTTAAGTTAGTGGTAAGACAAGCAATGATGTATGGAGCTGAAACTTGGGTAGTAAAAGAGCACAGGAGAAGAAGTTAGATGTAGAAGAAATGTGAATGTTGAGAAGGATGTGTTGAGTTACAAAAATGAATAGAATAAGAAATGGTACAACAAAAGTGGGAGAGATATCTCAGAAAGTACATTAAAGTAGGTTGAAGTGGTATACACATGTGATGAGGAGACACAATGAATATGCGGCCAAAAGAATGATGGGAATGGAAGTACAGGAGAAGAGAAAGCGAGGGATGCCAAATTAGAGAAAGTAAAAGAAGATCTGAAGGAAAAGGGCTTATCTAGCACATTGACCCCACAAAGAAATGAGAGAAGATAAAGAAAAACATGAAAAGAGCAGACTCTCGTACCCACAATCCATTTGCCAGGAATAGCTAGGGTAGTAACAACAGCTTTAAAATACTGGTATATCCATCAGGTAGTTACCAAACTATCATTTAAGTAAACTATTTAAGTAAATATCAAAATAAAATGAAGGGCTTGAATTTTAATGTGTGTGTGTGTGTGTGTGTGTGTGTGTGTATGTGTTGGGGAGGGGAGTTTTATAATCTTTGGGGGATTTCAGCCATAGGATTTATAAAGAGTGACATTATCAAGTACTACCTGATTTATCTTAACATGGGCATATTCTAGATTAATTGTCTGACATTTTCTCTCCAGGAACTCAAAAATACTGCTAAAAATAAAAACTTAAAAATAAAAATTCAAACATTATCTGTGTCTATTGTGTTGAACTGGTGAATTCCATGATAATTCAGGATATTTTAATTTAAACAAACTCTTTAAAGTCATTTTTCTATCAGCATGCTAGGTTTCTTGGAGAATCCTTCCATTAGGTTTGTAACATTTGGCATTGTCACATTTATCTTTGCATCATTAGCTGGTTAAAAATATTGCCAATGACTAATCTAAAAAAGATGAGTCAAGTTAATTCAAATTTTAAATGTCACAAACGCTTGGTGTTTTAATTCACAAATCTCTTCCTGTTTTTTTTTTTTTGTATTTGTTCTCCAGACTTTGTCTTCCAGTGTGAAATCCGTCTTGGTAGTTTTACATGACTCCATTAGTTCAGAACTCTTACGAGACAGTCTTTGTTGTGCTGTTTTCAAAGTGTCTTACCTAAGTGATGAGACGTTATTTCTTAACCTGTGTACAAATCCAGAAGTAGTTAATTAACTGGGCTGACATTACCTGTAGTCAATGAATCTTATCGACTCAAATACATGACATATGTGCTTTTACAATGTTCATCACATTTTAGAAGTTTTACTCATGACTATTAATTTGCTTTCAAAAACCAAATAAGTGACAGAAATTGAATGTTTACATTTTCCTATTCAGCAATGAAGTATTCTGTTTTGGCCATCCTGCTAAATGTGTGTCTTTGTGATAATGTGTTTCTGTTAACACAGTACATGTTGTATTAATACGGAGAAGTGCTTTGTGTTTTGAAGCATTTAAATACTACATGCATTTTATTTTGATATTAACAAATGGAGCATCTCATTTCGTTACCAATATAGACAAGCCAAATATCCACTAAATCTGCAATTTGCTTCGATTGTTATTTGGTACAACTTGCACTGCCAGTGTGCAGTTTCCTCGCATATCCCACAGTCCTGTATGAGTAATTGCTGATGTTTACAAAATAACTGGATGCACAGTTAGAAATTAAACAGACACTATGAAGGACAGGCCAGAAAAAACTGTCATTATGTGATAAATTGTTATCAGATGTGCAAATTAAGTGATTTGAGCGAACATTGTTTTATATTTAGTGTTATTTACTGTAATTATTTTTAATATTAGATTTAAGCTTGAACTTTTAAAAAAAAAATTAGCCTGATGTTTTATGTTGATTATTGTGTCTACAAGTAAGATTTATGCTATACATTGTACATGTGACAATAAAAAGACCATGGCCTTGATATCTGTAGACATATTTATTATTATCAGAGAATAAATGTGAAGCTTCCATTTCCTTATTGGGCCTATGTATGACATTTTATTAAAAAGTGATTAATCTTGCCATCATTACATCTCCTTTTTTCAAAATTTGTGACACTACAGGTTAAATGATTTCAACTCACATCTGATTGTTCACATTATTCCACTGTCAGAGCGGCACAAATCTGTTTCTGAAGTTCCTCCATTATGGAATAAAAGTGGATATAACTATTGTCTACATGGGTGTATATGTCTTTGTTTTGTTTTTCTTTTCGAAATGTGTTGATGAGGTACTTTATTGTCACCAATTTTTATATGTAGTTTTAGTCACATTTTTCGTTTTTTGGAATTGTGGCTTCCGAAATAATTTGTCTGCTTGCTGTCATGTACAGTATAAATACAAGACCAGCTTTCACTCTGTACTTCTATTACTTTATAAAAGCCTGTAAGAGTACATTTTTGGAATTTTTATGACTAGTTTTGACTAGGTACTGAAGTATCAGTTCTTGTGACATCTGCTATTCTTTTGTGCATTTTCTTTTTATGACCATGTGTTTTTTAAGAGTCATTAAATCATTTCTTTTCCTACAACCCACTTCTTCACGACAGCAGAGGTGGGCATACCCCCTTGGTGAAATGTGTGCAAATGTCAGATTTGTCTAGGCATGATCATCAGAGTGGTGACCCACTACTTTATTAACAGTAGCAACTCGTGACCCACCAGCAGTTTTCTCAACTCAGTAGTTGAAAAACTCCACACTAAGGGACTCATTTTATTGACACACCGTTGGGCAGAGTTGGGCTGTGATTAAGTTTCTTTTTCTGAGCTGGAACCTCTGGCCCCAAAAACAAACATGACTGAAACCACATGTGCTTGTGTTTTTATTGTGGTCATCATAAGGGTATTTACATTGAATCTATTCATAAAACTGAACATGACCTAAAATGTGGCCATTCGGTATAATTTATGAACTCCTTACATTAAAAATGCTTTAGTATTTTACATTGATAACATTTTTATCATGAATAAATTGATAATGAACTAATAAATTATAAAATACTATATTAATGACCTATAAAAAGAAAATAAAGTATATCTAGAGAGCAGCTACATTACATGCAGTCCAGTATGATGACTTTATTGCACTACACTGCATATATGAAAAGAGAAATTTTCTATACTGATGTGTTGTGTGTGAAAACTGCTTACCACAGCCTGAGGGTTTATCTGCTGGAACTGTTGGACCATTACTGTATGACAGAGTAAATTCCTATTCCTATTTCAAAGATTATTTTTGGCAGACATTGTTGCCTAGTGGCTAGATCATTCCATTATAAACCTCGAAGATGCTGATTTAATCAACACCAATGACTCACTGAGTGACCCTGAGCAAGTCATATCACCAGCCAATGCTGTACATGTACAAATATGGAAATATTACTTTTTGTACTTAGGATGAAAAGAATAATAATAAGAAATAATATGCAATAAAAAAGAACATATATGGACAATTATTCAGGTTCCTTATTAGCATCAACAGATGTCAAACAACACATTACCTTATAATTACACTAATATCTGCATTCTGAGATGGTAAATGTTTTATTTATATATATATGTATATACGGTATATATATATACAGTATATATATATACAGTATATATATATATATGTATGTATACACACACACTTTGTCTCTTTATCACAGTAGACATGATAGCAAACAGCAAACTGTGCCCTGATGATATATAGTATGTCATTCTGTTTCTGATTCACATGTTTTCTTTTACTTTAAAATGTTTTTTTTTTCCAATTTTAATCTTATGTTAGTTCTGTTTTTGAATCGTTATTTATGATTCTTTAAGACTTTTGTTAATATTGTTTTGTTTAATTATTCAATGTTAGAGAGAGGTTAGGAGTACATGCACAAACCAATTTAGGATCCCAGAGTAGCAGTGGGTGACACCTCAGCATCACACTAGTTTAGATGGAGTGGAACAGTGTGAGGTTTTTTATGGTGGCCAGAGTGCCAGTTCTGCCACCAATCCCCAGGTTTTTCCCTGCAGGTTGGAGGGCGTACATGCAGGACTGGATGCAGATTAACGTCATACGCCGGAATGAGAGCAACTGCAGGTTAAGGGCCTTGCTCAATGGCCCAACGAATAATAATAATAATACATTTTATTTGAAAGCGCCTTTCAGAACACTCAAGGACACTGTACACAGTAAAAATAATAATAAAAGTAAGAAAATAAAAAGCAGGCAAAAGAGCAAGTAATTTACAAGATCATAAAACATAAAACAGTTCCAAGATAGGAAAATGGAGAAAGTTATGTGGGATAAGCTATTTTGAATAGGTGAGTTTTTAGTCTAGACTTAAAAAGAGAGAAAGAGGTGATGTTTCTTATTTCAGGAGGTAGGGAATTCCAAAGTCGAGGAGCAGAGCAACTGAAAGCCCTGCTCCCCATAGTGGCAAGACGGGGGACAGGGACAGAGAGAGAAAGAGAAGAAGAGGATCTGAGACACCGAGATGGGATGATGATCTGTACCAAATCAGAGAGATATGGAGGAGAGAGATGATGAATAGCCTTAAATGTATACAGAAGTATTTTAAAATTAATGCGATATTTGACCGGAAGCCAATGGAGCTGCTGGAGAACAGGGGTGATGTGGTGAATAGAAGGGGTCCTGGTGATAATACGGGCAGCAGAGTTCTGAACACGTTGAAGCTTATGAATTGATTTTGAGAAAGACCAAAAGAAATGAATTACAATAGTCAAGCCGAGAAGTAACAAGGCTGTGAACAAGAATGGCAATGGCCTGTGGAGTAAGAAAGGAACGGAGACGATTGATGTTACGCAACTGGAAATAAGCAGACCGAGTGACATTATTGATGTGTGAATTAAAAGACAGAGTACTGTCAAGGATGACACCCAAACTTTTTACACATGGGGAAACAGAGACCGGCAAGTTATTGATAGCAATAGAAAAACTATTAGTTCTGGATAATGTTGATTTAGAGCCTACCAGGAGAAGCTCTGATTTATTGCTGTTGAGTTTCAGAAAGTTGAAGAGAACCATGTATTTAGTTCAACTAAACAGAGAGTGAGGGAGGATGGGGGGAGAGCAGAATCAGGTTTGGTGGACAGATAAAGCTGGGTGTCATCAGCATAACAGTGAAACTGAATATTATATTTACGAAAAATATATCCAAGCGGGAGAAGGTAGATAATGAAAAGAAGGGGCCCCAGGACAGATCCCTGGGGGACACCAGTGACCAGAGGAAAGGACTGAGAAGTGAATGATTTCAATCGAATAAACTGAGTACGATCAGACAAGTATGACTTGAACCAGGCTAGAGGAGTATGAGAGAGACCGATTGAGACTAACCTACTAAGTAGAATGGGGTGAGAAATAGTGTCAAAAGCTGCACTCAGATCCAAAAGAATAAGAATGGAAAGTAAACCGGAGTCAGCTGCCATAAGGAGATCATTGGTTATTTTTATAAGTGCTGTTTCAGTGCTATGAAAGGGGCGAAAGCCAGACTGGAACCGTTCATACAGATTATTATTAGTTAAATATGAGTGGATCTGTGCAGCAACTATCTTTTCGAAAATTTTGAAATGAATGGTAAATTAGAGATAGGACGAAAATTATCAAAATTATTGGGATCTAAACCCGTTTTTTTTAATATTGGGGTGATGGCAGCAACTTTGAAAGAAGTAGGAACAGTTCCAGTGGTAAGTGAAGAATAAATGATAGCAGATATGAGGGGAAGCAAAGAGGGTAAACAAGCTTTAACCAGAACTGTAGGAATGGGGTCGAGCTGACAAGTAGAAGGTTTTGACTTACAAATGAGATCTAAGATACCAGTGACAGAGGGAAGTTGGAAAGTAGAAAAAGAGTGTGATGGGAGTGGGATTACAAATGGAGAACTACAAGAGACATCAGAGGCCAGATCTTGGTGTATTTTGTGAATTTTCTCAATGAAGAATAACATTAGAGAATCACAAAAGGAAGATGGGTAGAGGTGGGCGGGTAAAAAAATCTGGTGACCTGAAAGAAGAATTGAACAGTGAAAACAGTAGCTTGGGAGAATCCTCATTTAAACGAATAATGGTAGAGTAATATGCAGATTTAGTTTGGTTAATACACTCCTTATAATACAAAGCATGAATATTAAACATTTCCTTATGGATAGTAAAACCAGTTTTCTTATAGAGACATTCAAGCCGTCGACCTTTTGCTTTCAGAAGCCTGAGTTCAGATGTAAACCAAGGTGCTTACTGAGAGAATAATACAGATTTGGTTTTTAGTGGAGCAACAGAATTTAAAATACTATTGAGACTATTGTTATAATAGGTAACCAAATCCTCTTGGGTGAACAAGTCATTAAAATGCAAAAGACTAGAGAAAGCAGAAGAAAGGATATCAGGATTAATTTCCTTAATATTCCGAAAAGAAATGGTTCGAGGGATCTTGGTTATAGAAAAGGTCATTTTGACATTGAAAGAAAGAAGAAAATGATCAGAGAATAACAGTTCATCAGCTTTGCAGTTGAGAGGAGTAAGTCCAGAGCAACAAACTAGGTCCAAAGTATGACCTTTAGTATGAGTGGGAAAGTTTACATATTGTTTAAAATCCAAGCTATCGAGGCAAGATGAAAAGTCTTTGGTAAGAGGATGATTACTATTGTCCATATGAATGTTAAAGTCTCCCAGTAGTATTATATTAGGAGAAACAGTAGCCAAGTGGGTCAGCAGATCAGTAAAATCACTTATAAAAACAGAAGTAGACTTTGGAGGGTAAATAACAGCAATAACAGTTGGAACAGGACCTGAGAGTTGACAAACAACGGATTCAAAAGAACTGAAGACAGGTACAGATAACGGCGAGACTTTCCAATTCTCGCGATAAATTACCGCGAGACCTCCACCGCGGCCGAACTCACGAGGTTGGCAGGTGTAACAAACCCCGGAGGAGTGGAGTCGTTGAGCTGCGAAAAGTCATTGGGCTGTTGCCACGTCTCAGTCAAACACAAAAAGTCAAACTTACGGTCGGTGAGGAGATCCTGGACGAGATGTCCCTTGCTTGCAAGCGAGCGGATGTTAAGCAGACCAAAGTTGACACCGGTGTTGTCAGACTGAACAGAAGTTTTAGCCGACCTGGTCAGGCTGGCTAAAACGCTGTGGTTAACAGCCCTGTCGGAAATCCGTGAAGAGTGATGAGAAGTAGACCAGAAGGATGGTATTGGTTTAGAGTTGTCATGGTGAAGGTTCCGGCGAGAGCCCCGGTGGATGTACTTTCGTGAAGGAGGGCGGTGTCCGGGTGGAGAAGTAGCACAGCCGGCGGTGGAGCAGCCAGATGAAAACGAAGTCGAAGAAGTTCGTCAGCTGTATACTGGTAAAGTCCAGCACCAGGTCGAAAGACCAACGACATAAAAATCCAAACCCGCACAAGCAGTATGCAAATCCTACCAGGCCCCATCACAGACAAACACACTGGTAAGCCAAGCAGCCAGGTAAATGAATCCATGGGAAACCACAGCCAAAACAACAGGCAAGATGAACTAGACCCAAAATACTCAGACACTTGCAAAATCGCCAGATCGCCAACAGTGTCGATATAAGATGAAAGGGATTAAAATTGTTAATATATATATATATATATATATATATATATATATATATAAATAAATAAATAAATAAATAAAATAGAGAAATAAAAGGATAGGATACCGTGAGTAGCGGCAGCAAGTCGCGCCAGCGTTCACTCACCGGAACCGGGACCGCCAACAAAGTAGAGTCACTTTTGGTGTTTATAGGATACAAACTGGCAACCTTCCAATTGCCAGTGTAAATCCATAGCCTCAGAGCCACCACTCCGCCCAAATATTAGAAAGGAGATATAGAAATAAAATAGATTATTATTATTATTATTATTAAGTTCTGTTTGGATTTTTATGGTTATAGTAGATATTGCTTCTATTTTCTAAATTTTGTCTTTGGTTTTCAGATTGGTTGTGTTAACGTTGGGTTACATTTATATATCTATATGTTGCTTCTATACTTCATAGCTTTATTCAACTTATGGAAAACACTGTAGACTATGACATTTACAGACCAATATATTGATAGTGAATTTGCAACTTTTGAACAATTGTGTTCCAGATTTTTTCTTGTGTTTACACAATTTTTTTCTTATGTACATACCTCTCACCCATATCTATCCATGAAGCGATATTGTCTTGTCTGGGTAAAGATTCTTATGGCGTATCTCAAGTATATAAAAATTTAAAAGAATTTACCCTTTAATGATTCTAGCGAATGATGGGAAAGGAATCTCCCATTTAAAATTTCTGAAAAGTAATGGAACTTTGCCATTCATATAATACATTCTAGTTCAACGTGTACCAAGCAAGCCATAATTCAACTAAATTTGTTTCCTGATTATTTAAAACCAGTAACGGCACAGTGAATACACTTGACTTGAACATTCCTAGTTTTCAGGTGGAAGGGATGACAATGGCGCCCATATGCATGCCTGCACTGGCCACTGTCAGGAGTTGATTCTACAATAAAATAAAAATAAAAAGAGGAATAACCTTGGAGGTCAATCATCATCCCAAAATTGGATAGTAGACATCACGTAGTATATGTGTACCAAAATTCAGGTCAATAATCACGTCAAACAGTTTGCGAGCTACAGGTGATTTAAAATTCTGGACAGACAAACGGACAGCCACATTAGCATATTATATATAAAGATTGTCTAAAATGGTTCCAAGACAATACCTAACTTGTGATCACTATCTTCAGGCACCTACAACACCAGGGGTCTCATGTATAAACGGTGCATACGCACAGAAATGTTGCGTAAGAAATTTTCCACGTTCAAATCGCGATGTATAAAACCTACACTTGGCGTAAAGCCACGCACTTTTCCACGGTACCTCATACCTTGCCGTACGCAAGTTCTCCACTCGGTTTTGCAAACTGGCGGCACCCAGCGTCAAAGCAATGCTACTGTTCCTGTGTGGTTACTCCTTATTTTCCTGACGCGGCTTTATAAATTAACTGAAACTAACCTCATATTGTTTATTATTGTAATGCATCTGATTGTAATTAATTTGTAACAATATAATGGTCCAGGGAATAGCCATAGTATTCCAAATACCATAACTGCTTTAGCGTTGTTACTCTAACTGCACCTTCTTCTTCTTTCAGCTGCTCCCGTTAGGAGTTGCCACAGCGGATCATCTTTTTCCATATTACTCTCACTGCACCACTCTGAGTTTTTATATCACTGTATCTGAGTGTGAATCACAGCAGCAGCTGATCGGAAAGAGAATTATCGGTATACAGCTTCAAGAACACGCTGTCTCAGCCACGGCAAAACGTTTCAAAGCCTTTCCTGTACGGACCTTGCGGTTCAGAAACAGTTTCATCCCAAGAACTTTAAACGCACTCAATCAAGTGCTCCTTGTAGAACTGTTTGTACTTATAAATGCAATTACCTCACTGTAAACTTGCACTACAGTTATAATATTACACAACCTGCGCCACTTTATAAAGCGCGTATTTACATATGATGACGATATCATTTTTAAGATGAAATGCAGCAAAATATATTTATTATATTATACAGATAAAACTTTAACTTCATTTAAATAATCTATATTCTTCACTGGGACTGGCATGAAGGATAGAATAATTAAACATGTACTACAAAGATATTTCAATGTTCCTTAAACGTTTTGAAGAATCGGCGCTCTAAACTTATAGATGGCTTAACGTCTATTTCTGAGCTGATTGTGTGGCAATCCACCGTGCATAAGATAACATATTGACATTGGACTTTCTCTATTGGACATAGAGCCGCCCATGAGTACTGCTGCAATAAATAATTTCATCGAAGGTCGCACACAATCACTGCGCCGTGAAACACATGTTTAATAACGTGCTTTAACTATCATCATGAAAATGATATCACGTATACATCTCAGTATTTTAGTTATTCAGAGAGCTGTAATATGAATGTACTGGATTCTCTTTTCTGTTGGAGAGCCGGTTTAAGAAGCACGTAGTGATTCACACACATAGAGCATATAGAAGATCACATACAAAACAAAGCATTTAACGTGCTGTACTTTAATTACGATGTGATTTGCGAAACTGGTTAATTAAACGATTTTAAGATGAAGTTTATGATGTTCTATTTTAATGACAAAATAAACTACATGATTAAAGTGGAAATTTTGAGATTGAAGTTGACATTTCGTGCTTTTTCCCCACTGTGTGCCTTTTTTTTCTCTGTACCCTAATAAGCTATCATAAGACACTCAGACAGTGGGCTACAACTCGCATTTTCACTGCGACTTTGATATGTGACTTCCTTTTTATTTCCGGCACTGTGTGATTTTGTGAACGTGACCGTTCAAGTTTCTCCAACACGCTATGTCACTCAATCAACTTCCTTTTGTTGATTATACCACGGTTTAATTAAACAAATAGTATGTTTTTCCTTTGCCTCTACTTGGTATTCACTGAAATTCTTATATTTTCCCCCGTGCTTTTCCAATTGTCTTTTCACAGAAGGCCGCGCTTAAGGGCGATTTATATTGATTTGCATATTCAAAGAGGCATAATTCTGGGAGGAGTTGGGGCATTACATAAAGCGCGTGCACGAGCGTTACTTTTCACACTGATCGGAATTTATGTAGCAGAAGAATGTGGAAGTTGGAGTACGCACAGATTCCTGCATCTGGATTTTTCTGTGCATAAGCACATTTAAGCTTTTGTGCTTACGCCATGTTATAGTGTGAGTTCTACGCACGGCGTTATGCATGAGGCCCCAGGACATAAGTTTTGGGAATGCTGTTCATTTGAATAATTTTGGGCAAATAGTTTTGCATATTTCTCTGAAAGCCTTGGATTTAAAATCTCTTTAAACGCATTGTCACACATTGTAGATTAAGAGACAAATTGATAGCTCATCAAGTAGCAATTCCACCCCAAGTTGAGAGTTGGTGCTGTTGCTTAATGCCTCTCCTCCTCTTTCCTTAACAGATCTGATCGACTAGCAGCACCATTGATACCTCTTTTCAGGTCACGGTCCTCTGACCTTCCGCTCTTGTCTCCTCTTAAAGTGTTCCACTGCCATCTTGGGCCATTCTACTATATGACTCCTGTCTGAAAATTGCTTGTGCATTTGTTATTTTTGTTATTTTACCAGCAGTTATACAGGCTTTCTCTTCACGGTTCCCCAACTCTTCATCTTCTATCTGTGTTTTTCTTACAGCATTAACAGGGGAATTTAGATTACTACTAGGTAGACTTAAAATATGCAGAAATTGGTTTCAATATCCTATACCATGCTAATAGCATATAAACTTATCTTCCATAACTGAGTGGGAAAGCAATGTATGTTGTATCTAAAACTGGAAAGAATCAGATTATCTTTACTTCTTCAAAATGTGGTAAGGACTTATTAATATAATCCTAAAATACGCACACTGGACCTGTGCTTAATTTTCTTATTCTGTTTGGTCTTTAATCATACATTATATAGATAGATAGATAGATACTTTATTAATCCCAAGGGGAAATTCACTTACTCCAGCAGCAGCATACTGATAAAGAACAATATTAAATTAAAGAGTGATAACAATGAAGGTATAACAGACAGACAATGATTTTGTATAATATTAACGTTTACCCCCCCGGGTGGAATTAAAGAGTCGTAAAGTGTCGCGGAGGAACGATCTCCTCAGTCTGTCAGTAGAGCAGGACAGTGACAGCAGTCTCTGAAGCTGCTCCTCTGTCTGGAGATGATCCTGTTCAGTGGATGCAGTTAGTTTTCAATTATTTACAGGAGCCTGCTCAGTGCTCGTCGCTCTGCTACGGATGTCAAACTGTCCAGCACCGTGTTTACAATAGAGACTGCCTTCCTCACCAGTTTGTCCAGACGTGAGGCATCCCTCCTCTTTATGCTGCCTCCCCAGCACACCACTGCGTAGAAGAGGGCACTCGCCACAACCATCTGATAGAACATCTGCAGCATCTTATTGCAGATGTTGAAGGACACCAGTCTTCTAAGGAAGTATAGTCGGCTCTGTCCTTTCTTACACAGAAAATCAATATTGGCAGTCCAGTCCAATTTATTATCCAGCTGCACTCCCAGTTATTTATAGGTCTGCAAAATTTTATATGGCCAAATGTACAGTATGTGGACACCCCTACAATTTATTGAGTTCAGGTGTTTCAGTCACACCCCTTGTTAATAAGTGAATAAATTCAACTTATAACCGTACAGTCTCCATTGATAAACATTGGCAGCAGAAAGGTTCATACTGAAGATCTCAATGACTTTAAACCTTCTGTACTGTAAAGCTCCATCTGTAAAATTTGGTGGAGAAGAGCTAAGGCTGCTTTACAGAGTTTGGGCTAGGACCTTTGGTTCCTGTGAAGGGTCCTTTTAATGCTACAGCATATAAAGACAGTTTAGATATAACTTTGTGTCAACAGTTTAGGAAAGATCCCTTTATGTTCCATCTTGACTGTGCCCCTGTGCACAAAGTCAGGTCCATAAAGACATGTAGGAACTTAAGTGGCCCGCACAGAGTCCTTACCTCAACCTTATTGAAAACCTTTGATATGAATTGGATCACCAGATGCCATCATGGTCGTCTCGTCCGACATCAGTACCTGAACTAGCAAGTAATGTTTTTTCCTAATGGGGTCAAATTTCCCATAGACATACTCCAAATGGTTGTGGAAAGCCCTCCTAGTAGAGAGGGGGCCAATCCCATATTATTGCTCTGAGTTTTGGAATTGGCTGTCAAACAAGTTTAAATAGGTGAGATGGTCAGGTGTTCACAAATTTTTGGCCATACAGTTTATATAAAGAGCTAGTTTAGATGGGCCTCTCTACTCATATTGATCTCTTATTCCTTTTTGGGTGGGGGTTGTATGCTGAGTTATTTTATTTGAATTAATCATTTTTATGCATACTTTTTTATTTTCTATGCTAATTTTCTTTTTTCAATTATATTCAGTTTTATTATTTTGTTCTTAAATAAAGGGGGAAAAAATAAGAAAAACTATCAAAAAAAAAAAAATCAAAAGCATACATTTAACACCTTCTTTTCACCAATTCATCATTCTCTGTCTAATCCGGGACTTTTCTGAACCTGCTCAGTCCTGATTCAAGGTAGCACAGGGACATACCATACCAAAGATTTTTCTAGGTAAACCTACATGGATGCTCACATTTTTGCCAGAGTCCCCCAGGACTCGTGGGCCCAAATGTATTCTTTGCTCCGTAGGATGTCATTTTACTATTGTGTGTTCTGCTGAAGGATAAAACCTTGAGAAAGCAGGTTGAAATGGTAGTGAAAAAATCAGTTTGGTGTAGCCATCTACAGTAAGTTTATGCACATGCCATCACTTACTAGTATTGGACAAACTTAGGCTGAACAAATATTCAGCTCCTTACTCCATTTCAGCTTCAAGGAGAGTTTCTAAAAGCAGGAGACACAAGGCAGGATTGAATCGTGGAAACAGTCCAACACAGAGCCTACTCAACACATGCAGTTTTTTTTTTTTCCCAAAATGGTACAATAGTGTAAATATATTTGTTCATGTTAAAGCAATGAATCACTTTGGACAACTGCAGATATTTAAAGTAACAATACATTTCATTTTCACTTGCCATCAACACATAGTGAACATTTTTGCTCTAAAGCATTACTTTCCTCCATCCTGCTTTTCTGATTGAGGTGTTCTTCAGCTGCTGGAAGATTTATTTTGTTAATTGGTCAAATCTGTAATCAAGTATCTCATACGGTGAACTTGGTACCTGAGCAAGGCCTCAAAAGCATTTCACATTAACAATGTAATTGACATTTTCTTGGAAACTGAGCTCAGGTTGGCTAAATGGCTTGCCTCTGGTGGCCCAGTGAATCAAAGACAATATTTTTGACCTGAAATCTTGCTGTTTAAAAGAATGATTTCACTGATGGGAAAAAATAGGAATAAGAATAAAAGGAAAAAGATAGAAAATTCTTCAGTAACTCAGTTCAGGGTCTAACAGTGCCTAGACCAATATTTTCAGATTTCATTGTTATACAACATTTAATCATAGTGGATATAATTTGGCTTTTTTGACATACATCAACAGAAAAAGACTCTTTAATGTCAAAGTGAAAAAATATCTCTGCAAAGTGGTCTGAATTATTATATATATTACAGGGGAATATTGAATCTTGGATGTCAGTGTGTAAAGTGGAGCCTCTGATGTTGCACCACAGCAGTTAGTTTGCTTACTTGACAGGGTGAAGATCAGAGTATTATGCTCATAGTAAGGGGAAGCAAAAGGTGCGTACACCTGATGAGCCCCAATTAGGGCAAAACACATGTTGTGTACAGTAAGACCCCGCTTAACGCTGCTCGTTTAAAGCTGTTGCGGTATTACATGGTTTTTTTTTTTTCAAATTCTAATTTTTCATTGATTCACTTTGTAGTCACATAAAAGCACAACTTGATTAGATACTCACATGTAGTCTCACGGCATGTTTCATATCATTGCAGTATAGTACATTACTTATGCCTACTGTGTCACTGTTCATTTATGATTGGTCATCAATGTTATTGCGTAAGAATATAAACATAACTTTTTATTTTACTGTAATAAATAGCAATTATCCTTTTTTAGTTTTAAAATGAGTGGTTTCAAAGAAAAAGAAAGCAAAGTGACAAGAAAAAGCATTTTGCTGGAAACTAAAATACAGTTGCTCAGATAATTAGATGCAGGTGAACGCCAAATTGATATCGGCACTGCAATAAATTTGCGAACTTCAACAATACGGACAATTATAAAAAAAAAAGAGAATATCGTATCATCAGCAACTACAACCACAACGACTTCTGCAACAAAAATTACTTGTTCCAGATGCAATGTGATTGAGGAAATGGAAAATCGACTTTGCATCTGGATTGACAATGAAGTCGAATGCAATATGCCAATAAGTCAAGCAATCATAATGGAAAAACCGAAATAAATTTTTACCAACCATCAAAATGAAAAAGGAGACACCAGTGAAAATTTCCTAGCTAGTCAAGGATGGTTCCATCGATTTAAAAACAGAAATAATCTTCATAACATACAGATTACTGGAGAAGCGGCAAGTGGAGATACAGACATTAAGAGCCATCATTGAACAAGGAAATTATCCTGCTGAATTAGTTTTCAATGTTGATGAAACTGGCCTTTTTTGGAAGAGAATATCAAAACGTACATTTTTATCCCTCAAAGAAAAGCGTTACCCGATAGGTTATTAATCCATAATAATCAGATTGCAATTCAGGCCTATGAATGTAATACTCTAATCTTCACCCTGTCAAGTAAGTGAACCAGCTGCCGTGGCACAACATCAAAGTCTTCTTCTCTTCAGGCGCTGATGCCTGAGGTTCGACCCCCGTAAGGGGAAGCAAAGGTGCATACACCTGATGAACCCCAATTAGGGTGAAACATGTGTCATGTACTTTTTATATTATTTGGCAGGTACTGTATCTCTATATATATAAAATCCAATGTCTGTCTGTATTTTTGTCTGCTTTTCATGAGGGAACTAATTAATGGATTTAGATCAGGTTTTTTTCTGTAAGTTGCTTGAACATTCCGGTTGATTTCGCAACTTCTCTAATGGTGCTATGTTTCATAGTTCGCCTGCAGTACCGATTTATTTGTGTGAAACTGAGAGACACATAGCAGGTTGAGAGGAGAGGGCGTGTTTGCCTTGGGGTGTATCTTACCTCGGCTTAGTTAGCAAACAAGAGAACTATCCATCCATCCATCCATTTTCTAACCCGCTGAATCCGAATACAGGGTCACGGGGGTCTGCTGGAGCCAATCCCAGCCAACACAGGCCACAAGGCAGGAACCAATCCTAAACACACCAAGCACACACTAGGGCCAATTTAGAATCGCCAATCCACCTAACCTGCATGTCTTTAGATTGTGGGAGGAAACCGGAGCGCCCGGAGGAAACCCACGCAGACACGGGGAGAACATGCAAACTCCACGCAGGGAGGACCCGGGAAGTGAACCCGGGTCTCCTAACTGCGAGGCAGCAGCGCTACCACTGCGCCACCGTGCCGCCCGACAAGAGAACTACTTAACAGATTTAGATCGGGTTTTTTTCTATAATTTGCTTGAATATTCCAGTTGATTTTGCGATTTCTCTCATTGTGCTAAGAATCATAGTTCGCTTGCAGGAGTGATGTATTTGTGCTAATCCGAGACAGAGGCTGTGGGCTGAGGGGAGAGGGAAGCGTGACGTCAGGAGTAGGAAGCCAGGCAGGGCCCTCCTCACTGTTGTTTCACTACAGTGCAGTTGTAGCCACAGGGGACGGCTAATCATATATATGTATTATATATATATTGTTAAACAAGAGAGAAGGTAGAAAAAGAGTTGGGGATCCACCCATTATATTATGCATGATTGCAAGAAAAAAAATAACTTCAGAGGTGTTTGGCTTTTATAGTTGCAGGGGAGGAAAAGGCAGTTCTGTGAGGGTTCAAGCTGAAACTGAGGTCAGAAGGAAGCGTTGCTAGGAAGGGAGTGCAGGAACTGGTGAAGTTTTATGCAGGATCTGCAAAAGAGGAAGAAGAAAGGTTAGTGCAATTCATCAATCCCTGCCCTTGGTTTTTGCCCTCGGTTAAGCCTTTACCCTTAGAGTAGAGTATAGTATATATATATATATATATATATATATATATAGTGGCCAGATACAGGGATGACCGCTGCACACACTAAGAAAATTTGGGGAGCCAACTGCGTCTTCCTGTTTATTGTCCAAAGACACAAAAAACAAAACAAGGTAACACCCTTTGGCGCATATTCCTCATGTTATGTGCATTTCCACTTTCTTCATTCTGCAGATTAGACCAGTATGTGCAGTGGTAGTGCTGCTGCTTTGCAGTAAGGAGATTGTGGGTTCGCTTCCCGGGTCCTCCCTGCATTGAGAGCGCTTTGCGTAGTGAGAAAAGCGCTGTATAAATGGAAAGAATTATTATTAATATACACACCACAAGCTCTTTCAGATCGATCTTCCAGATAGGGTGAATTTATAGTTCAATCAAATGAAACTTGCCTGACTTCAAACAGGTGGTCTCATCTCTAATAACTCTGTTACTTCTGAAGCCTTCGGCTGCACCAGTCATGATTTAGGTATACCATATTAAAGGAGGTGAACACTTATATGATCAATTAATTAATTAACATGTTATTTTAGATCACTTTGCAGAGATCACTTTTCAGTTTTGCAATAAAGAGTTGCTTTCTATTGATAAATGTCAAAAAATAGATTAAATCCACTGTGATTTAATGTTTTATAACAATAAAATGTGAAAACTCCTAAGGGGGTGAATAATTTCAATTGATACTTTACTCTGGCACTCATTCACACTGGACCAATTTAGAGCCATCAGTTAGGTTATGGGAGGAAATTAAGGGACATAGAGAGCACTATTTACCATGAGGCTCCCAGAAAGTTATCCTTGTCATTAAACTTCAACCAGTATGCTGCTAGCAATACTAAATGTGTTAAAACTTCTTTCCATCACCAGGAAAAGCAAAAATAGTGCAAAAATAAAAATTAAAACACACTGATTGCTGGTGTCACTTATGTCAAGTAAGACATGAGTGGAAGGTCTTGAAAGGAAAGGACAGATGGACTGAGCATCAAAACAATGTCTGGTAACACCAGCACTATTAAATCCGCTGCAGTACTGCTTCCCTTTGGAATACTTAATACAAAATATTCAAATCTGGGATTCTGCAAAAATGAGATTTCTGCTGAGAATAATGAGGTCTTGCTAAACAGAATTATTGGCTGGAGGAAGCCAAAGAGTAGCCGCAGGGCAGGCGGCAGGACTAGCAATTAATGAACAGATGGAATATATATGATCTCTTAATCCTACAAAGACTTAACAAAAACAAAAAAAGTTTTTCTGGTTAATTAGCATAAAAAAATGACAAGAACATACTGGCAATGATAATTATTTACTATGAAAATGTAGTTGTCTACAAACATAATATGAATGATTACATTTTAACTACAAGTTAAGAAAAAGTGAAGGGATGCATTGCTTCACAGGATTGTTAAGCCAGTTTAGAGGTAGAAGGTGCCCAATAAGAACAATGCTACCAAAGGGCAGATCACCTGGTATTGCTTCAGGGTTGTCTCCTGGTATCTGCTTGAAGTGGGTAACCAGTAGATCAGGGGTTCCCTAACTTTTTTTTAAACATGTTGTACCATTTGGTCAAACCAAAATATACCCAATGTTACGAAATTGGGATAATCTTCGATTCTCTGTTAGTCACACAATTTTAGATAATAGTAGACCCATTAATCAAAGCAATTGCTTAACTACAGCATACTGTATGTGATCAAATAGTGTGTAATATCTCTAGATCAGGAATTCTCAGCCTTTTTGCTTGATGTATGTGTGGTGTTATGTGTCCACAGCTCACTGAGCAAAGACCATTTTTTTAAATAATCACCGCGCTCGCGGCTTAGTGAGGGGGCGTTGGGCCATAGCAAGCCATGGGGCGATCTGCGGTGTGGGTGTTTCTCACCTAGTGCACTGGTGAGAGACTGCCCACATCCGTGATTGTTCCCATGGCTAATGTGCTGCAGCTGCTATGGCCCCTCGCAATATAAAAGAAGTGTGAGGCGGTTGGGAGGAGGATCGAGGAAAAAAATGAAATGAAAAGGATGGAGGTTATAGGGAGCGAGAGAGGAAGCAGGTCGGTGCGAGAGAGAGACACACGGAGTGTGTGGTAAGCGAGTGAACGAGCGCTCGTGGGCAGCTGCGAGAAGGTTGGGTGTTAGGCCGACACCCAGGCGTTAGAGTTGCTGTTGCTCCCGCTGAGCGAGCAGGTAGTGGGAGTGACGAGGGAAAGGTGACTGGCTGCAGAAGACCGGAAGGGCAGCAGGAGTTGCAAGGCTTGGTGTTACAGTCCTTAGTGTGGGTGTCCTGAAGACTAAGGAGTCCAAGTCTCAGGCCTGGGATGAGTGCCAGACCGAAACCAGGATCGGAAGGTCTCCAGACCTGTGTTTGTGATAGAAAAGGGCAGCTGCAGAGAGAGAGTGTCTCGCCTGTTGAAGGGCCCGTATGGGAGAAGCAGGTGAGACGCTAACCGTAAAGTAGCACCAAGCTTGGTATTGTCGTTTGTTTTAAAAACTGCTTCCTGTTGAACGTTTTAACTTCGTTTTGAAGGATTGTGTTTTTTCTATTGTTTTTACCTCCACGTGTTTCTTTTATGGATTATTTATTTATAGAACTATTTTGGAATCACTGCACTTTATTGAACACTGTTTTTTTGATTGCCTTT
The DNA here is from genome assembly GCF_016835505.1 of Polypterus senegalus. Taxonomy (NCBI): domain Eukaryota; kingdom Metazoa; phylum Chordata; class Cladistia; order Polypteriformes; family Polypteridae; genus Polypterus; species Polypterus senegalus. The sequence continues at coordinate 158,329,601 of NC_053160.1, forward strand.
TAATAAAAGCACTTTTGCACATCTTTACCATCCCCTTGCTCAATTGTTGTTGCCTCCCCTGTCTAGCTCATCTCGGTGACATTATCGACGGTGTAGGGTTCAAGGGCTCCTGAACAGCAATGGGAACGTGGAGCCGAACCCACATTGTCACAGTATGACCTTCCAGGAATTGAATGTTTCGAAATACCACAATTTGTTTAATCTTAAATTGTTATCTACTGAGCTCCTATTAAGCCCAAACATTTATTTTACAAAGAATGAAGGTTCCTAATCCTGTTGATGAATATTAGTAGACTAAAATGAAATTTTAGATGTATTTACTTTAACTATTATTAATCGTTAATATTCACCTTTGCTCCTTGTTGTACATTCTTCTGCATTCGTCTGACAGAAGAGAACAAAATGGCCAAGGCAGGACAGGAGTGAAGTCTCACAGCAGAAGCACAGTGAGCAGAGTGGAGGAATAGAAGCAAAGCCATGCAGATAGACTCTGTATTAGCCGCTGTGTTTTTTAAGGGCCGCTTTTTTCTCTTTTTTTTTCTTGACTGTGTGTTCCTTCACATTCCAGCTGAGAGCAGTTTGCATATCGTACAGGTGAACCCGCAAGCTCTTGTCAATAACTTCACTGATATATGACTACTTTAAAACAACAACTGAAAAACATTTTGAGTTATTATTGGGTTAATAAAAAGTCAATTTTTATAATTTGGCCTCACTTTTTCCTTAAGAATGGCAATCCCAGCAGGACTGCCATGGACACATCATGGTGGCTGCACTAAAAACTGCACTAGTGTACACATTCATCCCAGTGTATGTAGGTAGGTCTGAGACCCTTAACTGCATTTTCTGGAAAAGGGAACCATTGCTCCAGGGGCCATTAGGAGGCATTGCAGCCATACAGAATAACACCAGGAAGTCATTTGTAGGTCTGCTACAACTAGTAACTTTGTCAGTCTATATGTGAGGATGTCCTTGCTAGTTGTTTTTTATTTGGCATAGCCAATGTATTTTCTAGGACTGGAGCAATGCTTTCATCATGAAATATCATGATTTCCTTTATCAATGCCCTTTGTGACTTTCCCAGCGTGATGTTTATTACATGCTTCCTGCTTCCTGAGAAACTCCATCATTTAGCCATTCTGTGAGGTTTGTTGGAGTTCAGTAGGTTAAACTATTCAAACCGACCTCTGGTTATTAACCAAGACTCCCTAGTTACACTGAAAATGTTGCTTTTATATGCTTTTTCCTATCTTTTTTCCCTATAACCTTTTTTGGAAAGACTATGTTTTTATTTCCCCATCTTTCTTAATTGTCTCATCAAAATCTCCTCCCAAAAACACTTCTATATGCTCTTTTTTCTTCTAAAGTTCTCCATGCCTATTTACCCCCAAAATAGGGGCTGGATGGGTAGCTCAACCAAGGTGGCCAGGGCAAAGTGCATTAGCATAAGGAGCATTTCATATAACCTGGTCTGGAAATTGCTTTATTCAGTCTCTTATGATGAATCAGAGAAAATTACATAAAACCAGTCATTTTGCAAAAACTATTTAGACCTATTTAAAGCAAAAGAAATAATTTCACTGTTTATTACAGTCAAGAAAGTACTTCATCCAGTGCCAACTGCGTAATAATCCTTTACAAGAAAAAGGTATTTTCATAAATTTCATTGCAGCACAATGGTTAGCATCTCTCCTTCACAGTGTTCTGGATTTGTATGGTTGGTCGCTGTTCATATAAAGTTTGTATGTTTGTCCTATGTTTGCTTTAGTTTTTGTACAATTTACCTTCCAAATGTAAAATACATGCATCTTAGGGGAATTGCTGATTGTAAATGGACCCTATCTTAATGTAGGTATGAGTATGAGTGGCCCCTGCAATGGACAGGCATCCTGCCTATTAGTTATTTTTATCTTGTGCCCATTGCTGCCAGGATAGACTTTGACATCCATGCTCCTCAACTGGTTTAAGTGAGTATGTAAATGGTAATTATTTGCATAATAATGTGTATGTGAATCGCGAAGCATAACATGCTGTGCTAGAAGAAAACTGTGGGTGCAGTACACTGTTATGTTGTGTACTGTGTTTTCCTCAAATAAGCAAGAACTTCTTATATAATATGCTACCGTGGTTGTCCATTTGTCTGTACAGGATTTTAAATCACTATCAAACTATTTGCCTGAAATTTGGTACAAATATATTATACTGTAATATATTTGTACATCTCCTATCCACTTTCAGGGTGATGGTTGACCTCCAAGGTTATTCCTCTTTTTATTTTTATTTTATTTTATTGTTGAATTAACTCTCAGCAGCAGCCAGCAGGGCAGCCGTGCAGCGCATGCATACGGGTGCCGTTCTCATCCCTAGCCCCTTCGCCGTCACCCCTTACCTCTTCATATCTTTAATCATTCTTGAGGCAGATTGAAGATTTAAGTGCCAGCTTAAGTGAAAAATTAAAGAAAATGTACTAAGTAATTGCAACACAAACACTGACTTAATCAGTTTTAATATGAAAAGATGCCAAGGCAAGAGGAAGCGGGCCACTAGGGTGGATAAAAGAAGAGCTGCTCAGGAAGCAGCAAGCACATCAACCTCTGAGCAAACGAATGCTAAATGTACAGAAAAAGAGCATGAAAACTAGGAATGCTCAAGTCAAGTGTATTCTTGCAGTGCGCTGTTACTGGTAGTTATATAAAACAAATACCCTTGAAATCAAGCATCTATAGGGAAATCTGGAGCCATACATTTGATGGGACTTTTAACTCTATTATTAAAACACCAAATTATGGAAATCTAAATGAAGAATATTCTAGACACTTGTAGAATCTATGCTGAAGTACAGCACATTATAGCCTTTCTGGTGGCTCATGGTAGCCCAGTATCCAATTAAGACAATATATCTTGGTCTTTCCTTTATTTTGTCAGTTATCATTGCTAGCAATGTGTGTATTTCTCAAAGGATAAATGTGTAAACAAGTAGCTTGATTTCCCAGTTTCAAAAACAAGGCAGAGCAACAAGGAGAGTCATCTTCCTTAAAACCTGGCTATATGCATACAGATTTAATATAAAACACATTATGATCACATTACACATTTACAGTATATGCTTGGAGAGATTTTTCATTGAAGCAGAAAATACTATGGTAAAGGATTCCTGTCTAATGTGTAGATTATCATTGAGATATTTTGTGAGTGAAACAGTATACTTTACAGTATATATTATTGTAATTGAATTCTGTATCCTGCGTGTCTGTCTTTGTTTAGCCACCATTATACTGTAACTTTCCAGCAGCCAGTATATACCTGTGTAGCCCTGACTGTCAGCATGCCCAGTGTCATGGCAATTACACCAACCTGACATTTTGTTCGCATTCAGCAAAGCTCTCGACTTCTCAAAATCAACTTCTACCAAACAAACATGGCATATCTCACAAGTACAGCAATCTTATTTATAGGTTGAGAAGGTAAAACGATAAAGACAAAAATTCCAGGCTCTCACCTATCGTATATCAGATTACCTCTACCAAGCAAGTGAAGATGTTTTTGTTTCGATATAACTCACTTTACCAACAGTCTATCCTCATATTTCATCCCAGAGGTAGCATACAAAATACAATCTTGCTCCTTGTCAGGCTTAAATTTATAATGTTCCTTTTCCACACATAATAGCATTCCACAGATAAGAAGCTATGTTCCTGCTGGGGTAATCTGGTATTGTCCTAATACTGCCCACATTGTGCTTTGCACTTGGTTTTGTTGTGATCTGTTGTTATTTATTTAAGGTACTTAAAAAATTCTAGCCATTAAAAGGTGAACAGAAGCATCCCACCACACACCCACAGCTAGTCAAACATAAAATAAAAAAGCTGAATATGGCGAAACATGATACAACTCGCCTACATTTGCATTGCAGTCTGATAAGATGAAGGGAGAAAAGAAAAGAATAGGAGAAAATAAAATACATTTACATTATCAGTGTATTTTTTTCAGTGTTTATTCTTTAGTGATTTACTTGGTTTAATATAATATCTATGTTAATACAGTTACAGACATGATAAAAGACTTTAAAGAACACATTAAACTTTTACACTTAGGGATTCATTATAACTTTTATCAGGGGCAATGTACACTAAACACTAAACCAATGCTAATGACCTCTGCCTTATACAAAAAGGAATACTTTACTATGTGTGGTCAATTATATGGCAATGCCCAACCTCATCCAGATAAAGTGCCTAAAACAAGCTCTGTATAAAAATAACAAAAAATTATATATAAAAAATGCAAGGGACGAATAAGAGAAGAACACAAAGTAAGAAAGGAATTATCAGAAACCCTAGCTATGCCACCAAGTAGGTATTTTAGCGGGCTGCTGGTACCAACCATAGCACCACTGGTAAGACCAATGTTCATTAAGATTAGTTCTTCTTCTCTCAGTTGGGGAGTCTCTGCCTATTGTTTCCTGGGTATGTACTTGTGACATTTATGAGAACAAGGTGAATGATTTATTGGTTCATATAAATATTGAGTCAGAGGTCCTTTAAAGGCAAACCAATTGGGCAAAGTCAGATTGTTGGGTAGAATTCTTCCGTGTCGTTAAGAGCAGATATACTTGTTTTCTTTCTGTCTTGTGGTTCCAACACTACCTATGTTTTTGCTTCCAGCAAAGGCATCACAATGATTACTTTCATGCCAATGTTTGAATTTAAAGGGCATTTTACTATCAGCTTTTGTCATGGTAGGGTGAACCTATTCCCTTTTATACTTTTTTGTAGATAGTAAAAGAATGTCTCAAATACCGTACCTTACGACACTGTCAGGATTAACAGCTGATGTAGTTCAATATCTCCCCCTTCCTTTTACATCTGTAACTCCAGGCAATCAGACAGAGTACCAGAGCAGACAGTTTAAAAAGTTACACATTTATTCATGTATTATGAATTAAATGTTGTAACTAGTGCCACAAAACAAAAAGCAAATTGAATGTGGCTTTGCAAACCATACAACCAGATAGTGCTAGATGTGTAGTTTCAGCACAAAACCTTTAGTCACATTCAATTCTCTTCTTAGCCTGGTCATCATCTGCATAACGCCAGGCAACATGGCCATTCTGAATATGGCTGATGAGAAAGATTCTCTCTTTCTCTCTCTCTCTGCCATTTTCCATCCCAAGAAGAGTGGGTGAGTGAGAGAGAGCTGCCTTTGCAAGTCTCCTCTCATTTTTGCTCTGTAACTCCTGACTCACCAATGAAACAGCTCGGGCACAACGCCCACAGTCAGTATTTTTGCACTAATGTAGTTTCAAACAAACAAGAAAGAAAGGTAACTAAATTGCAAAATGGCCCAAATGGTGCTCTTCTTATCAATAAAACTCTGGGGGGTAGCAGTAACTGGCTTCTCCATTTTCCGTGAACTTTAAAATTAGATGGTTAAAAGCAACTGTTAAAACATTTATATTGTTAGAAATTACAAATAAAAAAAATTAACCTATGTGCTACATATTAACCTCTGTTACAATAGCAACTTTTAATAAATTGTTAGCCGTATGATAAATACCTAAAACACAATTTAGAAAAATGTGTTTTAGATTACTGTTCTTATCAAGCATTTAAATAGCCTAAGTAAAATACACGTTAAATGACGAGCGTGTTAATGAGTTATTTAATGAGTTAAATTTGTTATTTAAATATTTGGTGAGAGTGACAGCAAATTTGTTCCATATATTAAAATTGAATAAACTGTTAGACCAACTCTATATGACAGTGAACTCTAAATGGACCTCAGATTGACTTTATTGGGTACATGATTCACTATTTAACAAAATAATGGTGTTATATGGACTTTATTGATGACTTCAAGAATGCTGAAGACGTGAATTAGGTCCTACTGCAACTGTCTCTACTCAAGAAGAAATAACTTTAATTCCCTTAGCCTATAAGACTAATATACTGAAAATGATTCAGAACAGCATGATTGTGGACCTAACTCTATCATACTATACTGCACAAAAAGGAATAGCATCTAAAGGGACCCAAAATGCAATATAAATCAAGGCAAAATAAGAAAAAATGCAAAATAATGGTCATGCTAGCAGGAGACTTCTCCTTTCCTCTATTCTTCAAGACACTTTTTTGATTCAATGTTATAAAAGCAGCATTTGTGAAAACTATAAACTTGTTTTATTATTTTTATTAGAAACATTTTTTATTGAACACAGAAAAACAACAATATATTGGACATAACTGAGGAATCTGAGTGATCATTAAGTGGGATAAATGTCATTCTGTCAAATACTAGCAACTGCTTGCCATGGAAAGTTACATGTAAATTGATATTTATTAAACTGTTGGTAGCCCATTTGAACTTTTCAAACTGAAAATTTCTGCTTTTCAATATGACTAAATGCTTGGCATTATTCAGACTTTGCCTTTTATTGCTGGAGGCAGAATGACAAGCATAATTCAAATGGCCTGACATGTTGTTTTGAAACAATATTGCACACCAGTCCCATTGAAAGCATTTTATCTAGCATAAGTCATAAAGCTCTTAACATTTAACATAACCTTCATAAACCCATTTACTCAAGTTCAAGGTTGTTGTGGGCTAGAACCTATTCAGAAGGCAGAAACAAGCCCCGAACAGAGTGTTAGTAAATTACAGAGGCCTCACTCATGCTCAGTCCCACATAAGGTAAATCAAGAATAATTGATCATTTATATAATGTATGAGATGCAGACGGAGAACTGGAGTACCCAGAGGAAAACCCAATTAGACATTGGGAGAATATGCAAACTCCACGCACTTGGTGATAAATTGCAACCTGGACACCAGATTTGTGAGATTGTAGTGCTAATTAGTGAACCACCATGCCACCCACTCTTAGCATATTTGAGAGGAAGAAGAGAACAGGCTGATGCTGGACACACACAATCTCAACAAAGACTGCAAACAGTAAGAAGTTCTCCTGGAAATCAGCTTTTTATAAACAAACACTTGACAAGCCTCGGTTTTATTTCCAATGATGAAGTGTCATAGGCTATAAACATATTAGTGTCCCAATCCTGTCAGACAAAGGAGAAAATAAGCAAAAATATTTTTTTATGCCCAATGGATTGCTTAGGTTATTACTTGAGTGGCACATGTCAAGCAGCTAAGCACTAGAAGGATGTTGTAATGAGGACATTTTTCACAGAATTACAGTACCAAAAAAGGAGAACTAGAAATAAGGTAAGTACAGGGCAAAAAAGGGAATTTGAAAAAGGACAAAATGTCTCGCTCCAAAGGGGATAGTAATGATCAAGAGACTTATCAGGGCCAGCAATCAAAACTTTTACTTCAGACTTTCTGACTTACATCAGACAAAATTTCAGAGAGAGAGAAACCAGGTCAAGACCAAAAGAGGGAAATAGTCAGGCAACTTAAACATGAACGAAAGACAGAAATCAGTAGTTGAAGGCAAAAGAAGTTCAATAAACAAAAATGAGATCCGACACTAGGGTTTACTTGTTAGAAAGTTAACTATCACTATAGAAAGAAGTTCAGACCTCTTACTGAACCAAGGGATAAAGTTCAGTGGAACTGTTGCCACATCCTGTAACATAACTGATACCACAATTGTGGTTGTGAAGAACATGACACAACAAAAAATAAAACTTTCTATAAATAAATAAAACCAATTAGAAAACCACCAAAACAGAATCTACACAGTAAAAGTATAAATCTACACAAAATAAAGGCTTCATTATTACAGCAGACAAGACAAAAACAAAGACTGCAGCTGGCTAAGATAGGAAGTGGCTGGCTGCAAAGACAAAGGGGGCAAAGTAGTTGCCGTTACACTACATTGCAAAAGGGCAGGCAGCTAAGGCATGAGCAAAGGAGACGATGGTTGTCTGTCCAACAGCTAGTCCAAGAAAACAACATAAAATAAAGAGTCGAGACAAAAAATAAATCATTGTCAAATAACATTTGAGTAACTGAGCATAATACAAAAGCAGTGGACCACTGTTGTAAATGGGGTGTATGCCACCATAAACTCAACAGGCAATGCTGTAAGATAAACAGAAGACACTAAGGGGTGAAAAGACACAAACAGATTGTTGTCATATACAAGACTTCCAGCAATGAATGCTGTGGAAAATAATTAGTAGATAAAGAAGGGTCTTGAGCCATTGTTACATATGAACTCCATCATGGACTTTATTTACACCAACTGGAGGAGTCCCATGTGCTCTTGTTAATGCATCATGGCAAACTGAAGAAATCTAGCAGAACACTTCTTTAAATCAGATAGGTCTGTTTACATATAATGACTACAAAGCATTTCAATTACACCAATCGGGATACAGATAAATGGTACCGTCCAGAAACACTTCTTGTTTCATTAACTATTATGTAGAGTCCCAAAATAGTTAATTATTAAGAATCATGGGTAATTAGCTTGTTATACGTAAACTCTTATCAGAGAACATAATATAAAGTTAAATGTTATATATGATTTCATTTTCCAGTTGAAATGTCCTGGTACAAATGAAGTCAGGGTGTCCTACTTTAACAATCAGGCACTTTTGAGCAATCCCTTACATCGAAAACATTTCATAAAGGTGGTTTCTGCTTACTGTATTTAATAGCCTCTCAGAAATGGAACATTCTATGTTAACAACAAAATAAAAACAGAATGAGAAAATGACCGCAAAAGATGATGCAGAAACTGCAACCAAATAATATGAGAAAATGAGTCCAACAAATTGATCAATCCAAAATGTCAGGTATCCTTGACAGAACAACATCATCAAAATGACGCCATGAATATAGTGTATATGGCACAAAGCCAATCACAAAATGAGGTGATATCATGAGAAATTTTTAGAGCTGCAGCTAGCAAAATGTGGAGTCATATGCTATGGTAACATGAAAAATTGAGCATGATTATTTGATACTCAGAAGGTGTGTACATTACAAAAACACATCAAGACCACCAATGATGGAGCTTAGACACAGGCAGTAAAGGGAGTACAGGAAAAGAAGTTAGATGTGGAATAGATGAAAATGATGAGATGGATATGTGGAATTACAAAAAAGGACACAATAAGAAATGAGACAATCAGAGATACAACAAAAGTGGGAGAGATATCTAAGAAAGTACAGGAAAGTAGGTTGAGGTTGTATAGACATGTGATGAGGAGAGACAATGAGTATGTAGAGCAAAAGAATGATTGGAATGAAAGTACAAGGGAAGAGAAAGTGAGGAAGGCCAAAGCAGAGATGGACTGAGAAAATAAAAGAGGATCTGAAGGAAAGGGGCAGGACTAGTAAGGAGGTGCAGAATTGAGCTGTATGGAGAACGTTGATCAAGTATATCAACCCCACATAGAAGTGGGAAAAGATGGAAGAGGAAGAAGAAGATCGTTTTTTTATAGATGGAAATAAGTAAACCACCCAAAATTGAATAAAATGAACATAAATGAACATTAAAAACAGCAATCTGTTCTATTTCTATAAAAAGGAAAAAAATTATAGTTACATTCTTGTGAATAGCAAAATAGGTACAAATCCAAAGGGAAAATAGGAAACTTGATTTACGACTTCCAGTTTTCTTTCAGCTAATAATTCCATCTTCTACTATGTAAACTATAATGAAAATAAAGATACAGTATGTAACATTTCCCTTTTGATGTTTTAAAGACCCATATTTTGTTTACCATGGATTCTGTGTGAAACTCTTCACGGCTAAAAGGGTGTTGCTGCTGGCTAATGTAACCCCGACTCATATAAGTAGGTCAGTACGCTGATGGATGGAGCATGTCTAAAAGCCATTAATGTGCATGCTAATTATGTTTATATGCCAACTCTTCTGTGAAAATGCTGCTTTTTAAGATTCAAATCAGTGAATCCGAGAACACCCTTGGCTAATTACCTTTTTTGCCCTACTTTCTTTTTTAGGATCATATTTTTTGAAAATAATCTTATCTTTAAAAAGTAATAACTAGGAAAAGAGTATCAAAAGACCTATTCCACAAACTGTTATGTTTTTTTCTTTAAATACAATGTACAGAACTCCTGCTGACCCTACAAATGTATTAATACAGAAAATATATACAATTATACAAACGATTTTCCTTGAAAATTAGCTATACAAAGCATAAACATCCTGAAATATTTCTAAAGGTTTTGAATGAATTTCAATTGAAAGTGTACACATTATTGTCAAATGCTTATATCTGCATTCACTCCCACTGAAATCTCTGTCAGGAACACAAAAAGTACTTGAGGATTGTTGTGGATGAAATGGACCAGGAGGTGATTAACAAGGGGAGAGTCTACGTTGAAAAGGAATAGGGAAAAATAATTTTGAGTAGGGTCAGAAGGCCACAAGATATCACAAAGGTGAATATCCTGAACAAGAGAGACAAACAAAATCATAGTAAAAAGGCTGTGAGGTTTGAAACCAGAGAATCAAACATGACACTAGAGCCTACTTGAATTAAAGCTTCACTGGTCTGCCTCAAAATCCAACCACACAAAAAATGAGCGTGCTTTATATATTTAGATGTGTTGAATCCATTTCTGAAATCAGAATTTCTCTACCAAAATCCATTTCTTTAATATATAGAATTCAGCAGAAAATGCTGTTTTGAAAAAAAAAATGCTGATTTTTAAAAAATAAGCATTCTTTTTATAAGTATTTTTCATACTCAGAATATTATTTGGAGTATATTTTGAGCTGAAAAATGTCAGTCTTCCACAGATGAGATGGAAACAACTCAAAATCAAGTATTGTTGCTCTCAGTTTTATCAATATGTTCTTATTCCTTCAGAACTCTGTTCAAATTGTCCCCAAATGTGACTTCTGAAGGGAGGCGAGTAGCCGGAAGTTGAACAGTGTAGGTGTGATGACGAAACACTTGGCAGTGGAGGGGGGGGGGTTTGGGTTGCAAGCCAGAGTGGTGTGTTCATGCTAGTGTCTGGGTCTTTCAGCCTCTCACCAAATCAGAGGTGGTCACACACAAGTCTAATGGAGTGCAGATAGCACAGGGTCTCTCTCTCTTCTTTCCATAGAGAGACCCAGACTGTCACTGCACCCCAGAATAGAAGGAGAACCCAGAAAAGAAAGACCACGTCTCCAAACAGTGTACCATGTGAGCCCATACACTCGTGTGCGGTGAAGGATCTGCAGAGAGAAGAAACAACCTCACCTGGGCTTAAGTTGGAACACAGGTTCCTATCCTGTTTTTATTCCCTCAGGTTGTGGAAGCCAGGAGTGGTGCAATGGTGCTTCAAGTGACATTCCAGATGGGATATATTGGCCGTCTGTTGGCAGGAGACTCATCCAGTATGGGCAAGAATAAAGCCAGGCAGCCCGGAATGGCTGTGAGGGGCCAAGGGATTGGTGTCGTTAACAGTAAGGGAACCAACTTCAGGAAGAAGGAGTGCTGCCGGAAGAAAGCAGGAGGTACGTTTTGAGAGATAGGGTTGATAAGCCCTGGGAGGGTTTTTCCTCCTTTGCAGTGACATACCTCATAAATGGTGAAGACCCTGCAGCCTGCCTACGGCTGAATGGCTATGCCTGGGAAGACAACGCCAACCCCTGCTCAGACTACTCAAGTCATGAGGATCTCGCTGCCCTACTTCCCAATGATGACCTGTTGTGCCACACCAAAGGCGCATTGGGTACTGGTGTCTGCAACAGTCCTCCGACTGCCTGGATTGCAACAAACTGGCTTTCCAGAAGGGACGGGGGAGGTGGGTGACAAATGTGTCATCTCCCAAAAAGGTAAGGAGGGATGGGGGTAAATGAGATCTCTGTCTTGTGCTTGATGCAGGCTTAATGCATGCTCACCGACTCATGGCCAGCAACCATGACTTGCAAATGTTCTGTTCTGTCACCAGCCGATTTGAATAATAACATTGAAGTACGGGAGCTGGAGAGTGTCCTCCAAACCAAACATACTTTATTGCGGAGGTCTAAAGATAGTGATTAGGGAACTAGAGAAGACCTCCAGGGTGCCATTGGAGAAGGCAGATTTGTATCTGCGATGACTGTGAAGCAGACTTCCTTTGAAGGTAGATGCGGCAGTGCAGGTAAGTGACACCAGTACTGCACAGAAAAAACGGACTCAGTATGAAGTGGCCACCAGAGTGTGCTCAGGAGAGTTGAGTAGGTGCAGACAGTGCAGGGACTCTGTTTATCACATAGGGAGATCCAGACTGTCATTGCACCACAGAGGTTCGGTAACAAGACATGTGGTGTTCTAGCCATCAGACAAAATATGAATACTTTTTGAAACCAAGGAATTCGTGCTACTTTCTATTATTTAAATGTTTATTTGTATTTCTTGTCATTTTTACTCAGTTTAAATTAGCAAAAAAGTGCTTACTATGCTAATATCCATCATTAAATGGTACGTTACTTATTTTTCAACTCTCCCACTCTTGCATTTTATAATGGAGGTAATGGGTACATGGTTGCAATGTAAAAAAAGAATTAAAACTTACCAAATACATCAGTTTTTCAAGCCAAAAATGTTATTGAGTATTGATCTGTGTCTTTATATTACACACAATTTTCAAAGCAACATATCTGTGTTGTTTTAAGTAGGAAAAAAAGCATAAAGCAAAACATGTTTGTAAGATTCAGCCATTTTTAAAGGAGAACGGTGCGTTACAATTTGCTTTGTGTCTTCCTTCATGGCAATCTTTCAGAGCCAGGGCAAGGATTCAGCTTGGAAAGTCATCAGCAAATGGTGTTGTTGACATTATTGAATGTTGATGCCCCAGATGTGAATTGCTAACTGTAAACTGTAAAAAATAATAACTGAGAAAGTCAGCCTTACGATTGCTTACATTCTTTCACCATAATTTATTTTGTTATTTCGCATTATTGCCTGCTTGGGCTAGAACGATAATGCATGAGTGTGCATTGGTGCACTAGTGAGAGGAAGGTTGAGCACAAGTATACTATGCAATGCAGTGATAAGAACGTATCATGCATTATAGGTGTACATTTAATTTTAATTAACGTCGATGTTTAGTACAAATGTTTTAGCATAGGCAGAGTGGTAGAGCAGAGCTGATATTTTGGACTCACAGTGCCAGGTTCTACATGACGTTTGCACATTCTCCTTGTTTATTTATGGATTGATTGGGATCAATAAGTGCCATTGAGTTTACTCACCCAAAAACATTGTCCTCACTTGTTTTATGACCATGTCATGCTTTAATTAAATTGCAAATCATTTGTAGCACTTCTGTTTCATCCTGGTAGAGCTCTATAAGACACTCTGTGTTTTTCATTTTCTGAGTATTTTTTGTTGTGGATATACATGACACACCATGGAGAGGGCGATGTTCAAGTGGCTTGGTTCTTTCAAAAATCTAAGGCTTGTAATCAGTTGAGTTAAAATTTATTGCTATTTGCACAGAATACAATGAAACTCTTATGTATGATGCTCAGCAGAATGCTGCCACTTGGCGTGAGTCTCGCTCCTTAGACTATGAAAATAACAATACAGGAAGTAACAGGGGAAAATTAGGCATCATTTAGGGAAAAACAATCATATGATTTCTGCTAGCAAAACATATCTGCTGAAGAAACAGAACTGCAGATACAGAAGTTGTATAATAAACACAAAATACCTTTGCAAGTTTGGTTCATAACTTCACCCATAATGCCTGCTTCAAGCTGCAAGCAGACAAGTGTCTGAGAAACCTATCTTTACCAAAATAGTACCCCGAACCTGTGATCTGATGTACTATTTCAAATTGTTTTAAGCCTGCCTCAGAAACATGAAAGGCACATTTTCTTAAATCGAAGCATTTGCTATTTCAAAGTGGATGCATACTGGTAAATTTTAAGGCTTTTTTTCACAATGGGACCTCGGTACCTATTAGCTCCATTACAAAATGCTAGGTCAGGCTAGTTATTTTTTTAAATTTATAAATTCTGCTTCACTTTAGAATGCAGTTAAACATGTCAAATTAATGCATACCATGATTGTTAAGAAATAACTTCAAAAATACCAGGCTCATCCTTTAAAAGTGGCTTTCTTGTTTGGCCTAGTGATTTGCCACATTGCTATACATATTCATTAAAATGTATACTGTATAATCCATTGCATGCAACTAAATTATAAGGTATTTTCAGCTATTATTTCTCTTGTGTTCTTTACTTCCACCTCACGAATTTGGTTGCTTGAAAGTGGCTTAGAATTTTAATTTTACTAGGTCATTATGTCATCATTTTAAAATACTTTTCCTTTAAATTAATTTAAATCTATTTTTAAATGTGTAAAGAAAATAAGATTTTCCTCTGGTTAGGCATCAGGGACAATGATGGGAATAAAATGGTTTTGATTGAAAAAAGAAACACTGTTTAACACTGTTTCATTCAAAAGGTAATTATGATTTGACGCAGTATTGGAATATATTCTCATTTGCTTTTTAGCAGTAAAATGTGCATTGCTGGCAACCAATTATTTCACTCTTTGTAGTTAGTTTACTAATTCCGTGAAGCCAAAGGCACATGATATTTTTGTGATACTTGTGCTCATGCCCATTATCAAACAGAGCAGAGCTTTTTTGTTTCCTACTTGTCTGGGCTGAGTGACTGGGGTAAACAATAAATGGAGTATTGTGATAATATGTGGCCTGTCAAGTACTGCATTTTGAAACTTATTAACGTTAACATTTTGTAATCAATCTCAATGTTTTATCACCCCATTCTTTGGCTGGCAAAATGACAGCACTGTAGTGTTAAACATTCTAACAGGAAAGAAGATCTCCTCCAGTTTGTGTGCCAAATCTATTTCCACAAGAAAAAAAAAACGTGTCTGTTGTTCTAAAAAAGATGGTATGGGCAGGATTTGCTGTGGCAGTTTACGATAAACTGAAAACTAGTGAATGGCAGCAAGGCTGAGAGGAACAAGTTATTTATTTTTCATTTACTCAGTGTGACAGCAGGTCATTCATTCATTGGCAAATAAAATCTGCTCACACTGTACTCACTGGCCCACAGCTGTCAGGAGATAGATTTACAATGGATTCTTGTCTAGGAGACTCTAAAGTCAAACAAGAGAAAGTTCAAACAGCATTAAACACCCAGAGAATACTTTACACTGTTCAAAGGGGGCTAAAGATAGATTACCAAACTGAATTACTGCATTTGTATTCTTCTTTGTTAATCTTTGTATGTATTTTAAAACATGGACAATAAAATGTGAAAATAAACTTAGGATGTCAATATGAAAATTCAGAATATAAAAAAAGAAAATTTTTACTCAGTATAATATAGAGTGCATGTAAACAGTGTGGTGTTTTAATAATGTTGTACAGTGTCTGCTCTTATGATTTCAATAATTTTTATAGTCTTTCATAGTCATCGGTCAGTCATTTTCTAACCCGCTATATCCTAACTACAGGGTCACGGGGGTCTGCTGGAGCCAATCTCAGCCAGCACAGGGCACAAACAAAAAGGCAGAAACAAACACAGGCAGGGCACCAGCCCACCGCAGGGCACACACACACACACACACCCACACATCAAGCACGCACTAGCGACAATTTAAGATCGCCAATGCACCTAAACCTGCATGTCTTTGGACTGTGGGAGGAAACCCACGCAGAAACGGGGAAAACATGCAAACTCCACACAGGGAGGACCTGGGAAGTGAACCAAGGTCTCCTTACTGCAAGACAGTAGCTATACTACTGCTAGTTCCATATGCGTTCATGTGTGAATTAATGACTCACAGTACATCCTGGCAAAAAAGATATTTGACTTACATCTTCACATTGTTTCAATATAAAGTCTCCATAAGAAACATCAAGTGTGTTAAGTTAAATAAGGCTTATTTTAGTGGAAGAAAAAAAAACACATTAACTGATTGTCAAACAGGACCTTCCTGGGTTGATCTTTGAACTTGGAGGTCAATCATCACCCTGAAAGCGGATAGTAGACGTCATGCAGTATATGTGTACCAAATTTCAGATTAATAGGTAAAACGGTTTGCGAGCTACGGGTGATTTAAAGTCCTGGACAGAGAAACGCACAGCCACGGTAGCTTATTATATAAGAAGACTAGCAAAATACCCCCGCTTCACAGCAGAGAAGTAGTGTGTTAAAGAAGTTATGAAAAAGAATGAGCCTGCCAAATTTCAGCCTTCTACCTACACGGGAAGTTGGAGAATTAGTGATGAGTGAGTCAGTGAGGGCTTTGCCTTTTACTAGCAAAATACCCGCGCTTCGCAACGGAGAAGTAGTGTGTTAAAGAAGTTACGAAAAAGAAAAGGAAACATTAAAAATAACGTAACATGATTGTCAATGTAATTGTTTTGTCACTGTTATGAGTATTGCTGTCATTAAGGATTTGATTATCATTATTTCATAAGCTTTACACCTTGCTTTCCTATTGATATGTCTACAAAGGCTTGTTCAGATTCAGAGGGTTGTTCCTTTCTTACTGCATCAATAAACAGCTCGTCCTCCTCTGTATCTGAGACTTCAGACACTGCATGCACGGGTTTACCTTTCACAGTCCTGCAAAGGCAGTTCACATGAGCCGCTCGGAGTACATGCATCGAAGCTTCTCAGCTGTGCTTGTGCTATCTCGTGCGATCTCGCGATGTCCACAGCTTTATGTAATGTTAGCTCAGACCCAGCACTTATAAGTTCCTCTCACACTTTCGCTGAGTTTGTGCCAAACACTAGTCTATCCCTGACCATTTCATCTTTGTTTGCATAAGCACAGTCCTTCACCCGTGAATATTTCGCGGCAGCGTGTCTATAGGATAGCTGCTGACCGACGGCCTTATATGGGCAGGCACTCAATTACTTGGGAGGCGTGACGATGAGTAACGCAACTCCACCTCACATGGCGACTGAGCTGCAGGCCATGGCCGTATATATGTACGTAAGTAGGTTCCAGTTATGACTGTTAGGCATAGAATTTCAAGATGAAACCTGCCTAACCTTTGTAAGTAAGCTGTAAGGAATGAGCCTGCCAAATTTCAGCCTTCTACCTACACGGGAAGTTGGAGAATTAGTGATGAGTCAGTCAGTCAGTGAGGGCTTTGCCTTTTATTAGTATAGACTAGCAAAATACCCGAGCTTTGCAGCGGAGAAGTAGTGTGTTAAAGAAGTTATGAAAAAGAAAAGGAAACATTTTAAAAATAACGTAACATGATTGTCAATGTAATTGTTTTGTGACTGTTATGAGTGTTGCTGTCATATATATATATATACATATATATATACACACACACACACAGACACACACACATATAAACATATATACATATACATATATACATATAAACATATCTACATATACACATATCTAAACATATACATATCTACACATACACATATCTATATATATATACATATACACATCTACATATATATATATACATATTTATACACATATCAACATATATACACACATACATACATACATACACACATATATATATATACATATCTACATATTGTGAACGCTGGCCTCGGCACAGACAGACGGACATCATATTGTCACCACACACCATTTATTTACAATTCTATGTACAAAGTTTGTGCTCACGTGCACCCCCAGTGCCTTCTCGCACCGATCTCCCCAAGTCCAGGCCCACAGTCTCTTGTGCCTTCCTGGCCGCCTCCCGTCCTCTCTCTCCAGTTCAGTCTGCTTCCTCCCGACTTCCACCACTCACTGGAGGGAGGCGGCCCCTTATATAACGCCCCCGGATGAGCCCCAGGTGTTTCCGGCATCTGCTCTCTAGCCACGCCCCAGCATGGCGGAAGTGTCGGCTGCCTTCCTGGCAGCTCTCCGGGCGCCACACAAAGTCTTCCCCCCGGCACTTCCTGGTGTGGCGGAAGTGCCGGGCTCCTGGGATAATTAGGCACAGGGGCGCCGCCTGGCGGTGGCCACGGGTCCCTACAGGGCTGGGCTTCCATGCCCTGTACCCGAGGCCCCCTGCCTAACCAGGATGGACGCCCCCACTCTGTCTGGAAGAGGCACTCGCCCTCCTCTGGCCTTCCAAAGCGTCCCGGCCGGGCTCCAGCCCCAGCCGAGGACCGTACGGGATACACCGGCATCGGGGCGCCACCTGGCGGTGACCACGGTCCCCAACAGAACCAGGACGGACGCCCCCTCGCGGTGTGGAGGAGGCACAAGCCCTCCTCACGTCCTCCAAGGCGTCCCGGCCGGGCTCCAGCTCCGGCCGGCGACTGCACGGGGTAAACCGGCATCGGGGCGCCGCCTGGCGGTGACCACGGGCCCCTACAGGGTAGGGCTTCCATGCCCTCGACCCGTGGCTCCCAACAGAACCAGGACGGACGCCCCCTCGCGGTGTGGAGGAGGCACAAGCCCTCCTCTCGTCCTCCTGGGCGTCCCGGCCGGGCTCCAGCCCCGGCCGGGGACCACAATATATATATATTTACACATACATACATATCTACATATATATATACTGTATATAGCAAAATGCCCATGCTTCGCAGCAACGAAGAACTGCTTTTAAATTTTTATTAAGAAGAAAAGAAAACCTTTTTAAACTGAGGGAAAATATACCAATAACTATCTGTTAAGGATCTCTTTGTATACCACGTTGTCAGTTCAGCAGTCCGGTTGTAAAATGACCAAGCAGTGCACTGAGATTACTTTTGAGAATGCAACGTATAGTTTTGTCCAAGAGGAAAGCAATGTTGCCTCAAATCAATGGCAACCTTTTGTAGGGTGTGTCCCTGAGACTTATTAATTGTCATCGCGAAGCAGAGCCTTATTGGAAATTTGAGGCATCTCAATTGAAATGGGAGATCAGAGGTTATAACGGTGATGCCAGGAATACATTCAGAGTGTGGCGCTCTGCTGTTTTTTTGTGTAGCTGCCTTCACACAGCTTCTCCGCTGCTTTATAAACGAATGCCATATAAGACCATCGTTTCTCCTTGCTTCGCGGTTCTGTAATGTTTTATTGTTCGTTTATTACGATTCTTATAGTTATTGTGTAGCTATTCAAGACTTACTTTACTGTTCAGGTACCCATTTCCTTTATTTAATCCGCAGTTTGTACGTTATTTTTTGTTTGTTTATTATGATTATAAATATTTATTGATTACCTTCTTTAGCTGACTGCCTGCGCGAGCTCACTCTTGAGAATGCAACGTATAGTTGTCCAGGAGAAAAGCAATCTTGCCTGAAATCAATGGCATCGTTTTGTAGGGTCTGTCCCTGAGACTTATTACTTGTCATCGCGCAGCAGAGCCTTACTGGAAATTGGAGGCATCTGAATTGAAATGAGAGATCAGAGGGTATAAAGGGGATGCGAGGAATACATTGAGTGTGGAGAAACTCGGGAGACAGCGTGTGTATTAACTTGTGGATTTTTCTGTGAGTATTTGGTGGCAGCGTGACGAAGTTGCTTCCGCAAGACCGCGTTAGCTGTGGAGCTCAACTCGGAGCATATTCTTTTCCTACCTTTGTCAATTGTGTAATGCGTTTTTTGAACAAGTTTGATGCAGGGAAGTGATCACTCATACAGAGTTCAGTCAGTTCACGTGAGCTGCTCTCTTGTGTGATGTCGCGATGTCCACGGCTTTATTTAATGTTAGCTAAGACCCGGCACTTAAAAGTTTCTCGCTACAGCAATTTTAACTCTGTTACAAAGTGATCCAAAGTCTTGTTTATACCTCGTGTCTTCTCATTACACTTGTATCTCGCGAATAAAGTATTCAGCGTTTTTCTTCAGCGCTCTTTGGGAGCTCTTCCTTCTTTTCTACGTGCTGCGGTCACAGTCAATTCACGTGATTACGTGGAGGGCGTGATGATGTCACACGCAGCTCCGCCCCCCACGGCCGTCGAGCTAACGTCCATTACAGTATATGGAGAAAAATAGGTTCCAGTTATGACCATTACACATAGAATTTCGAAATGAAACCTGCCCAACTTTTGTAAGTAAGCTGTAAGGAATGAGCCTGCCAAATTTCAGCCTTCTACCTACACGGGAAGTTGGAGAATTAGTGATGAGTGAGTGAGTTAGTAAGTGAGGGCTTTGCCTTTTATTAGTATAGATTAGGAAAATGATTAATTAGTCAATCTATCATTCACAGTTCCACACCCAGGACTGACTTTAAAATACAGTGTATAGGAATGTACTGCCAATGGTTTCAGTCCACGAGATAAATTAATTTGATGAATTTCTTTCCTGACTACCATATATATTCACGTATAAGTCAGGTCTTGAAACCCAAAAAATCGATCATAAAATCAGACTCCGACTTATATGTCTGTTCAAAAATGCTGCAGAAAAATGCAAAAGATCCTGACTGATCTCAATCCTTTAAAATCTTCCCCAAAACTCTTGCCACTAACTCAAATCCTCTGTGAAGGTGCAAACTGACATTCATGTGTGTATAAATTAGATGTTAGCATATAATCCTCCTATTTGCTAGAGTGTTTGTGTGTGTGTGCATTCCTCTCTTGCATCCTTTGTAATTTAGGATAAACGTGTGGGTTCTAAGAGTGGTTGACTGGATTGAAGAAAGGGTCTTACACAATATGCACTTTTGTTTATCACGTTAATTTTACTCAATAAATGTAGCAATTCCTAACTGATAATAAAATCATGACATTGAGTCATCATATAGTGTATTGCTTTGGACATGTGCAGAGGAGAGATGCTGGGTATATTGAGAAAAGGATGCTAAGGATAGAGCTGTCAGGGAAGAGGAAAAGAAGAAGGCCTAAGAGAAGGTTTATGGATGTGGTGAGAGAGGACATGAAGGTGATGGGTGTGACACAGCAAGATATTGAGAATAGTAAGATATGAAAGAAAATGATCTGCTGTGGCAACCCCTAATGGGAGCAGCCAAAAGAAGAGAAAGACGAAGTCTTATACATTGCTAATATCTGATGTTTCCTAGGATGACAGTTTTCCACAGTTTTTTTGATGCAGGTGTGCTATTTTCATCTTTCTTCCTGATCAATTTTGAGGCATCTGAAATCAAATCCTGCCTCAAATGTATATGTATGATTCTGTTAGCATATACAGTAGATTCAAAGATTATTCAGACTCCCTCACCTTTTTCACATTTTCCCATGTTTCGGCTTTGTGCTAAAATTGTTTTAATTCAACTTTCTTTCTTCAAACAACAACCATCACCCATGAACTGCAAAGCAAAAAGTGGGTTTTAGATATTTTTGCAAATTGGTTAAAAATAAACCAGAATACAGAAACTTTACTCAGTAATTAGTTAAAGCGTCTTTGGCAGCGATTACAGACAGTAAGCTTCTTTAGTATCATGCAACAAACACCACACACCCGAATTTAAGGATTTTCTGCTGTTTTTTTCTGCAGATCCTGTCAGGCTGGATGGAGAGCATCAGTGGACAGCTGTTTTCAAGTCTCTTCAGAAATGTTTGATAAGGTTCAAGTCTGGGCTCTAGCTGGGCAATTCAAGGATGTTCCTAGAAATGTCTCTAAGCTACTCCTTTATTGCCTTTGCTATGTGCTTAGCATCACTGTCCTTTTGGACTGACTCCAGTCTGAAGTCAGGGCAGCAGGTATTCATTAGGAATATCTCTGTACTTTTCCTCCTTCAGAGTTCCTTCATCCCCAGATTTGTATCCTAGTCCTCACTGCTGAAAATCAATGAACACAGCATAATGCTGTCATCACTATGCTTCACTGTAGTAATGGTAGTGCACAGGTGACGAGCGGTGCATGGTTCCTTCCAAATATGATGCTAATCATAATTTCATTAAACAAAGAAATCTTGTTTTTCATGGTCTGAGAGTTTATTAGAGGCCTTTTTGCAAACCTTTGAGAGGGCTTCCACATGCTTTTTAATGAGGAGAGGCGTCTGTCTGGCAGTGGTGGTTGTCCTTGTGGAAGTTTCTCTTATCTCTACATAGCTTCTCTGGAAATCAGTCGGAGTAACCATTGGATTCTTGGTCACCTCTCTTTCCACAGCCCTTCTCCTTCGATTGCTCAATTAGCCAGGTGGCCAGCTCTACAAGGAGTCGTGGATGTTCCAAACTTCTTCCATTTAAGAATTATGAAGGCAACAGTGCTGTCAGAAACCTTCAATGCTGCAAGAGTTTTTTGTAGCCTTCACCAGACCTGTGCCTTAACACAATGCGTCTCTTAAGTAGTGCAGGGAATTCCGTTGAACTCATGGCTTGGTTTTTACTGTGATCCACACTGTCAAGTGCAGGACCTTTTGTAGACAGGTATGGTCCTGTGCTAATTATGCCCTGTCTATTGAAGTGACCACAGTTGGACTCCAAACAAGATGCAGAAACATCTCAACAGTAATCAGTAGAATGGGATGCAAATTCTTAGCAAAAGATTTATTTTTAATAATAGTGCAGCAATTGCTAAAATCATGTTTTGGCTTTGTCATTCTGTGTTTGCATGAAGTGGAGGAAATATTTTTTATTAAAAAAATTATAAATTACATCTTGTATCTAGCTAACGCTACAAGTAAAACAAACTGCTGCCTTATATGTTGCTGTCCACAATGAACAGGGGAATGCAGATTTCCTTTTTTGCTTTGGGCACATAGTAATTTGTTTATCCCAGCATGTGCACATTTAATGTCAGACCCACAAATGAAATTTACCAGGGAGGTCAAATGGTCATCCCAATGAAAAATCATAAATACAATTTTATATTTTCCTGATATGTTTACTTGAGTAAAATGACTTTCTGCTATTAGTACATCATTACTGGCATGCAGTTTTATTGTATATCCTCAACAGTGAAAATGAGCATTTGTGTTTAATTCAAAATCTTTCTGTTAGCAGACATAATTGAAGACATGTTTCTTTGAAATGCATTGGTTGATTGTAATAAGAATGCTGGGGTTCAGAGCAAATATTTTAGTGCGTGTTATTCTCATTTTTCTCATAATTTGAAGAATTACACAATGGACAAAATGCATGTACTAAATAGACCAACATTATTATATGAAATTGAATTCATTTTTTTTATTTTCATTGTTTACTTTGCACAAAATAAGGTGAATAGAATGATCATTATGCAAGTTATAATGTATACGCGTCTTTGCATATGCTTCATTTTCTCCTTTTAATTTAATTCTCATCCAAGTTGAATGGGCCAGTTTTAAGCTGCATAAAATGATGGCTTGGTTTTACAGAAGGTTACATGAATTCAGATGCTATTGTTTTCAAATAGTTTAGCCTTTAAAAGCCCCAAACTCTTTTCTTTTATTGATTTTTCTCCAGAGTTTACTGATCATAACTTTAAAACAATTCACTCTTTTCTGTGCTTTGCAGAAGTTACATTGGCAGTAAAAAAAATCATAAAAAATAGAATGGCTTAGTATAAGGGCTGATCCCAAGACAAACACTTTACTGCTCAAGTAAAAGCTACTTGCGCCCTGCTTTCCAAATACAAATATAGGAAAAGACAGGTAAAATATTATAGTGTCCCTCTGAGCAAAAAAAAGAACTGTAAAAAATTCTTTCATTGAATATTCTTTATTTCTTTGAGCTCTGAATTTATCCTAATAGAGTGTGTCTCTTCATCTTTCTTTTATTATAGAAACATTTTTATTTTTTAAATAATTTCCATATTGGAAACATTAGCAAAAGTAATCTGCATATTGGTACACAAGTATTTTGCTATTATTCAATTCAGTTCAAATGAACAATAATAACATTTACTTATGTACCACATTTTCATTCAAAAGTGTAGCTTATTGTACTTTGCAAAAAGTAAAACAAAAATGACAATTATGATAAAGATAAATAAATAAATCAAAGTAAAAAAAGGAAGCATCTGCAATGGAATTAAGTGTTAAGTTCTATTTAAATAGGATTTGCTTTACACCAGGAAGTGGGGTAAAGTAACTTTTACCAGAGCACCTCTGCAATTGTGGTCCCGTCCAAATCATTTATGTCAGTAACTTTTTACAGACTGTTCATTCATATCTCTAAAAATATTACAGAGCCTTTTACCATTCATAAAAAGCCAGAAAAAAATAACCCCAGGTTAAACTGGTCCCGTGTGAATCGATGTGCCAGTAAAATTCTTTCATATCTTGTGAAAACGGTAGTTTCCTCAGGATTGTAGAGGTTTTCATGGTTTCACTTTATTTGCTGTGCTTAATGCAATCCCTGTACTTTCATTTCAGGAATTCAATATGTTCTTAAAAAGACTCCTTGACAGAATCACATTTCTCATACAGCTCCTTAAACATGCCCTCCCAAACCGAATGGCACAGAGTTTCAGCCCTGCTCCAGTTGTAGTACTTCCTTACCCCGGTGGCATTTATAATTCTCTTTTTTGTTGTTGTTGTGGGGCAGAGCAATAGTTACTTGGCTACAACGTTTCAGCTGTTTTGAGGTGATGACATTGCTTAACCACACTGTAGAAGGCATGTCTATCTCTGTAATTTGAGTGGTATTACTTTAATTCTCGTAGTTTCTGTTAATTTTGTGATAAAATTTAAACTTTTTTTATATATTGAGGTCACCCTTTTGAACCCCCCTGATATTTACTACGCGGTGAGGCATTTGTACTCCATCAACATTAATTATTTCCAGAGAAATAATTTTGTCTATTTTTCCGGCGCATCGCGCACAAAAAGCAAGGGAACAATGGGAGCACCAGAACTCTGCTCAAATCATGTCGCTTCGTACTGCAAGCTGCAAGTCTGTGATAAGCGGAATACCGCTACACTTTCCACTCACGGGACGGAAGGACATATTCTTATATAGTAAGAAAGAAGAAGAAGATATCGCACAGTCTGGAGTAGAAAATCACCTTTTACCTGGAAAAATGAAACTACAAATCCCATCGTGCATTGCAAAATGGCCAGGGGGTGTGTGTGAAACTCCGCGCCTGCGTAGCACTCACGGGACGGAAGAACAATCCCGACCACTTTTATATAGAAGGATGCATTCAGCACCAGGTCACTCCAAGGCGATCTCCTCTTAATACTGTCACGCTTTAGTCACAAAGTTGCACAGATACTCTCAGGGATTTCCAGAGACAGAAACTTTATTCAAACATTTCAAACATACATAAGTCTCTTTCAGGACGCCATAGCCCCGTCTCTCAGTCGAAAGAACAGAAAATCTTCCTCTTCAAAAGGGTGTGCCTCAGGAGCAGAGGATGTCTGGGGGAAGAGAGACAAGACAGTGAGATAAAAGGACAGCTACGGTGCAGGCTTTTAAATGTTCAAAGGCCCTCGCGAGATGCAGATCACATGGCATGGCAGCAGCAGCAGGCTTGCAGCTGATCCTGCAAAGAGGAGATAAAAAACTATGGAAAATAACAAATTATTTTACTCATGTATTAGCATAAATAGATATGAAAATTTGTATGCATTAACCTTAGTGCAAGTATTAATGCAAGTCAGGCATACTAAGCAAATAGTTAAATAAAGGCACATGCCATATTTCTTTTTTTAATTAAAGCTTAGCTGTAGTCACCATTATCTTATCAGCTTGAGAGACAAGGAAGGGGGAGAATGATAGATGGAGAAGCCCAAGAATGGAAGAGGGGGAACACCTGCAAGCTCAAGGTTGACCTAAAAATAAGCGAAGCAAAAAAGTGAAGGTGAATGGCAAAATATGAGAGATAACGAAGGTTCCCATGAAAACTTGGGAAGCCAGCTAGTCAGCTGCAGAAGGGAGTCAGGAGATAATAATGGTTCCCATGAAAACTTGGGAAGCCAGCAGCAGAAGCAAGTCAGAAGAAACAGCGAATGAGCTGTTTTGAGTGAGGTGAGGATGATAAGAAATTATTATATAAACTGTGATTTTTGGCCTGTTCGGGGCTCAGCTCGATTTGGCCTAATTGGGTTGAATGCGCGTTGTTGTTTATTGCAATAAATCTAATTACTCTGTTTGCCTATCCTTCGACTCCTTTAGCCTTTATTTAAAGTGAGAAACTTCAGCATATTTTTTGCTTCCACAAAACTGTGTTTGTTTCCCATTTTATCACTGTTTAAGAGGAGGTTTCAGAGGAGCAGCCATGTCCCCTTGGGGTTGCGTTCAGCGTGTTCACAATACACATTTATGGTGGCAAGACTATCTGTCAGGTTTATCACTGTTGCAGTGGTTACTTGAGCTGTGTGCCAGCAGAGATCAGGCTAAAACAAACTGCCTTTACATCTTAAATCTTCTAACTATCAAAGGAGAACAAAGGAACATGCTAACTTAAACCACCTACTCAGCAGCTCTTTGTACAGTAGTGAAGTCTGTCAAAATCTGATATTACATTTTTCACAGTATGAGTTATCAAGAAAAGTGTTTCTCAATCTTTTTTTCCCCATGTGGGTAGGTAGGGGCATTGGTCCCCCTTGGTGAATCAACTGTGATGGTTGTAACGTGGGGTGGGGTATTTATTCCCCCCTGCAGAATTTGAACGTGATCTGATTGTCACAGGTTGTCCCACCTGCTGAACTGAGCACAATTGTAAGAGCTCCTTGTCCCCTGTAACTCGAGTGCAGTCATCAGAGGAATGAAGTGGATGTCCAAGGTGAATCGAGCACGATCTTCAGAGTGGGCAGGAACTGAGCACAATCCTCAGAGCTTCATCCTACTCCATGACCCACTGTGACCCACTTCAAAACCTACTGACCCGCTACCAGTTTTAAGCAATAGCAACTTGCGACCCACCAGCAGCAGCCCATAGTCCAGTGGTTGTGGAACACTAATCCAGAACTTGTGCATTAATGTGTGGTTCACACTGCGATTGGGCATTCTTTTCAAAAGATTGTCCAACATCTGACAAGATATGATGTATGTGTTGGTGGAGCAGGGATTACTAATTAGAATAACCTGTGCGAATAAAAGCTATGAAGTATCACGATTATCAAGGATCTGAAAATGGGTTCTATCAGCAGCTTTTCTATATTATCTCCAGTACTAGGGTGTTGTACCGTGTTAGCCATTATGGATGTAGTGAGAAGTCAAGCAAAATGACACCTTTTATTGTCTAACTACAAAGATTACATCTTGCCTGAAGAAGGGGCCTGAGTTGCCTCGAAAGCTTGCATATTGTAATATTTTTATTTAGCCAATGAAAGGTGTCATTTTGCTTGATTTCTCACTATATTATCTCCAAAATTTGAAAAAATAGTAAAACAAAAGGTGAAAGATGCAATTCTAATAAGGTGTATCTATTTAAATTATCTTAAAGTCATTTTTATTTCTATTAATTCCATGCAGATAAGTTTTTCTGGATAATTGTGCCTTCGTTCAATGAAGCATCAAAATTTCTGATCTACTAGTTAAGGCCACTCCACATCACAAGGTGAATGTACTAATACACTATTAAAGTGTATATTTTGCAAGTGATGTTTTACAATAAAGGGTAATGATAACAGAATTTCAATGCCTTTTTATACGCTCTGAAGTGAAAAATATTTACAGTAATCCATAAGATATAATTTAATGCAGTGTTTCCAAAAATGTGCGATGAGGATGGAGGTTTTAATGTTGTATTTCCAATTGTGTTTTAGACATTTTTTCCCCTGTTCTGTACGCCTTTTAACATTGTGATGAACACCCCTTCTCTATATGTTCCAGGGAAGCAAGCATGGGCTGCACAGTACCTCACTCGGACCACTTGGTGGCAAACCCCTGGGTGAATCTGGTGCCTCAGATACCCGCAGGAGATGGAGTTCTCCACAGCCCTGATGGGATCTGGGGTGGCCACCAGGAGGTGCTGCAGGGGTTCCTGGGCCATAGTTCAGCTACTCCCAGAGGTGCAATCGGAAGCAGGTGGTCAAGCACCTGAAGCACTTCTGGGTGAGCTATAAAAGGAGCCACCAGCCACCATTCTGGGAGCCTGAGTCGAGAGGACGGAATCAAAGCTGCCAAGGAGGAGTGAAAGACTTGAACAGTTTAGGTGTGTTTGTGACTTGTGGTGCTTTGGGGGGGTATATGGAGTGTACAGGAAGAGGTAGTTCCTCAGATGGGGGAACACGTGGTGCTCCCTGGAGCAGTTCGTCTGCTTTGGTCCTCACCTGTCACTCAGCTCTCATCTGTGGCTCCCCGCAGCTGTTAGCATGCAACAGCGGCCATACCCCGGACAACGGCTTCCACTAGCCGGCTAAACCAGGTGAGGGTAGCCGATGGGCCCAAACCCTCGGTGAATTAGGTCTGCCTAGGTCTGTCTACCTATATGCTAAGTCTGGACGTCGGCAGAACCTGCGGAAGAGACCATCTAGGTCCAACGGAGGTGAAGGTGATTACAGCAGTGCACCGTGGAGTGCACAGAGCAATATGAGGCACGTAGAGCATCTTGGTCATCCACTGCATTCGTACCCATCTCCGGTCGTCATGACTTAGGTCTTGCCACACTCTTTCTCATTATAAACAAAGTCAGCCACGCAAGTCATCAGTCATCAATCTCACATCATCTTTTCAAGCCCTGTGGTGATAGGTAAGCAATGAAGAGACAGGTGTGGTGCACTGGGAGTCGTAGCCGCAAGCCTGCATACAGGCGACTCAGGCCATTGTGTCGCTCTTCACTTACCGGAGCAGAAGTGGAGTTCGGCAGCCACCTGAGTGTCTGAGCGGCCCAATTTAGGACAGCACTGCTCACCTCCATGTATGAGGAAGGGGCTAGAAAAGGTGCCCTAAACATTGCCTGCTCCTTTCTACTCTGGCCGGCTAGCCGCGGCCGGCGGGGACCCAACTACACGGTTGAAATTTAAAAACAAAATCTATTTCACTAAAACTTGCCACATGGAACATCCGCAGCCTGCTTGACAGGGATAACATAGACCGACCCCAACGACGCACGGCACTCATTGCCCACAAACTTGCCTGATACAACATAGACATTGCCGCCCTCAGTGAAACCAGACTCTCCAGTGAAGGAGAACTTACAGAAAGGCTTGCTGGTTACTCATCCTACTGGAGCGGACACGACCCCGACTCAAGGCGAACAGCTGGAGTTGGCTTTGCTATCAAAACCTATCTTGCGAGCAAACTCTCCAGTTCCCCAAAAGGAATCAATAATCATCTCATGACGATGAAACTCCCCCTTATCCATGGAACGAAGGCTGCCACCATTGTCAGCGCATATGCACCCACCATGACAAACCCAGAAGAGACCATAGACAAGTTTTATGAAGACCTGAACACCGTCATCTCCTCCACTCCTACTCCTGACATACTCATCATTCTCGGAGACTTTAATGCACATGTCGGCAGTGATAACACCCCCTGGGAAGGTGTGATGGGGAAGCATGGGGTTGGAAAGTGCAACAGCAACGGTCTGCTGCTTCTTCAGACCTGTGTTAAACATGGCCTTCTAATAACAAACACAGTCTTCAACCTCCCCACACGCAACAAGACATCCTGGATGCACCCCTGCTCAAAAAACTGGCATCTAATCGATTACGTCATCGTCAGAAACAAGGACCGATAGGATGTGAAGGTGACTAACTCCATGTGCGGAGCAGAATGCTGGATGGATCACCGTCTCATCATCTCAAAGATGAAAATTCACATCTAACCTAAGAGAAGACCTCAAGCCACTAAAGCTACGAAACGCCTTAACATCAGCAAGCTGAAGATCCCCGATGTCAGACAGACCTTTGTTGACACCCTGGATGAACGCCTTGCTTTCATCATAATGGACAACCAGGACACGGAGACAGAGTGGACCACACTTCATGAGAAGGTGTATAGCACAGCCGCTGAGCGCCTCTCTACCAGGTAACACAAGGACTGGTTTGATGAAAACATTACAGCGATCCAACTACTACTTCAGCAAAAACGTCGGGCATACAAGGCGCTACATGACAATCCAACGTCAACAGCAAAGTAAGTCGCACTGAGAAGCATCCGCAGCAACGTCCAGCTGCAACTGCGCCGGATGCAAGACTCCTGGTTGAGTGCGAAAGCTGATGAGATTCAGGGCTTTGCAGACAGGAAAGACAAGACTAACTTCTACAGAAGCCTGAGAGAAATATATAGCCCTACCACCTCAGGAGCTTCCCCTGTCCTCAGTGCAGACGGCTTTACACTCATCACAGACAAGGAAAAAATCTTAGAAAGATGGGCGGAACACTTTTCTAGTGTGTTGAATACGCCTTCCATCATCAACGATGAATCCATTGAAAGACTGCTCCAGGTTCCAGCGAACAAGCCACTGGATGCTGTTCCAACGTTGGACGAGATACAGACAGCTATCCGCCAGCTGTCCAGTGGTAAAGCACCTGGCTCCGATATGATTCCTGTCGAAATCTACAAAGAGGGTGGACCAGCGTTGACGGATAAGCTATCGTGTCTAATGCAGATCATCTGGCAGACCGAAATTGTACCACAGGACCTCAGAGACGCTTCCATTATCCACCTGTACAAAAGCAAAGGAAACTGCCAGGCCTGAGATAACCACCGCGGAATTTCACTACTGTCCATCGCAAGCAAGATATTGGCCCATGTCCTACTGAACCGCCTGAATGTACATCTTGAGCAAGGTCTCCTACCCGAGAGTCAGTGCGGTTTCCGCAAAAAACGTGGGACTACCGACATGGTGTTTGTTGTCAGGCATCTCCAAGAGAAATGCCAGGAACAAAATATGGACCTATATTCTACATTTATTGACCTGACCAAGGCTTTCGACACGGTCAGCAGAGATGGCCTGTGGAAAATCATGAAGAAGTACAGATGCCCAGACAAGTTCACTGCCATCATTCGACAGTTGCATGATGGCATGCTCGCCCGAATCCAGGACAACGGCCAATCATCTCAAGCATTCCCTGTCACAAACGGCATGAAGCAGGGCTGTGTCCTGGCCCCCACACTCTTCTGTATCATGTATTCTGCAATGCTGGCTGACGCGTTCAAGGACTCCATTACGGGCTTGTCAATCCGTTTCCATACCGATGGATCAGTCTTTAACCTCAAGAGGCTTCAAGCGAAAACCAAGGTCAAATGTAACACAATCAACGAGCTTCTGTTTGCGGATGACTGCGCCCTCAACACTGTCTCAGAAGCCGACATGCAGCACAGCGTTGATATCTTTGCCGAGGCCTGCAACAACTTTTGTCTCACAATCAACACAAAGAAAACTGAAGTGATGTATCAACCAGCCCCCAGGAAGCCCTATGTGGAACCCACCATTACCATCAGCGGGCAGCATCTAAACGTGGTGGACAAATTCACCTACTTGGGCAGCACCCTTTCTAGAATTTTTGTCATGAACGATGAAACGAATGCCAGAATGGCAAAAGCGAATGCAGCATTTGGCAGACTCCGCAGCACCGTGTGGGACAGGAAAGGTATCAGACAAGAAACCAAGATCAAGGTGTATCGCGCAGCAGTCTTCTCTACAGTGCTCTACGGATGTGAAACGTGGACAGTATACCAGCGTCACGCCAAGAAATTAAATCACTTTCACGCAACCTGCCTCAGAAAGCTTCTCAGCATCAAGTGGCAAGACAAAGTGCCTGACACGGAGGTTCTTGCCAGAGCGGACCTACCCAGCATCTTTACCACCTTGATGCAGTCTCAACTCTGATGGGCAGGACACGTAGCCCGTATGGGTGACAATCGGCTTCCTAAAAAGCTTTTCTTTGGTGAACTCACGCAAGGCAAGCGCTCCCAAGGAGGTCAACGTAAGCACTATAAAGACACACTCAAATCAGCCCTGAAAGCCTTCAACATCAATCCTACTAAATGGGAACAGACAGCTCAGGACAAAACCAAATGGAGATCAGCTGTCAAGAAGGGGGCTCAATCTTATGACACCAGCAGGACAGCGGCAGCTGATCAACGCAGACAAGTCAGAAAAAACAGCATTAGACCATCGTCTCAGGCAACAATTCCCTGTCCGCATTGCCAGAGACTATTCCGAGCACGCATTGGACTAGTAAGCCACCTACGTACCCACCCAGACCCACCCCACCCTTAACCTGATGACTAGATGGTCCTTGTCGCTTCGACGGACAGACAAATAGGTACTTTGGGACTGTGTTGTGTCTGAGGGACATGGGGAAGACGTGGGCCCCCAGCCAAAGAAGGAAAATACATTCTTTTTGGTTTATTTTAACGTGCCTCCGTTGTCAGTGTCGGGTTGGGCGCATATATAGTGCCTTATTACAACATGTTGTTAGTGCATAGTAACAGTTATCATTTACTGTTAATGATACAACTGTCCTAAGTCAGCTACTGTGTGAAAAGGAAAATTTCATATTCAACTGGTGATTTGTAGAAATAAAAACTGAAACATGAATAAGACACACAAAATGGTGACACATTGATTCACAAAAATAATGGTTAAATAGATGACAATTGTGAGAAATAAATTATTCCAAATGAAATAAAAAATCCTCAATGCAATATAAAAATAAAAATTTTAGAAGTACGGAGTAGAATCCAAATCATATTATGTGATATCATCTACTGTTAAATTCTGCTCTGTTCTTGTATTATTTTTATTTTACTATTACACTGTATTGAGGATTACTTGTGTACTGTTCAGTGTATTGTATTGTATTGTATTGTATTGATCCCCATCTTATTGACACCCACTGCATTCCCAATCCACCTGAAAAGGGGTCTTTCTTTGAACTGTCTTTCCCAAGGTTTCTTCCATTTTTTTTCGTGTTTTTCCTTGTCTTCTTAGAGAGTCAAGACTGCGAGGCTGTCAAAAGACAGGACTTGTTAAAGCCCATTGTGACACTTCTTGTGTGTTTTTGGGTTATGCAAAAATAAATTTTTTTGTATTGATAAAGCAAATGGCATTCCAGATCCTGGATCTCAACTTTGAGACCCTCCAACTCCTCTTCAGAAAAGCCAAGCAAGTCAGCTGCAGGTCTTTGTGAAACTCAGCACTTACTAAATTGGATGGTAGGTCTTCTTCACACCCTGTGTCTGACAGCAATGTAGTGCCAGTGATGACTGCCAGAATGGGTATTTTGCTCTTTACATGGCTCTTTTAGGTGACTCCCTATCTTAAAAAGGACTGTTTGCTGTTGCCACAATAGATGGAATTCCGTTTGCAACATTGCAGCCTTGGTGCTGGTGACTGGCTGATGCATTTTGTTAGTGACATTACAATACTTAGACAGAAACTGAACCATAAAGTATCAGGTAAGATCATGGTCTAAAGAATAAATAAATGTCAAGGGATTTAAATTGAAACAGGAGAAAACCTAGCACTAGCTATCTACCTTTCTGCTATCTTCTAAGAATCATATTCCAATTTACCTGTCTTTTTCTTCATTTTATGAGTTTTTTTCATTTCAGATTAAATGTCTTATCTCTTTAGTTTTGGGCAAATATGCAGACTCTCATGTCCCTCTTTCATGTCCATCAGTAAAATAGCAGGCAGAAGTTAACATTTAACGATTGTCTCTGAGCAATCAGAAATTGTGCTGTTTCTAAAATATGAATGAACCCAACATTCATGATGTGCATGTAGTGGTTTAAGCTTTTATTAAAATTTAATTCCTAGCAAGGGTGTTTTCCATGTGGTGACTAGGGCTTTCATTTGGTGTTTCAATTTCCTCTTGTAGTCCAAGAATATTAATTAGCTGACACCATGAAATACTGTATGAGTGTCTGCGAACTGTGGTGCAGTGGCATTGCTCCTGCATACTGTAGTGTCTACTGCCACTGATGTTCTAAAACACAGGTAGAAAAGGCTATGTAGCGTGCAGTTATTCTTCAACCCAAGTTCATTTTTATATACACACTGCCCTAATTAATGCCATGGTTTAAAATTTCTAATGACATATCAAATTATGAACATGTAATGAAAAATGTGTTTTTAATGGTGTAGTTTGGACTTTCCAAGCTGCAGAATTTACACAGGGACAAAATAATAGCAGCATGTCATTCCTTGAAAAGTATCTTTTATAATGAATCCAGCAGATGTACATTGGGATATTTATTTTAGGTTCATTTATTTTGAAGACTGCAATTTGTTCTGCAATTAAATTTGGACAACCTTTCTGCACTCTCAGAATTCAAATGTGCAACATGTGATTATGCAGATAGTCAACAGGAGCAGCTCTGCAATGTTTGGATGGCTAATTGGGGAAACTGCTCTAACCATTTTCTTGGATGGAAAAGCTGTAGCGGACGTGTCATGAAATGAGCACAAAATTTAATTGCAATCTATTTCAAGATAAACACAGATTGTCAGGTAAGGAATTAGCGAATGCTCTTATCAATCCAAAACAGATGACCTTCTTCTGAAGAGAAGCTTTTAAGTGTCGGAGAAGAAACACTGAAAATATGAAAGTGATTGTTGCATTTTCCATTTGCATTACAAGTAGGTGATATAGTATTTTCTTAGAGGTTTGTAAGATAGTATGAGGAGTCAACTGTTTGTGATTAAATATCCTAGGAATGCTAAGAAGAATATGCAACATTCAAGAAAAATAGGATTGATACTGTATTCTAGGAAGCGGGCCCCCTAACATACATGTAGATGTGAATCCCTTCAAAACATGATGAAAAACTATAAATTAATTTAATCCATGTTTAAAGCATTTTAATATAGTTATCAGTTCAGTTTTACTGTTAATGTGCAACGGCAAAGAAGATATTGTTCATTTTTAATACCTAATGTGGCTAAGGAGGGAGCAAGGAATGTGTCTTCTCTGTGTTTTAATACCAGAAGACTCAGATGGCTGAGGAAAACACACAGTGGGGGAGAAGGGAGCGACAAACAGTAAAAATTACAATAATCACTGTTGTTCTTTTATAGACACGTATTTGCCCTCTCAAGTTCAGCAGTGTGGCTTTGCCTCTTCCTCACATCCAAAGTACTACTCAAGTGTCTTCTCTCTATGTTTCCTCTCTGTAAATCCTAATGTTATTCTGAACTTTCTTCCCGGCTGTAAACTTAATAGGCCCCTGCCCTGAAGTGGCTTTAGCCCCTGTAAGTATGTCATGGGAGACCTACAAAGTTACAAGATCCACAATACCTTTTGGGGTCAAGAAGTGCTGTTTTGGTCACAGATACACAAGGCTGGAATGCTGCCCAGCAGCTCCCAGGTTTACTTCATTCCTTACTTGTCTGGAGCCTTTGAAGAGCAACATCTTCAAATAAGTCCAACATGGTCTGACCTCAAAATGAGGACACAGTGTTGTCAGTTCCACTCTGAGAATTTAGATTGCAGTCTACTGGGTGAAGGAGAAATAACTAGGATCCAACCTGTCTTTAATGACTCTACCCATACAATGACAACAATGTCATCATTTTGTTCTTCTGACAAACCTCCTTCCTCACTCGCGCACTCTCTCTCACAGACTCATAGACCCTTATGGTAAATATTACCACGTTTCCCCTGAGGCACCATTTTCTCTTTGGTCCCCAAGAGAATTTCTCCAGGGCACTTCATAGCTGTACAGATTACTAAAGTGCCTTGTGACATTTTGTTTTACTGCAGAGACTATTATGCTTCCATTTTGGGGCTTCCTGCTTATCCTTGGTTCTGGTTGGCCCATTTAAAACTGGTGCTAATGTGATTTAATTATGATAAACAATTTTCTGTGTTTAGCTATAAGGTACTTAGATTTTAAACATCAAGGAATTCAAACTAAAAGTGTGTTTGAGGATTTAAAGTCATTTTCTAGTATGTAAAAGTTGGTACTATTTTATTTACTTAATTTTACTTTGATGCCATTTTGTTTTCATGGATGTTGCTATTTTAAGGTACAATAGGCATGGCCGGGGTGCGTGCCCCTAGAAATCGTGTCAGAGGATGACATCAACAGATGGTTTATATATGGGATTCTCACACTCCAAGTTTGTGAATATATAGGAGAATGCTCTCTGAAACTTTTCCAGACAAATTTCTCTTAAATGACATAATACTCTGTTAACCTCTGTTGAATTTTTAAACTCCCATATTTTCTTCACAATTCCTAGTTCTGATCTTTGCTGAGTTTGGGACTTTGTTCTCATTTCCTGATCCTTCTTCTGTACACCACCTTTGGTGTCAGAACAGGTGCAAGTTGCAACCATGCTCACTTAAACAGTTTGGGTCTCAAATGTATTTAGCTTAAAACTGCCACAGAATGTAGTAACAAAAGTAAAGTGCTGAGGTCTAGAGTAAAGGCCTGTTTAATTGAAAATTCCAAAAAAATTCAAAAACTATTGATCCAGAAAGAATGGTATGTAGTATATATAAAAATGTTACGCTACTTTATTTTCATTTCATCTTCAACCTTGTAGCAGTGCCAATGTGGAGATAAAAGTTCCAAGCATCCAGAAGACTTGCACTGCAGCTGATGGGAGGATGTCTTAACAGTGGGCCGAGCACATAGTTTAAATCGGAAGACCTCTGCTGCCTAGTATTTTTTTTCAATTGCCTTGAATGAGAAACAAATTGTAGTGTCATTTTCAGGAACTGTTTGAGAAGAGAGACTTGTCTGTTTTGTTATATTTCACACGGCCTACAAAGGGAGATTCTGTCATGGAACAAGGACAGTGGCAGTGCAGTGAGTGTTGGTTAAGTGTGCAAATGGCAGTTTCATTGTACTATGTATACGTGACAGTAAATCTAAAATGAACTGATGTAACCACATATTTTGAGAAAGCAAATATGCAAAAAAAGCACTATTGTCCACCTGAATAGCGTTAATAGTGTTACAATGCCATTCACCAGTAACGTCGCACAAATACACTTGACTTTAGCATTCATAATTTTCATCCTCTTTCTCTGTACGTTTAGCATTAATTTGCTCAGAGGTTAATGTGCTTGCTGCTTCTCCACCTTAGCAGCCCGCTTCTTCTCTTCTTTCGTCGGAATCTTTTCACGACTGATTAAGTCAGTGTTTGTGTTGCAATTACTTAGTACGTTTTCCTTCATTTTTTACTTAAGCTGGCACTTCAAGTATTCAATCTGTCTCAAGAATAATTTAAGATATGAAGAGGTAGGGGAAGTGATGGTGAAAGGGGTAGGGATGAGAACGGCACCCCTATGCATGCGCTGCACGGCTGCCCTGCTGGCCACTGCTGAGAGTTGATTCAACATTGAAATAAAATAAAAATTAAAAAAAGGAATAACCTTTGAGGTCAATAGTCACCCCAAAAGTGGATAGTAGTTGCCACATAGTATATGTGTACAAAATTTCAGGTCAATGGGTCAAACGGTTTGCAAGCTACAGGTGATATAATATCCTGGACAGACAAACAAACGGTAGTGTATTATATATAAAGATAAGAAAAATATTCCGGAAATGGAAAAGAAGGCAAATTATGCGACTGACCTAAGCCATGATGAAAACTCAATGAAGAGTAGTTTTTTTATAGCACATGCAGAGTTGTTCATATTCAGAAGATGAAAACAAAAAGGATGATGGGGATGGCGAGTTTGAGTGAATAAAGTAATTAGTAACTTTTACTGTTTCTTATTGGCAGGCGTTTATTGCAACGCATTTAATGAGGAAGCTGTTCTCATTTTAGGATTTGACCCCAAAACAGAGTCATGATTTAAAGAAATTTTAAATTTAACTTTAAATGAATTACCTTTGAATCATCTTTATAATATTAATGAATATTGGGTGGCATGGTGGCGCAGTGGTAGCGCTGCTGCCTTGCAATAAGGAGACCCAGGATCGCTTCCCAGGTCCTCCCTGCATGGAGTTTGCATGTTTTCCCCGTGTCTGCGTGGGTTTCCTCCCACAGTCCAAAGTTAGGTGCATTGGCGATCCTAAATTGTCTCTAGTGTGTGTGTTCCCTGCAGTGGGCTGGCGCCCTGCCCGGGGTTTGTTTCCTGCCTTGCGCCCTCTGTTGACTGGGATTGGCTCCAGCAGACCCTCGTGATCCTGTAGTTAGGTTATAGCGGTTTGGATAATCTTTATAATTTTAGTGAATATTGGGTGGCACGGTGACGCAGTGGTAGCGCTGCTGCTTCGAAGTAAGGAGACCTGGGTTCACTTTCCGGGTCCTCCCTGTGTGGAGTTTACATGCTCTCCCCGTGTCTGTGTGGGTTTCCTCCTACAGTCCAAAGACATGCAGGTTAAGTGCATTGGCGATCCCAAATTGTCCCTAGTGTGTGCTTGGTCTGTGAGTGTGTGTTTCCCTGCGGTGGGCTAGCACCCTGCCCAGGGTTTGTTTCGTGCCTTGTGCCCTATGTTGGCTGGAATTGGCTCCAGCAGACCCCTGTGACCCTGTAGTTAGGATATAGCGGGTTAGATAATGGAGGATATTAGTGAATATTGTCACTAGTGTTTTCTCCTGTAGTAATCATTTTGAAGCAACCCTATGGCCTCTCCTACTGCACATGTCTTCCTTGGTCCACTATTGTGTGTGTTAAAACCTTTCCATTTTACAAATGTTCAATTTACTTAATAAAAAGAAAAAGGCATTTAAATGAAATATTGCTATCATCACGAATATGTGTAGTTACAAAATATCAGTTGTATTCCTAATCATTTTGATTAAAATTCAGAAAAACAAGAAAGAACAATATCATGCAAACATTAGGTGATTTGTTATCTAGCAATGTTTACAACTACCATTTCCGTCGAGTAGATTTTGTAGTTTACCGTCTCATATGGCTCTTGATCAAAGTTTTCTGCAAGTTTTCAAGGTTATATTTAGCTGTATGCTTTGTGTTTTTCTTCTTCTTTTCAGCTGAGTAAGCAAATGAATTGTTTTCTCTCCATGTTTAAAAGGACAGGCTTAAAAACAGATGTTTTCTTTCAGCTTGGTTCATTTTCTGATTGTAGATTCCACTAATGCTTTTGCTTAGGACTGAGTTTGCAGTGCTGTTTGGATTGTGCCCCAGGTTTACGGGCGCCATCTGGTTGCTTTACTTTAACTGTAGTTTGTGTTGCCAGCAGTTACTTTCTGTTCTATAAGATCGATTTTGTTTGTTTTAAATTGGACCTAAGGGTCTCTAAAGCTGTATTGGATATTAAACTTTTAATTTTAACGAAAAGATAGATTCATTAGACAGATATTTCCAGATGTTTTATTCCATACAATGCTCATTCTAGTAGATAATATAATTTAACAGAGTGATTTATAGGAAAGCAAAGGCAATTTGACTGTAAACCTTTTAGAACAATACAAAGGTTGCAATAGGTTTATACATCAGGTCTCAGTTTAAGCAAAATAAAAAGAAACCTTGATGAAAGAGAGTGGTTATTTGCAACAAGGTGATGCTCATAAATCTTATTACACTTGATTTATAGAAAAACAGGATAAGATGAAGACTGCTGAAAGCCACTTGCTTCAGAAATTCCTTGCAAACTGGGGAGCAAGAAAACAAGCCAGAACCTGGCTGACCCATGGCCTTTACTGTCTGTTCTGTTTAAGTATGGAGTATATGCTGCACAATGTACAAGAGACCTTCACCAATCTGATTTGTCTTTAGTTGACACTATTTACAGTTGATTCAGGCACCAATATAAGAGAAACAATAAAGTGAAGGCATTAGAAATGAAGTACTGGGCAGGAAAATGTGAAATATCAGTGGGCAAAGTTTTTAAGGTACTGAGGATATGACCTTATCAAACAGACAGATATAGTGAAGAATGCTGATTGATCAGTACAGGGTGCGCAGGGTGCTTTATATATGAAAAGAGAGCATTTGTTTAAGCAAAAGTGGAATTAAATACTTTTGAAAGTTGGCTTTGCTATTTGATGCTATTTTGGAATTGTAAAGGTAAGCCTCAAGAAAAACGTTCTGGATTAAACTCCACATATTTATTTAAGCTCTTTGTGAATGTCTTCTTCTTTCAGTTGTTCCCATTTAGGGGTCGGCACAGCAGATCATCTGTCTCCAGCTGTCCCTGTCTTTTACATAATTTTCTGCCATACCGACTGCCTTCATGTCCTCCCTCACCACTTCCATAAACCTCCTCTTTGGCCTTCGTCTTTTCCTTTTGCCTGGTGGCTCATCCTCAGCATTCTTTTCCCGATATACCCTTCATCTCTCCTCTACATGTGCCCAAACCATCTCAATCTAGCCTCTCTTATTTGGTCAAAAAACTGTTGCACCTGTCTTGTCCCACTAATATACTCATTTCTAATTTTGTCTACCCTTGTTACTCCGAACAAAAATCGTAGCATCTTCATCTGTGCCACTTTCAGCTCTGCCTCCTACCTTTTCGTCAGTGCCACCTCCTCCAAACCATACAACATAGCTAGTCTTACTTCTGTTTAATAGACCTTCACTTTCACTGTTGCAGTTACACTTCTATCACAAATCACTTCTACCACTCCTCTCCACCCAGTCCACCCTGCCTGCACCCTCTTCTTTACCTCTCTGCCACACTCCCCATTGCTTGGGACTGTTGAACCCAAGTATTTAAATGCATCTATCTTCACTGTCAGTCGCACCCTTCCACCACCTTCCCTCTCATTAATGCACTTGTACTCTGTCTTACTCCTACTGACTCTCATTCCCCTTCTCTCCACTGTGTACCTCCACCTCTCCACGTTCACCTGCTGTCTACTCTTGCTACAGATCAAAATGTCATCCACGAACATTATAATCCATGGAGACTCCTGTCTAACCTCATCTGTCAACCTATCCATCACCATTGCAAACAGGAAAGGCCTCAGAGCCAACCATTGATGTAATCCCACTCTGACCTTGAACCAGGCTGTCATTCCAACCGCACATCCGACTGCAGTCACACTGTCCTCATACATATTCTGTAACACCCACACATACTTTTCTGCTAATCCCAACTTCCTCATACAGTACCATAACTCCTCTTTTGGCACCTTGGAATACACTTTCTGTAAGTCCACAAACATGCAATGCAATTCCTTCTGAACTGCTCTGTACTTCTCCATCAACTTTCTTAAAGCAAACATATGTAGTACTCTTTCCTGGCATGAACTCATATTGCTGCTCACAGATCGCTACCTCGCTTCTCAGCCTAGCATCCATCACTCTTTACCATTTCTTCATGGTGTGGCTGATCAACTTTATACCCCTGTAGTTTCTGCAGCTCTTATTCTTGTAAATTAGTACCAGTATACTTTTCCACTCCTCAGGCATCTCCTTGCTTTTCAAGATTTTGTTAAACAATCTAGTTAGAAATACTATTGCCATCTCACCTAAACATCTCCATGGCTCCATTGGTATATTGTCCAGGAAAACTGCTTTTCTACTTTACATCCTCTTCATAGTTTTCCTCACTTCAGCCTTGCTGATCCCCTCATGATTTACTATATCCACTTCATCCAACCTATACTCTCTCTCATTTTCTATATTCATAAGTACTCTCCACCTTTTCAACACACTCTCCCTGCTTGTCAGCAAGCTTCCATCTGCATCCTTTATCACCCTAACCTGCAGCACATCCTTTTCCGCTCAGTCCCTGTGTCTGGCCAGTTGGTACAAGGGCTTTTCTCTTTCCTTTGTGTTCAGATTCTCATATACCTTGGCATACGCCTTTTCCTTAGCTGTCGCCACCTTTCTCTTCAGCTTTCACTGCATTTCTTTGTACACCTGTCTACTTTCGCCCTCTCTGG
Organism: Polypterus senegalus; assembly: GCF_016835505.1. Classification (NCBI taxonomy): domain Eukaryota; kingdom Metazoa; phylum Chordata; class Cladistia; order Polypteriformes; family Polypteridae; genus Polypterus; species Polypterus senegalus. The sequence continues at coordinate 158,371,042 of NC_053160.1, forward strand.
TTATCCCAAATCTTTTTCACTAACCTATTCCACTTTATGTTTTCCTATAATTTATCATTCCACTACCAAGTCTCTTTGTCTTACTTCCTCTGTCCTGATGTCACACCAAGCATTTTCCAAGCTCTATCCTTTACCACTTCAGCTGTGGTGTTCCAGTCATCTATCCTGTCTTAACTACCACACAGTACCTATCTCAAATCCTCTCTGAATTTCACACAATAGTCTTCCTTTTTCAGCTTCCACTTCCTGATCCTTGGTTCCATTCTCAATCTTTTCACCTTTGTCATCCTGCATACCACCAACTGATGCTGTCTAGCTACACTATCACCTGCCACCACCTTACAATCTCTAATGTCCTTCACATCGCATTTCCTACATAGGACATGTTCACCTGTGTGCATCTTCCTCCACTCTTATAAGTCTCCCTGTGTTCCTCCTTCTTCATAAAATATGTATTCACCATTGCCATTTCCATCCTTTTATCAAAACTTAAAACACCATCTGCCCTTCAACATTTCTCTCCTTAATGCCATATCTGTCTATCACCACCTCATCACCACTGTCTCCTTCGCTTACGTACCCATTAAGATCTGCACTGATCATCATTCTCCTTTGTCTGTACTCTCAACCATTTCATCTAACTCACTCCAGAAATCTTCTTTCTCCTCCATCTCACATCCCACTTACAGAGCATATGCGCTGATGACATTTAAAACTACTCCTTTATGATAATCACTCTGTCATGCATTCTCTTTACCTACAAAATAACTCCTAACATAACATTTCTTTACAATTAACTCTACCCAATTTCTCTTCCTGTCCACACCATGGTAGAACAGTTTGCACCCACCACCAATGCTTCTGGCCTTACTCCCTTTCCACTTGGTCTCCCGCATGTCTACCTTTCTCCACTCTATCACATCAGCCATCTTTCTCCCTTTACCAGTCATAGTCTCAATACTCAAAGTTCTCTTTGAATGTAAGTAAGCTCTGTGTGAATGTGTTCTGCCTTAAAAATGCTATTTGTTATAATCAAAAATGCATTTACCTGAATGATTTTAGTGGACCATCATCATCTTTTTCCAAAAGGATGTCTGTAGGATTTCTCCAGCAATGTAAATATGAGGAAGAGCTACTGTACATGAGGAAATTCCTTATGATTATATAGATGTCCATGGCTCAGCTGCAGAATTGCATTTACGCCAAGATACAGCACAGGGAGCAATAGGCAGCTAAGCGTTTTCCGTGAACGGATGGAAGACATGTAAGTGAGAAGGTTTCCAGATCTACTGACAGAAATCAAAGCTGTCAATATCTCTACATTATCTCTTACTCTTGTACCGATACACTATTCTGTGACTCAGCTTCCTAAAGCTTATTGTGTCACTTGCAACTGTAGGCATCATGATTTTGTTGAGCAGTGTAACAGTGTTTTGGAACTCAGCTTTTTACATAAGGGTTTGCTTCCTGAATTTCCCCCTGTATGATCTTTTTGTAATGTCTTCTTCAAAATTATTTTTCCAGTTAACAGGAAGAAATGGAGTAACAACCCTGGTCCTGGATGCAGTGTCCAACACAGTGAATAGACAATTTTATTTGTGAATATCAAACTCTGTACTTTAAATGGAAAATGAATATGTTGGACAAATATTTGCTTCATCATATTCTAAACATATGTAGCCTTGTCTCTGTTTGGGAGATGAGTATTATGAATACCTTTTTCACTACATGTACAGAGCAGTTACAGGAAATTCTATTCCAATAGCAAACAAATACCCTTAAAAGCAGGCATCACATGACCATTAGATAATCTATTAATTATTAAGTTTTGGGGTGAGACCCATATTAGGTGAATGCCCCCAGAGTCTGTGATTGGGCTTTTCCAGCACTACCTTATGGCTCTAAAAAGCACCTGAAGCAATTTCAGGTTGCTTTGGCATTAAACTTTGTTAGGGTCCTGCTCTACTTCACTCTAGTACTTTTTAACCAATTTTTCTATTTTTGTTTTGATAATTGTGAATTTTGTGTTAGAATTTTGGATCTTGACTCTGTTAGCAGTCATTACTTCCTTCTGTTTTTTCTATTTGTGCAGTTCTGAATTTAGTGTCTTGTTCTGATTTTGGGTTTTATATTACGAACTTTGGTTTTAGTGTACTTTGTGTTTTGAATTTGCTTGTACCATTCATCATAAGGAAAATCTCTGTGTTTTTCATTTAGTTTTCCATCCATCCATCCATCCATCCATCCATTATCCAACCTGCTATATCCTAACTACAGGGTCACAGGGGTCTGCTGGAGCCAATCCCAGCCAACACAGGGCTCAAGGCAGGAAACAAACCCTGGGCAGGGCACCAGCCCACCGCAGTCATTTAGTTTTAAATACTATAAATCATAGTTTTCCCATTGAGTTACAGAGGATGTGTTAGAACTCTTTCATTTTAGAAAGATAACTTGATGTGTATCAGTATAGTATATAGGAAATGTCGAAGTTAATTGACGAAGCCAGTTCAGGAATGGAAGAATACCATTCTTGACACATGTGTGGAGCCACTCAGTATGTGGACATGACTTACAGATGGTGCATGATTAGTTTCATTTTGCATGTCCTTACTAATTACTGATAAACAGGACCCTTGGAGACAGGATTTTGCTGCACTAGCTTATACTCGTTCTTTTGTCAATACTTGTCCTTGTGCTAAAGTAGCAGCAGGACTGGGTCACAGATCAGGAGGTTTTAATTAAAATTCTGCCTAATAGTGCTAAAGGCAAAAGCCATTAGTTACAAAGAACAGAAAACATTCATTATAAAATCAATATATAATCAACTAGTGAAAATCATATTTATCAGTAAAAATCAACTGTCGCAGAGATCCCAGTATATTTATTTTTACTAGGGCTAGGCAAGTTTACGTGTTATTATTACATTAACACATTAATTAATTAATTAACTCCAACAATTATTTTATCACGTGTTAACTCAGTTTTTGTTATTATTATTATCATTATTTTAAAAGCCTCAGTCTGGCTAGTGATCAATAGAGATCTGTGATCTTCTTGTTACAGCGCTTTTCAATGCGCTTTTGCTAGAAAGAAAGTTAGCTTTGTTGATTTGACCTCGATTCCCTGTGCGTGATTGAGTAGCGAAGAGCAAACAGCTTCTAAAATGGCATGTGGAGAGATACCAAAATGAATGCTCAAAGCAAAATAATCCATGGATAACTTTTTTCATATTACCACTGAATCAGATTCTGATTTGGCAGACTCTGATTTTGATGCAAGTGATCTGGAGATGTAGATCGAAAATGAAAGTGAGGTATCAGCATCCGCAGATTGGTCCCCAGTTGATCGTGTTGCTGAACACGTTCGTGTAGCTGATGAACCTATGGCAACGTTCGCCTGGGAAGACAGGCACTTACGATGACAGGAAGTACAAACCATATTGCGTCTCACTGCAACTGCCACCCCCGCGAACCTGTCTCACAAAGATGTTTGTGTTCGCCGACAGCAGGCACAACAGGCAGCAACAGATGTTTTATGTTGATTTATGTATGAAACCATTGCTTCATGCGCTAAAACTGAGTTATTTGGAAAACATATTATCCCTCAAAGAGTTGCTACTGAATATAGACTGTTTATGCTGCTCCCTGATTAAAGAAAATGTTTCTGCTGGTATCTGTTCAGATAAAAAAGAAAACAGATTTAGAAATGTTAACTTTCTGTTGCGCTGAAGGTGTCTGTTATAATGTTGTGATCATGGCTCTGGACTCTGGTGACTTGCTTTTCTATTACAGACTAGATAAAACATTAATGCCCTGGCAGTGGCAAATAGCTTTGGTTTTATATTTGATTTTATTACATTAATGTTGAGATTTACAAGAAACATTTTAACTGCTGCTATGTAAAGGGAATATTGCTGTTAAAAAGCACCTTATTTGTTTAAAGTGTTTGCAAACCAAATACATGCAATACACTACTTTTGAGTGCATTGTTGAATTTTGCGCATAACAATGTGATTGTTGTGATTGTCTGCGATTAAACACGATTAAAAATTTTGACATAATCTTATCCCATCTGATGTTGCTCCAAATAATGTTATTACAAGGTTGGGAACAATTGTGAGTCCAGCACTATCTAATAAATAAATAAGCATTTATTTCCCCAATATTTCCCCTCTTTATTAACAATCTCCTCTAATTTCAAAATGACAGGTAGCATCAAATACAAGGTAGATGCAGGGAATAATATTAACTTTGTACAATTCAGAGTTGGGAAAGAATCTTAAAGATAGCTAGCAAAGTTATATTTTCCCCAAGTGCTACAGGTGAACATTTCACAAAAAATCGTGGGAACAACACTCAGAGCATTACAAACATTCTTCTTTTTTCCATTTCTTTGTTCTCCTTTGTGTTGCTGCAGTGGTTTTTGTGCCAGAATAATGCTAAAATTTTCATAAAAACTTCATTAAAGCAAATGAAGGATTCACTGCCCTCCCCGAAATTAAAATCATTCAGAGGAGAAGACTTTCTCATTCAAATTGACATCTGAGACGTATCATTAGATGGGCCCATTAGGCATTCAGCTCCATTGACTATGATTAATAGAAATATGTAGATTAAAGAAGACTTATTATTAAATACAGGATTGTTTGCAGTTTCTTCAAAGTAAGATCGCTGACAGATGAGCTGACATAAATTGGCGTTATTTGTGAGATGTGAAACAGTGGAAACAAAAAAAAAAAACCCAAAGCATAAGCCGGGTGCGTACATTCAGTGGCAGGTATAATTGGGAAAAGTCAATTTCCCTGACCAGCGATAGCTAATTTGATCTGCAGACAAGAAGTAAATTCTTTGATTTAATTAAATGCTTTCAGAACTGAATTTTCAACAACTAATTGTTCATAAGACATGAATCTTTGAAGGAGAAAACCTTTGCCATCTTTCAATAAGTTCTGAGTGCAGTGTTCTTTTACTACATTATACCGCCTTAAAAAAGCAAAAAAAGAAACAAAACAATGCATCCGTTTTAATAATCACAGCCCCTTGGTTAAGGCATCCAGAGCTTATTTTTAAAATAAGTGGGTGCAAGGCATAAAATAACCTCAAATGACATGAACAAAGCACCAAGACACAGACTCTAAAATAATGTGTTTTCTCTGTTCTATTTCAAAGAAGTCTCTACTGTTTCCTATCTTTAATTAATTTCTTCTTTGAATTCAAGCCCATTATATTCGGTATTATTTTTTGACAGTAAAAGTGTGTAAGTGTGAAATGGTAAAAATAAAATGTCTGACAAATGAAAATTAGGAAAGTTAAAGTCAATGGTGCATTGCAATTCAGTCTCAATTTTGAAATGAGGGAGTGAAGACAGATATCATAATTTCTACCTACCTCGCAAATAGCTTTTGCTCTAGTAATTGCGCTTTTGCCCTGTGTGGACTTCAACTCACTTAGAAGTTACTTTAGTAAAACAAAATGATGAAAAGTGATACAGTATGTTAAGAATATGGCTCAGCCGGGGAAACAGGTTTTTAAAGTAACATGTGGCATATACAGTATGTGCAACAAAATACACCTGCAAGTGCTCAAGATGTATTCAAATAAAACAATATATGCAAGCAGGAAGACAAATGACTAACAATTATTATAAAATATATAAAAAAGAAACTGTTACACATGAGTTTACATTTGGAAATTTTAAGTTGAAGTACTCTTTATGAAATTAACATAATAATCATGGCGTCAGCCACATGATTATACAAATGATAATGTATTTTTGTTATTGTGAATGTAAGCTAAATTAATATACAAAAGTATAGACATAAGATAACTAAAACACAAAATAATAAATATAACTAATTTAAATGCACTTAAACAAGTTAAGATTCATTGATGGCTAGATCCTAGCAGCATCAGACACAAGGCAGGAATCAATTGTAGACTGGGTGCCAGTCCTAATGCTCCCTCACTCATACCAGGCTAAAAATGTCAAATTTGTGAGACAGAAGCTCTCAGCATTACACCAGAGTACTGCCATGAAATGCAGGATTCCTTTCAACTTCATTTTAGATGTTTTCAAATTTAAAAATAGGTGTGTCTTAAATTTGAGGCATTTCATTATAACATCTCATAAGATCTGCAGCCAACCAAATGTGCAGGCTTGTTAAAGGGTAAAGCAAATCAGGGCATGTGGGATTGTGAATAGGAGAGCGACTGGATACCCACAGGCTTGTGTAAGGGAAAACAATTTGACAAAAGGAAAACAAATGGCCTCACATATGTCAGCATATTTACTTTCAATTCCTGTATATATTAAAAAAAAATCTGTTTTTTACACATGGTGCATCTAAGGTTTGAAGGCGACTTAAATTGGAAGCAATACAGTATGTGTTATAAAATAAGTGAAAAAAGATAAAGGAAAGCGGAGCCAACCAGTCCCTCTATTGACTGCAGAAATGAAACAAATTGATTTCCAAGAATCAGACAGAATTTCCCATCAAAGTAGTGCATTTTGTCATTGACAGTTGTCTCTTTCAATCCATCTATTCATTTTTTGTCTTTCATTCACTCACACATATTGTTTTTCGTTCTCTTGTTTGGACCAATGGAGTTTGTGTGCATCTGCATTCATCTAACTCCAGGCATGCACATTATGAAGCTTAAATTGTGTCATCTCCCTTTTCCTTTTTTTTTCGGTGTGGAAATAGCCATTTACTTATTCTTCATTTTGCAGATGCTGTCAAGTATGTACACTTCAGAGACATCTCTAGGGCTCTCACAATAGGGAGCAGTGTTGCTAATGCATTTTCCTTTTTGTTCTGCAGTCCTGAGGGTCATCGCTCTGAGCATGTGTGACTGTCAGTTCAGGAAGTCCCACCGTTTCCAGGAAGTGGGCGTTCAGTTTGAACCGATGACTGATAAAGATGATGCATCTACTCAGACATGTCCTTGTTTGATGATCTTATATTTTTGCAGCAAATATAATTGATATTTCACCCTTTTTTCCTTTATTTTCACACCATTAAACAGGGTTTACCTGGGTAGTACCCCAACTCATTATTCTATTTTCATTTTGTTACAATGCACACTGAGACAGCTCTTCTGTAGCGGGGATACATAATAATAGGTATTTATTTTTGTGTCTGTGCTCAGTTGCATTTTGTTTTCATCGTCCTGTTTACTATTATTGTATGTTTGTATAAGTAAATGTTGTCCCCCGTAAGTCAAACAGGGGAAAGACAATGAAGGGAGACTGCAACCCCGTGACAGGAATTTCCTGTTTAATCCTCCAATGACATCCGAGACATTTAGTTTTAAACAAGAGGAGCGGAAAAGAAAAGAGAGGCATGGAGAGAGAAAAAGAGAAAGGCGAGGACAGAGAAAGGAGATCGAGAGAAGAAAGGAGCCGATTTACGCATTCATTTTCCAACTCATCACTTCTATTCATTGTGCAATTCCACAGCTTGCTTTTTCAGTATCCGGATCATCATCACGACAACCAGTGCAGATAAACCCTGGGGTATGGATTCATTCCAGCCATTACCAAGGACTTCATTTGTGAGGTCATTTTGTATTTGAAGAAGCAAAATATCACTTCAGCCAATATTCAATTACCACCAGACTTTATTAGCTTTAGTCTCAGTTACCACATACATTTCTACTGCCATTCATCATTAAACTGTGTCTGTTTGTTTTCGGTGTTTATTCATTTATTGGTTAGGGGCAAGGGAGGGTTTTTGTAAATATTATTATTTATTTGTGTATTCATATAAATAATTGATATATATATAATCATTCACTAGTGTCTTTGGGATACTGGTGAATTGTGTGCACATATATAGTATTAAGTATTTGTCTGTTCTTGTGCGTGTATACATTTATCCACTGTCAATATATCTGTACTTGACTTGTACTGCCTGTTATTTCATTGTTTGGGGAAAGAACTATTTTTAAGGAGTATGGTTTGTTATTAGCTTGAGAATCTTCAGGTTAGCCAAGGCAATAGTCTTGTAGTAGTGTAGTTGCCGGTTTGGGTAAATTGGTCGACCATTACAATTCATTCTGGGTTATATCAAAGTATATACTCTGCTGACTGGCAATGTACTGTACTTAGCCTTTTTTAGACTAATATATGTATTGATAAAGTAATTATTTTAATACTGTGAAGTATTGTCTCCTTTTTAAAAGAATATGAATTTTGTTCATGGGGTGAAAAATGTATATTACTTTTTTGATAGTTACAATAAAGTCACGAGTATGGCCACAATATGAAAAGAAGAAATGCACCCACCTTTGGAATGAAGAACCTATAGTTATAGGTTTTGAGCTTTCACAAAATGTTATCAGTTAGTCTGAGCCCTCTGACTATCAAAAGTATTGCAATTTGTCAAACACTAAAAAATGTGTTAGGTGCACTTTTACTGAAAGTGATCCAAGTGAGAACCATAGACACACTGAATTAGTGACCAAGTAGTGTGGTCAACAGCAAGACTTCAGGTGCTTTCAAAAGTGAACATGATGTTATTAATTCAGTGGATTGGACTGGGGAGATTTACTGGGCCGACTGGCCTGTTCTCATCTGGACTTTTCTAATGCTCTAAAGTAGAACAATTCCTGATCAGGTCATCTTTTAAAAGGCTATAATTCAAACCTTAGGTAAGAAAAATAACACTCTTGGTCTGTTTTCTATTAATTCCATAATGTCTTCAATGTCACCAGAAGCAATGACAGGGGACATTTTCTTGCTGCAGACACACATGTCATCAGTCAGCATTGTCAGACCCTATGGATTAGTCCATTGCAATGTGTCCTGACTGCAGGAAAACTTTCAGAAGACCAGTAGAACAGATGACCGTCCAAGAACTTGTCCTATATAAACGGACCACACCAGAGCAGGATTCACACATCAGGTTGGCTTATACTATAAGAGGGAACTTTGCTGATCTGCCAGTTGTACTTCTGCTAAAACAGCTAGCAGTTCCAATGCTTGCATCAACGACGTAACAAAATTTGTGTGTTGGCTTTAGAGCAAGGCATCCTGTCATAGCCCCTCTTTTCACACTTCCTACCTAACATCATCCTAAAGTAATACAATGGAAGGCTACACACACTGCTGCTGTAGTCACACCTGTCCTGTGAAATAAATACTGACCCGCCTTCTCTTCTTAACCTCATAAAGCACCCGGATCTCAACATCCAAGGATCTTAGTTGTAGGCTAAAGGACACAGTAAGATAAATACCACATTTCATCAGTTTTCCATGCATTCCACAATGTATTGAATATCATCAGAAGCAGGGAAATGGGAGTTTTCCTTTCTGCAGACAGGCATGTGAAGCCAAACCCTATGGGTTAAGCCACTGTAATGTGTCCTAACTGCAGGTAACATTTCAGAAAACCAGTAGGACAGATGAGTACCCAAGATCTTTACTTACATGCCAGAGCAGGATCCACATATCAAGCTGATTTGAAATAAAAGAGTGATCATTTCAGACCTGCCACTTGTATTGCGGCTGAAACTACTAGAAGACACAATGCCCATTTCAGTGAAATGACATCAAGGGATAAGTTGGATGCAGCTGTCCCTATCAGAGCAAGGCCTACTTTCATGGCCCTTCTTTTCACCCAACTAGATTCTAAATTAATACAATGGCAGGCTACACATAGTTGCTTTAGAAATAACTATTCTCTGAAGTATATTCTGGGCTGCCTAACCCTGTAAAGCAAGTGTTTCTCAGCATCCAGAGACCTGCCCGTCGGGCAACAAATGACCAACACTTTTATCTGGGCCTTCTGCAAGACTTAAAGGCTCACCAGAGATGTCAAGCAGTGGCGGCTGCCCGAAGATTGTTGTTAGTGTTCACAGTTATTGTTTCTCTGTTGTATTTGTTGTTGAACTGTTTTATTTTCCAATATTCTTAAGTTTATTGTTACATCTGCAATGTTAGGTGAATTTTCAGCCCAATAAAAAATGCTGAGTGTCTTAGCTGAGAAAGCAAAAGAAAATGATGGCTTATTTCTAAATGTAGAGAATTTCTAAAGGGTACATAATATTTTTATTTCTGAACTTTGAAGTGCTCAACTTTAAAGAATACATTACCCTTTTTGGTTACTTAATAAGATTCACATTCAGTAGGAGATAAAATAGTGGCAGGGAACAAAGTGGGATTAAATATCAATGTCTATCTTGTGATGATCTCTACATTGACTCTATTGAGCAATCATTTTGCTCATTTGTAGAGCTCATTTCTGAATAGTTACTCCTCCAGAAAAGATGGAGGTCTCCATCCTGCAAGAAGGATGTGACAGGCTGTAAAAGTGTTGAAGTAATGAGTTCAGCCCTTAAAAACTAGCAGATAAGAGAGTCTGTGGCAGAATGGAGAAGAAATCAATAAATATCACTAGTGATTAGAATTTGTACAGAAAGAGTAATGTCTTCAAAAGACATATTGCAAGGTTGCACAAGACAAATAGATCCAAAGCATAACCACGAGCATGCATACGTGACTGTATAGATTTAGTAAGTCCTCACCAGTCAAAAAGAGAAAGGAAGTCAATAGAAAGAGATGAAGGGGAATGAGCGTGTTAACTGACATCACTTACACATAAAAGTCTACCAGTCCTGACGCAGTAACTCAGGAAAGTCAACTTTGCAAAATGAAAGAAGCCATTTACAACAACCGGCGACAGAAAACCATTCAGATAACAAAGACTAGAAGGCCAGAAAAAGAAATAAAGTTTAGGCCATCTTGCCACCTATTAATTTCAATTTGCTTGAAGAATGAAACTACCAGAAAATATTAGATATTAGACAAAGAGTCCTCACTGTCAATGTGTAATCATATCTGACTCGTAAAAACAAGGCTGACATTATGGGGTGTTCAAGGACTGACATAAGCCTGAAACCTACAAGCATAACAGACTCCTACTGAGTGGCTTGAGTATTTTGCCATAAATGTCTGAATCTAATGGTATGAAATAGATCCCGACCCATAGTTCATAAAGCACATAGAATTTGTTGATTTAGGTATTTTTAAAAGCCTTAAATTTTACACCGTTTGGCTTGCTCTCTCTCTCAAGGGTGGGGATCGATCTGTTCTTAGCATAATTCTTTTTTTTGTAAAACTTGATTGCTATGTATTGATTGTAATAAAATTAATAAATAAATAAAAAAAAAAAAAAAAAAAAAAGAAAAGAAGAGAAGTGTGCTTCGTGTTTTGTGCTGTGCTGGAACTGAGTTGTACATGTGGGAAATGGAGAAAGGCGTTTCACACAGGGATAGGAAAAAAAAATAAGTGTGTGTTTGCACTTGTGTCCCATGTCTGTCAGTGGATGAAGACAAGAAAATATCCAAGTCACTGAATAGTCCAGTTAAACCAGTTATTAAGAAATTGAAAGCGTTTGGCACAGCTGTAAATCTGCCTACAGCAGGTGGTCCATAAAAACTGAGTATTTCAGAAAGAAGAAGACTGGCTAAGACATATTAGACATATATCCTGAGTCAGAGTCCAGATCTCAATCCAACTGAGAATTTGTGACTGGAGTTGTTAAAGGCTGTTCATTGACAATCTCCATGTAACCTGACAGAGCTCAAGGAGTTCCACAAAGAATGGGGAAAAAGCAGTGTCTTTGGTGCTTATGCACAAAAATGTTGCGTATGCCCATTTTCTTACTCACTTCAAGATGTATAAAAACTAAACTTGCCGTAATGCCACACACATTTTCATGGCTGCCTCACTCTGTGCGTATCATTTACAAATTTAAGGCACTTGATTGCAATCATTCTGTAATAATATAATGGTGCACAGAATGGCCAAACTATTCCAAATACCATAGCTGCTGTAGCATTGTTACTCTCAGTGCACCCATTGTATCTATGTATGGTATCACAGCTACACAGCAGCTGATCAGAAAGCTCTACAGCGGGTTGAGCTGCAAGCACAGAGGATTAACAGGATATGGCTTCCAGTCGTGGAGAGACATTTATAGCACATGTTGCCATAGGAAAGCCACCTGCATGGATCTGAACCTCTCGTATCCGGCAAACACTTCAGAGCCTTTCTTGCATGGACCTTCGAGGCCTCAGAAACAGTTTCATCTCAAGAGCTACAAACGCACACGATCAGTTTATGAAATGCTCCCAGTAGAACTGTTTGTACTTATAACTACAATTACCTCAATTTAAACTTGCACTACAACTGTAATACTACATAACCTGAGCCACTTTATTAACCATTGGCACTATCTGCAACATATATACATGTATATTGTATTTATACTTTCATATTATATAGTTTTCATTGTTTTTTATCAAATTATTTTTTTACTGGAAAATTAATTTATTGAGGAGCTGCATATTGAATCTCATTGTAACATACAATGACAATTAAGGAATTCAATTCAATTCATTAGAAGAGATTGCGTATTAACTGATGATGATCCCTGGCTTCAAAGTCGATTTAGATTTCTAAGAGCTATCCTTTTGGAGCTGTGTGCAGTTAGAATACTAGGATGTACACTTGATATATTTTATGATAAAATGCATTAAAGTATGTATATTTCATTTTACAGATAAATTGTTAACTTCTTTTAAATAATGTATACTGTTAATAATTAAAACGTGGGGTCACAGTGAATCCATACTGCAACTTGCTGACAGGAACGTGCAGGCAGTGATTGCCACACAGAATACATTACATTCATGATATTACAGATCTCTAAACATTTTAGAATACTAAGATGTATACTTGATATCATTTTCATGATGAAATGCATTAAAGCATGTATGAAATGTGTGGGGGCACGGTGGCGCAGTGTTAGCAAATATAAAGATGTTTACTGTGTGGCAACTGGTTACATGGAGAAAGAAATTGGAAGGATAGGAATTGGGGGTTGGTACGTTTGACAGAGACAATATTGTTAAAATAAAAAATGAATAAATCTCATCCAGAAAAACATCCATTAAATTCTCAGGACACCTTGCCACAATATCTCTAAAAAGAGCTTGCAAAAGCAGCTGCATGTTCAGTGCAGAGAACACTATGGTAGTTGATACAAGGCTCCAAGAGACTAGATTTATGAATAAGTGTCCCACTGATATAACTGAAATAATGTGTAAATGTTGGGTTTGTGAGCTGGTGCTCAGAGACACAAACACAGAATTCAATGGAAGTTCTTCTAAGCAGTGAATGTAATGTATTCTGTGTGGCGATCACGGCCTGCACACTTCTGTGGGCGTAAGAGAAAGCCCATTTAAGAAGTACATAGCGATTAACAACTGGATCGTGGCACACATAGAATACAAAGCATTTAGCGCGCTACTTTAGTTACAATGGGGTTTCCGAAAAATTAAGTATCGATTTTTAAGATGAAGTTTATAAGGTTTTACTTTAATGACAAAATAAACTACGAGAGTGAAAATTAAGTAAGTAAAAATTTTAAGATTGAAGTCAGCAAATAGTAAGTTTTTGTTTTCCTATACTTCACTGAGCAGACCCTAAATTTCCCATTCGCTTAAATTCTTTTTACCATTTGCTTTTTCCATTCTTATTTAACAAAACACTGAATGGAAGGGGCTATTTATGTTGATTTGCGTATTCAAATATGTGAATATCTGGGAGGAGTCAGGGTGGGGCTGTAGGTGGGTGCGTGTGCATTAAAATTCATGTGCATTGGGATTTATAAAGGGGAAGTGCGTTTGACTTTGCTCACGCACAGCTTTATGCATCTGATTTTTTTGTGCATACGTACATTTCCAGTTTTGTCTGTGCATGTTTTAGTGCGAATTCTATGCACGTGTTATATAAGATGTGCAAGGCTGACAAAGACCTGTCAACACAGACTCAAAGCTGTCATGGCTGCCAAAGGTGCATCTAGTAAATACTCACTTAGTGGTGCTTAACACCTATGTGATCAAATATTTAGTGTTTTATTTTTGTAACATTAGACCAGTTTGCAGAGATTGGTTTAACTTTGAATTTAAATATTGTTTTTCTTTTGATAAATGTCATAAAAGCTCAAAACATCCATTGTAATTAAATGTTGTATAACAATATCTTGAAATCGTCCAAAGGATGAATACTTTAGTGTAGGAACTGTATTTTTATTTGAATAAACTGTGGTCCCCGGCCGGGGCTGGAGCCCGGCCGGGACGCCCAGGAGGAGGGCTTGTGCCTCCTCCAGACCGCGAGGGGGCGTCCGTCCTGGTTATATTGGGGACCACGGGTACAGGGCTTGGAAGCCCAGCCCTGTAGGGACCCGTGGTCACCGCCAGGCGGCGCCCCGATGCCGGTTTACCCCGTGTGGTCTTTGGCCGGGGATGGAGCCCGGCTGGGACGCCTTGGAAGCCCGGAGGAGGGCGTGTGCCTCCTCCAGACCGAGAGAGGGCGTCCTTCCTGGTTATGCAGGAGGCCTCGGGTAGGGGACTTGGAAGCCCAGCCCTGTAGGGACCCGTGGCCACCGCCAGGCGGCGCCCCAGTGCCTATTGATCCCGGGATCCCGGCACTTCTGCCACACCAGGAAGTGCCGGGGGGAAGACGAAAAGGGATACACGGACGGCTTCCGGGTGCGCAGCCGGCACTTCCGCCACACAGGGGTGTGGCCAGGACTAAGTGCCGGGAAGCAGCTGGAGCCCATCCGGGTTCCCATAAAGGGGCCGCCTCCCTCCAGTCATTGGTGGACGTCGGGAGGTAGCAGGACTGAACTGGAGAGAGAGGACGGGAGGCGGCCAGGAAGGCACAAAGACTGTGGGCCCTGGACTTTGGGGAAATCGGTGCAAGAGGCACTGGGGTTTGTGAGTGTGCACTGGACTTTTATATTTGTATATAGTGTAAATAAACAGTGTGTTGGGTGGAAAAATGTTGTCCGTCTGTCTGTGTCCGGGCCAGCTTTCACAAAACCTAACATGCAACTGCAGGGCAGAGATAAAAAGGTCACACAGATCACAGAAAAGCTGCATATCTTTTGTCCCAGCAAAATGGTTCATCTTCCCACATTGCACAAGAACAGATGGAATGATGGGCTTTTTGGAGGAACTGAAAAACAACTTTCACACTTGTTTTGATCATTTCTGCATCCCCATAGAAGTGATGAGTTTTGTGAAGTGAATTTTGAAGGAGAGTTTACATTAAAAGCAAAGATGCTGATAGTATCATGGATGAAGTATCTTTATAAGTGGAACTCACTCACATTCAGTCATCAGATGACGCGAGGCAATCATTGCGACAGGCAAGGTCTAAAAATTTCTGAACAAATTAAATGAGTCAGGAGAAAACTCCTCATTCAAGGAGGTTTGTGCTGTTTATCTTAACAATGTTTGGCTCAGAGTACACAGGTGAATCAGCACTTTCACCTATGAATGCCATTAAGACAAATAATCGCACATCCATCAGTTGCCAGCCCGTGCACCATTGTCTTTTCATTGCACTGTCAGCTAATGAGCCTGAAGTCGCTGCTATTGTTAGACTGAAAAAGGGAGATTTTTCTCATTAGCTAGCAAATGCAGCTCAAGTAAACGAGATATAAACAGTTAGGTAAAAGAGCGAAACCTACTGTATGTGAGGATATATTGTGCCAATTAAAAATTTGAACTTGCTTACATTTTTTTCACAGAGTGCTTGTCTTTTGATGTGTCTTTTGATACATTAATGTG
Organism: Polypterus senegalus; assembly: GCF_016835505.1. NCBI lineage: Eukaryota > Metazoa > Chordata > Cladistia > Polypteriformes > Polypteridae > Polypterus > Polypterus senegalus. The sequence goes on from NC_053160.1 coordinate 158,386,686, forward strand.
GACTGAGAGATATGCAGTTGGCAGATGAAGGATATAAAAGAGAGAGTAAATGGATTGCATGTTCCTTGTTTGAAAAAGTCTCTCTATAGATGAAAAGAATGAATTATGAGTGAAAATGATAAACAGTGAGAGACTGTAAACACAAATATATTTTGGAATCCAAATTCCCTTATGTAATTTCTCATGATATAACCCTTTAACAATTACTAAGCTAACTGAACATGATGAAAGGACAAGATAAGCTATTTTTTTCAGTTTCTTGAGAAATAGTGGCATCTTTATTATAATCTGGCTCCCACTCAGAGCTAACTGAAGAGCCCAAACTTACCAATTGCTTGTTAATCAACATAAAAACTATGTTAAAAAAGGTAAATAAATAAATACAAATCCTCAGCTATGCTGCTCTTGCACTAACTGTCTGTGCATCAACGTCTGTGATTTGGAAATTGCAGAGGGAGAAATACCGTTTAGATTAAATAGGCTGAAATCAAGCAAATAACCAGGACCAGATAATATTTACCCTTGGGTTCTTAAAGAGGTTAGTGGTACATATATAAACCCTTGGCACAAATTTTTATGAAGTTACACTGCACTGGGGAAATTCTGAAGGACTGGAAAGTGGAAAATATTCTATTATATAAAAATAGTGATTAGACAGATCCAAGCAACTATAAGCTATTGAGCTTATTGTACATCACAGGTAAATTAATGAAAGGAATTATGATGGGAAAGATTGAGCAACACATGGCAAGAACAGGCATTTTACTGAACAGTCAGCATTGGTCCAGAACAGGGAGGTCATGTTTTACCAACATGCTGAAATTTTATGAGGAAACAGCAAAAGGATATAATTAAGTGGAATATATTATTTTATTTATCTTAACTTTCAGAAAGCACTTGATAAGGTGACACATGAGAGTTTGAGCATCAAACTAAAAGAAGTGGGAGTGTAGAGTGGGAGTGTAGTGTGCAGATGGATGCAAAATTGGCTCATATACAGGAAACAAAGGGTCAAGGTGTGAGGAACGCTATTGGAATTGGCTGACGTTAACAGTGGTGTTCCACACAGTTCAAGTCTAAGGCCACTGCTATTTTTAATATATAAAAAATGATTTGCATAGGAATTTAAATAATAAGATGGTTAAGGTTCTAGATGATACCAAGATATGTGGATTGGCAGATAATCTGGAATCCGTTATATCAGGGGTGCCCACACTTTTTGGGCTTGTGAGCTACTTTTAAAATGACCAGGTCAAAATGATCTACCTACATTAAAAAAAAAAAAAAATATATATATACAGTAATACCTCCTCGATCGCGGGGGTTGCGTTCCAGAACCCCCTGCGATAGATGAAAATCCGCGAAGTAGAAACCATATGTTTGTGTAGTTATTTTTATATATTTTAAGCCCTTATAAACTCTCCCACACTGTTAACATTACTAGAGCCCTCTAGACATGAAATAACACCCTTTAGTCAAAAGTTTAAACTTTGCTCCATGACAAGACAGAGATGACAGTTCTTTCTCACAATTAAAAGAATGCAAATATATCTTCTCTTCAGGAGCAGAGAATTTCAGAGAGAGAGAGAGAGCGCTTGCAAAGAAAAGCAAACAATCAAAAAATCAATACGTGCGCTTTTAAGTTTGCCGCTGCATTTTTTAGAGGAGTATCTTCTAAGCAAACAGCCTCTGTGCAAACAGCCCCTCTGCTCACATCTCCTCCGTCAGGCACAGAGAACGTCAGAGAGAGAGAGAGCCAGCGCGAGATTAAAGCAAACAATCAAAAAATCAATAAGTGTGCTTTTGGAAGCACCGCGATAAAGCGGCATTTCTTAGAGGTGCGTCCGTATCCACTAGGCAAACAGCACCTCTGCTCACACCCCCTCCGTCAGGCGCAGAGAATGTCAGAGAGGGTGAGATAGAGGCAGAGACAAGCAAACAATCAAGCACAGCGCGGGAAGCATATCTTATAGCATTGAGGAGTTTTAGTTAATATATAATACATGCTCTGATTGGGTAGCTTCTAAGCCATCCGCCAATAGCGTCCCTTGTATGAAATCAACTGGGCAAACAAACTGAGGAAGCGTGTACCATAAATTAAAAGACCCACTGTCCGCAGAAACCAGAACCAGCGAAAAATCCATGATATATATTTAGATGTGCTTACATTTAAAATCCGCGATAGAGTGAAGCTGCGAAAGTCGAAACGCGATATAGCGAGGGATTACTGTATATATATACACTGAGTATCAGAGGTGGGTAGTAACGAGTTACTTCTAAGAGTAGTTTTACTGCACCATACTTTTCACTTTTACTTGAGTACATTTGTGAAGAAGAAACGGCACTCTAACTCTGCTACATTGGGCAACACTCGAATTGTTACTTTTTTCCATTAGATAAAGTCTGACAGACAATTTTCAGTCTGCTCTGTGTAGCGTATTCTGTCAAATTGCGCACACGCCTTCCATGTCTCCAGCTGTGACACGAGGTTTTGGATGTCCCCCAAATCAATTGAGGACAGATGTTGCATTTTTCGTTTTCGTGAGCTAATCATATTGACCATGGTTTTCTCTTTTCCTTACAGCTGTAAATTAAGCTCATTAAACATGTTGGTCAGATCAGGAAAAAAATGCCAAGTCTACCAGCCATTGATCGTTATTAAGTTGCTTGTATTCTGCATGTTTAATGAGGAGGAGAAACTTCTTTTTCTCCGGCGAGGGGTCTTGAAATGTCAGCAGGAATTTCTCTCTAGCCATCTGCCTCAACAAAGGCATCTTTTGTCATCTCTCCATCTTGGAAAGAATTCTTATGCTTAATGATCGAGTGATTCACCCGGAACAATGTGTCGGTGTGTCTGCCTTTGCTTTTGAATTCAGCCGAGTGAAAAATGACGGCTGTCCGATTAACTGCGATTTTAGTTCCCTCTCCTTTCTCTGTCTCAGATCGCTTTTCGGAAGAAAGTCAGTTTCATAGTTTTTTATGAACAGTTCGAAAGTGCCTTACCACATTTTACTTCTTTGGAATAGCAATGATAGATTGACAGATCAGACAAACTCACTTTGATTGTGAAATTGTGAGAGAAAAAAATTCTCTTCCAATTCCACATCCAGCCCATAACCACCAATTTTTTTTTTAAATCTGTTCTTTAGTCGATAGAAATTGGAAGGCTAACTTGATCACTTAGATAGCCGGAGTTTTCCAGTAGCTTGCGCGTTTGATCATGTGGGCAGGATGACCAATGTGTTAGAAGAAAAGAGATCTCTGACTGGTCGCCCTGTATGTCAATCAAGTGGCAAATGCCATAGGGAGTATATATGATAGACTAACATTTAAAAAAAAAAAATTTTGAATGCAACGTGATCTACCTGCACCACCTTTCCGATCTACCGGTCTATCGCAATCGATGTATTAGGCACCTCTGCGTTATATCATTACAGAGAGACTTGGACAGCATACAGGCTTGGGCAGATTTGTGGCAGATAAAATTTAATGTAAGCAGATGTAATATTACACATAGGAAGTCAAAATGTTACGTTATAATACACAATGGGAAGACTGAAAATCTAAAGTTCACCTTATGAGAAGAATTAAGGAGTCCTAGTGGACTCTATACTATAAACTTCCAGACAGTAATCAGAAGCCATTAAGAAGGTTAACAGAATGTCAGGATATATAGCATCCTGATGTGTGGAATACAAGTCAATGGAGGTCATGCTCAAGCTTTATAACACACTGGTGTGGCCTCATCTGGAGTATGGTGTGCAGTATTGGTCTCCAGGCTACAAAAGGGACATAGTAGCAGCAGAAAAAGTCCTGTGAAGAGCAACTAGTTTGATTCCTGGGCTACAGGAGATGAATTATGAGGAAACACTAACAGCTGAGTCTTTTCAGTTTAAGCTAAAGAAGATTAAGAGGACACATAATTGAAGTGTTTAAAATTATGAAGGGAATTAGTACAGTGGATTGAGACTGTTATTTTTAAATGAGTTTATCAAGAATATGAGGACACAGTTGGAAATAGTAAAGGGTATATTTTGCACAAACAGGAGGTTTTTTACACAGACGAACACATGGAATAAGTTACCAAGTAGTGGTAGACAGTAGGACTTTAGGGACTTTCAAAACTTGACTTGATGTCATTTTGCAATAATTAAGTGGATAGGACTGGTGAGTTTTGTTGGGCTGAATAGCCTGTTCTTGCCGAGATTGTTCTAATGTTCTAATCAGTTAAGCAGTGGGTAAGTAATAAGGAGTAACAAAATGAAGGATTTGAAAAACCACTGCTCATTCAGGAATCCAAAGCAGCACAATTAGTGAGTTGGCATTTCGTAACTGAAAAAATATGATGTCTACTTTAGAGACTGAATTTTGGAAGCTGAAAAACAAATGTGTCTTTCCAGTACTATGATGGCATCATCCCAAATAAGGATACATGATGAATTTTGACACTTTGGAATAATTGAATATACAGGAAACCTGCTTTGATTGCTAGATGGAGAATGGAGTTCCTTAGGTATTTGTGTATGAGCCTAATTAAAAGTAAAGATGTTAAACTTGAATGGTCTGGGTTTTTGGGGGCACCCTTTGACAGTTGTTCAATAGATGTCGCTTGTTACTTAACATTGATTTTAAAGCTGCTGCACACTGCAGAAGACATTCCTTCTTTGTGCTTTTTGTGACAGAAAATCCAATACTCTGAATCTTCATATCTTTCACTTCACAGTCGAATGCCTCCCCCCTTTGAATCTCTTAGACATATATGAGTGAGCTGATTTTCTTTAAATCATTTTATAATGCAGATGTTAAAACTACTCTGACAACAAAGGTCAAAAGAGCTATACAAAAGAAATGCTCTAAAGTCAGCTAATAGCTTTTAATATGCAGTTGGCATTGTCTTTTTATTAAATCTCTGCTGGCAATTTTGTTGAATAAAGTTCTCTCAATAAATCAAAGCATGGACAATAACAATTATTGACCTTATGACTGCTACCAAAAATGAGGATATATATATAAAAAAAAAAAGAAAAGCTAAACAAAAACGCAACATCTATACTTTAATGAGATAAAGTTAACAAACACCACAAACCTTGCATGAAGTCTTTATTGGGTGCACAGGTTAAAACTGGAACAAAATACATTCATTAGTCATCATCAGAAATGTATTTGATTTTTGTTCTTTAAAATCATTTATTTTAATTAACATGTGGTTGATTCTTTTCACAAATCAAAGTGCGCCTTATGCATACTGCAGTCTGTAACCACATTGACTGTGTAGCTGTCCAGCATCTGCACAGACACTTTCTTTGCATTCTCACGTTCTTAATTTCTACCATGTATAAGAGGCATTTATACAGTTTGGGATGGTGCTGGGTCTCCTGCTTTAGTTTGTGTAGTTTGTACATGGTTGGGACCTCAGTGTTTTAAATAATGCCTTTTTACTTTTTTTCATAGGGTGTAGTAACACAGTCTGTTCCAACTCTCCTTCAAGACAGAGGGTTTTTAAGTAATCAACAGAAGTTGGGAAACCTGTGCAAACTGGTTGCTTGAACTTCTTCTTCTTTCGGCTGCTCCCTTTAGGGGTCACCATAGCGGATCATCTTCTTCCATATCTTTCTGTCCTCTGCATCTTCCTCTGTCACACCCATCACCTGCATGTCTCCTCTCACCCATCCATAAACCTTCTCTTAGGCCTTCCTCTTTTCCTATTACCTGGCAGTTCCATCCTTAGCGTTCTTTTTCCAATATACCCAGCACCTGGTGGGCTGCAGTGGCTGCAGGCTTTCATTCTAACCCTTTTCCTAATCAGCAAGCAGTTTTCACTGCTATTTAACTCCTTTCCCTTCATTTTAATTGCCCTATTTTTAATTCAGTCCTCTGAATTGATTTGTTTCTTCATTAAATGACAGCCAAACAGAAATGAGATGTGAACGAGCCAACAGATGACCAGCTAACCAGTTTCTTAATGAGAAGTCATTTCTAGCTGTTATTTAAAGCTGTTTTTGAATATCAGGACTTGTTGCTGCTGTCATTCTGCCATAGCAGACTGTTGATTTTGTGTTTTTTCTAAGACCACTGTCAAGATGACTTAGTGACCTGAGCAGACCAACATGACCGAGAACTTTACCTTTCTTTATTTTCAGGTCTCATTATTGTTTGGCTGCTCATTAAGGAAAAAGAAACAACTAAGGAGTCTGAGTCCCGTCAATTAAAACTAAGGCAAAACAAGTTAATCAACAGCAAAAATGGGTCACTAATTAAAAAGATGGTTAGAATGAAAACCTGCAGCCATTGCGGCCCAACAGGACTGGAGTTGGACACCCCTGCCATAGGTGATGTTTATCTTAAAGATTTGAATTCCAGTGTGAAGATACATGGAGTAAGAGAAGCATTTCGGGTACAGAAAAAATGTAACCTCAGCTCAGTCCGTTGTATATTATACCACTAAGTAACTCTTTCAGCACAGTAATCCTGACCTGTTCTTGCTATTTGCAGTATAATTAGCCTCTCCGTGCACCATAGAAATGCACTCCACAGTGCAGTCCTTGTTGTATGCCCAGTGGCTGTGATCTTCTGTTCGTAGATAAGCTTCAGCTCCCTTTCTAAACCAATGCTAGGTGTATATCTCTGGGGTAGCTGGACCTTTCTTGTGTAATTAATTATTTCAAGCAGAGTTTAGCTGCAGGTTGATAACGGCCGTTCTTTATAATAAGAATCTGCAGATAATATCTCGTCTTATCTCATTTTCTGAAACTGCGTTTCCTGGTGAAGGTTGGAGTACAGACAATATTAGTTTAGTCAATTCAGACTTATATGTTCTTACATAATTGCATTCCTCTTCTATTCACTTTCATAGTAGTAACATTTTTTGTATTATGGTTCATTTACCTAGATCAGCAGGAAGAGGGTGCTGCTGTAATGACCTGCTGGTGCTTTCCTGGTATTGTATTGGCGATCCAGGTAGCTGGTAGACAAGTAAAAGAAGAAAGTATAAAATTGGTGTAACCACTGACCAGATAAAATTTTTAACAGTTAACTGATTGTTTCTCTGTTTTACGACAGACAAGTTCGTAGATTCGCCAATACTTTACAAAAGGGGGTTATGAAAGTCCAAAACATTGTACAGTTTAATCTGTTCAAGACATTTCAACGCAAAATGAACTGTCTTGTACATTTCATTGAAGAATAAATGTGCCAGATTTTAATAAAATTGGTCCAGAGGGCCTGAGTTGTTTCATGAGGTCAGACAGATAGACAGGGCTATTGCAGTAGGTGCTTCTCAAATTACATGTGAAAACATCAATTAGATAAGCAGCCCAGAAAAATACAAGAATGAGTTTACACCTGAACATTTTAACTGGAAAATGAGGTGTACAAATTCAATGAAAGCAAAGGATTAAAGAACCTAAGATGAGTACCATCCAGGATCCTCTGATAATTATGGAGAGAGTTTTTAAATCCCCAGACTAAGTAGATTTAGTACTCAGGACAGTGGAAGCTGTACAAGCACTGAACACAAGAACTATTTAGACAATCACAAATTATACACAAAAGAGCGTGGGAAAAGAATGAAGTGGTGGGGATCTGTTTGCAACTGAACATTATCTCAGATGACGACTAGTGAACAGACCAAAGAAGAGAGTTCCAAAGATTAGATCCCACAAAAGTGGCTAAATGAGCATTACCCAGTGCAACAGCACAAAGTCGGTATCAAATATTCCATATCAAAAATCAACTAATGCATCAATAGGCACATTGATATTTGCAGCAAATAGCTGTTCAAGTCAGCAGCAGAGTTGTGAAGCTGTTTGAATATCTAAGAGTAAACCAGTATAGACAAGCAGCCAGGCCACTCATGTATGACAGAGGCGCAGTGTTTGAGCAGATAAAACTTTTGTAGCAGCATTTTCATTCTATTAAAATGTATTGAAGGTCTGTGTATTAATCTATTAAAATTGAAAATGCACAAGTTCAAAAAGCATGAATAAGTACGTCTGCATCTGAGAAGATGATCAAATGAACCACAATGCATGATTCAAAGGTCATTGTTTTGCTAAGTCTGACAGTATTAGTCACAGGAAACTTCCTTACAATTTAATCAGAACCAAAGGTTCAAAAGTCAGAGTAAAGCATTTTGCAAAATGCGTTTATATTTGTTGTTTTGCTTGCTGTTTTGTCTGACTGTGACCCTCCCTAGTTTTCAAGATAACAAAGACATCATAATATCATCATAGTAAACCTCACATCTGCTCACACTGTAGAATGTAAGCACACATGTCAAGTAACTTTGGAATAATATACATGCACTAGCATTTGACTTAATGGTGAGCATTTTTCCCATTAAAGTGGCTAAGAGAGACAACAAAAAATCTAACAGGATTCCTGTTCATACAGAAGGCCAGGTGCCAGCGTCATTCCAACTCCAAATCGTAACATCTGTTTTGCTGATTTTGCATTTTTGTATGTTGCCATCTTATACTTTGAGAATGTTACTTTGGTAGTCTGGACAGCTTTGTTTATTTCTGTGTGCCTTTGTTCATTTGTCTTTTCTTGCATTGTGATGTTTATTTGTACTCTTTAGGAGCTGTTTTTATAAGTAGTCACTTAAATCTAACCATGCAGGAGCAGGTAAGCAAAACAAACCATTATAAGTTTGTAATGGTCAGCTGGGACCCTTGCCTAGCCGGACACACCCAGAGACTGGAAGGACTGGGAGAGGAGTAGTATCCTCCCTGGAACACAAGAGGGCTTTTCTACCCTGGTGGGTGTTGGGGCCACGGGAATAGAGCTTGGAAGCTCAACTCTGTGGAGGCCCATGGCCACCACTAGGGGGTGCCTGGCCATTTGTTAAGCCTTGGACTGCAACTCTTCCGCCACACCAGGAAGTGCCGCAGGAAGGTCACCAGGGAGCACCTGTAGCACCTCCAGGTAGAATATAAACGGGGCCGCCTCACTCCATTCGAGGAGCCAGAGTTGGGAGGCAGAGGACAGAGTTTGCAAGAGAGGATTGAAGGCAGCAGTAAAAGAGAAAGAAAAGAGACAGTAAAGGAAAAGAAAGAAGGTACTGTGAGCTTATTTGATTGATGATTTATGCACCTTGTGCGGTGCTAAGGACGAAAAATTAAAATGTGTGTGTTTTTTGGACTTGTGTGTCTTGTGTCTGTCTATGTTAAAGGGCTGATCTTCCACAAGCTCTAAAATATGGTGTTTCAATCAATAGCCTTTTTCATAAGACACTGTTTTCTAGGAGTCTATCTGTCAGGACATAAAACCTAGGAAACCAATAGGAATATATATTTTATACTGAAAATGTTATTATTATTATTGGGCAGTTTCATAAGAAGTTAAGCTTTTTCTGCTGCTCAGATGATCTAATGAGAACAAATCAGATTTACTTGTAATGAGTTTTAGGAAGCTTGCAAAGAAGCAGGCCTCTTTTCCATGCTGGATATGCACTTGAAAATTATTTTTACTTAACAGTGTTTTTTGTCAGAATAGTAGTGGAACACGGTATCATACTGACAAATAAATTAGTCCAGCAACAGTATGTACATGTTAAAAATAAAATGACTAAATAGTAGTTGTAGCAGTAATATTGTCAAAAGCACGGAGTATAGTGAAATTCTTACTTGCATATCCAAATTGCACGGAAACAAGTTGACACTCTCCTGTGCCATGACACAGTAGGCCATAGGTGAATGTCTTTACCATTGAAGACAGCTAACTGCATGCATCAATGAAGGCAATGTGATATCCAGAGGCAGCAGCCTCGTATAACTCTTCACGTTTTACAGATTAATGTTTTGTATTATAGGAGAGGGCTCTCTTGGCAGACACCTCACAAAGAGTACCTTGATATAATACAAATGAACTAAAAATGGTGTTAAGCCACAGTTTATTCCCTGGTTTATATATATTGACTGTTTTATTGAATTAATATTTTTATGCTTTTATGCTTCTTCATTATTTAGTATTTGTGTATTGTGTCTTTATATTTATATATTGGGACATGTGAGTCATTGTTTTGCACTCCAAAGATGAGGCTAAGTCGCAGTACTTTAGCAAAACCAGCTTTATTTGACTTGAAACAGAAACAGCAAGGTTATTTATTGTAGTGGGATCTACCATTTTATTACACACAGACACAGCAAACAGGCAGGGTCAGGGTCAGGTCAGTGGCTAAGTTATAATATTCCCTGCATCTCCCATCGGGTGACCAGTGCTGTGCGCGTGGCAGCAATCAGCTTGTAGTTGCTTCTATGGTGCTGCAGACCTGGGATTGCCTCGGCAATGGACATGTAACCCTGAACAGACACGGTAATCACACTTCTGCGTGTCATTCCATTGGGGAGAGTCTCAAAAGAGTGTAGAGATCTCAGAGATGGGCAGTTGCGCTTCTGCGTGTCGGCCCGTTGGGAAGAGTCTCAAAAGAAGTCCCACACTGTACTTTGCAGGTGGAACCCTGGAAGGTGGAGCTAATCTTTGTGACAACAATAAACTTTCAAGAGGGATAAACAAAACAAACACGTTAAAGTATAAAACACAAGATATAAAACTATAACCTGTTTCCTTTTTGATTCTGCCTGTATTTGTAATTGTTACCACTGCTTCTCAGGAACCTTCACTTACCCAGCATCCTTGCATCATATCAAGCAATCTCTTTTCCTCTGTCACTGTATTTTTCTCTTATGACCTCCCTACCTTCCATTAGTTGAGCATGTGTTCCATTCTTCAACATATGCTCCCCTCAACTTGGATAACTTCCACAAAAACCCCAAAATCACCTCTGGGGCCAGGAGTAGCCTTCCATTTGAAATGTAATAGGCAAGATGAAATAATGGAGAGACATGTCAGGTCAGGTCAGGTTGGGGAGCATACACTGGTACAGAGGATTGCTGCACCCACCACATGACAAAACAGTTTGGGATCCTGGTTGGCAACCCCCCAAGCAAACATGTGGTCCAGTCCCACCCTCCAGAAATTACCCTCTATCTGCCACAGCCAGGTTTTACATGGGTGTCCCCTTGGCCTGGTCCAGCCACTTGGGTCTTCAACAATGAGGATCCTGTGAACCGATTCACCCTCAGGGAATCACACCACATGGGTGTAGTAATGTCACTGAAGCTCCCTCACAATGCAGGTAATGTGCCTCATTCAGGACTCCATGAGCAACTGCTCATTTGACACAAAGCCAAACCAACAGTACTCAAGGATTCTCAGAAAAGACACAGTGCCAAAGGAGTCCAGTCCGTCTCAGGTTACTGGATAATATCCATGTCTCGCAACCATATAGCAAGACAGGAAACACCAGAACTCAAAATACTTGGAACCGCGTCCTTTTGAATAGATATCAAATATCACCTATTGTAATAGACAAGAATAAAACATGGAGAGATACTGAAGTTGAAATTAATAATAATTTAATTTGTCAACATTTTTAATTTGTCCATTTTTAATTTGTCAAATTTATTTTCGAGGAAGCGTTTTTTATTATATTGACATCTGTTCTTAACTTTGATTCACTCCAATAACAGAAGTACCAAGGATATCTTCCAAGTAGTCTAATTTAATTATCTGTTACTTTTAATAAATGTATTTTTGCTCATGTATCACACATCCCGTGTTACAGGTGTGACTTCCTTAAATTCATATGGACACATCAACAGAACCCAGTCGCACACAGACATTCACTCTTGAGTTGCTTTGGAGGTACCAGTTAACATAAACAGTACATCTTTAGGCATGTGGGAGGAAAATTGCACAGGTACAGGGAGAATAAGGAAACCAGACAGAAACAATGACTGGGTGAAAGAGATGGACACTGAATCTAAAGTACTACTGTGTTACCATTCTCTCCAATCAAATAAAATGTATAAAAGTGACAAAAAACTGGCAATATTAAAGTGTTGGGGACCTAAAGAGCTTCATTGACTGCTGGCAAAGGGGTTGTTTGTGCAGCAACAGAAAAACGTGTAATGCTATATATGCACTGGAGACCCTGGCATGTACAGTACATCCTCCTTGGAGATTGTCTATAAAATTTACACCCTCTTCAGGTGAGTAAGCAGAAGGGCAGTGGCTGACATTTGCATGGAGTTGACATCTCCACTCCTTGTGCCACAAAACACTTGCAAGTTTGTAGCAAAATATAGCATCATCAGAAAGTAATCAGACATCTTCACTTTTTTCACATTTTGTTAGTTTGTAGCCTTGTTATAAACTCTTAATGCTCAATATCCCAGAAAAACAAAGTGAAAACAGGGTTTTAGGAATTTTTGCACATTAAAAATAAGTGAAATAGCACATTGATACAAATAGTCACTCCCATTCTATTTATCATCACTGACATGTTTCTATACCTTATTTGGTGCCCACCTGTGGTCAAGTCAATCGATTGGATATGAGCAGATAATGTTTTGTAGCACAGAAGATACCCAAGAGCACAGCAGTGTCTATAATTCTTAAATGGAGTAAGTTTGGAACAACCATAACTTTTCCTAGAGTTCAGTGCCTCTCAATTTGAGCAAACATGGGAGAAGGTCTTGTTAAGAGAAATGACCACGAAACAAATGGTCACTCTGGCTGAGTATCAAAAAATCTCTGTGGAGATGGGAGACACTCTCAGAAGGACAACTATCATTACTGAGCTTTTTGGAAGAGTGGCCAGACAACACAGAAAAACCTACTTAGTGTTTGTATAATGGCACGTAAAGGACCATGGACCTTGGACTATAAGTAACAAGAATCTCCGTCTGGTCTGATGAAACCAAGATAGACCTGCATGGGCTAAGCATTATATCTGGAGGACATCAGGCACTGCTTACCACCTATGCAATAGTATTCCAATTGTGCAGCATGATTGTGGCAGCGTCATGCTGTGGAGTTATTTTTAAGCAGCAAGAGAGAATAGACAGGGTTGAGGGCAATCTGAGTGGAGCAAATTTGCAGAGATATCCATAATGAAAACCTGCTTAGAGCATTTTGAATCTCAGACTGGCTTCCAACATGACAATGACCCTAAGCACAAGGCAAATACAACATACAAGTGGCTTAGGGACAATTTTGGGAAAGTTTTTGAGTTGTCCAACCAGAGCTCATGCACGAACCTAATCAAACATCTGTGGGGAGATCTGAAAATAGCTTTTCACTGGCAGTCTCCATCTAACCTGACAGAGTTTGAGAGGATCTGTGGAGAAGAATAGCAGAAAATCCCCAAATACAGGTGAGCAAAGCTTGTTGCATCAAACCGAATAAGCCTCTGGGCTGTAATTGCTGCCAAAGAGGCTTCAATGTAGTACTGGTACTGGTTAGAGAGGCTGAACACCTATGTCATTGTAATATTTCAGTTTTTTTCTTTTTTTAATATATTTGATACAATTTGTACAATCTTGTGTTTCCTTTGTCATTCTGACATATTGAGCATTGCTTCATGAGGGAAAATAGCACAAAGCTGAAACATAGAAGGTTGTGTAAAAAGTTATGGGGTTTGAATACTTTCTGAAGCAGCATACATTATAACAGAGCAGAATATGCTGCACAGAATTGTTTCATCTGATACACAGCAGCATAATATTTTGAAACCCACTTAATCCAGGGATAACTCTAGACAGGGTCCATCACATGCCCACTCATACACACACCCAGAATTATATGGGACCCACTCAGCGTCACCATTTAAACTAAGCTGTATGAGGCAACATTGGCTATAATCACCATTACCTTATCTTGAAACTGGACAAATTCAAAGTAAGTAATACATACTGATAGAACATTTTTCTGAAGAAACTTAAAAATAATAACATCCATCTTTTATGATCTGAATAGTTTTTGAGAAATGTGCTCCAATCCCAGTAGCAACCTGCAAAAGCTCAGAATGGGTTGCAAGGTAGTATATTATATACAATGTTTTGAAATTTATATTACTGGTGCTTTTACCCTTCATTTTTTTACTTCATAATTACATTTCTTTGAATGTTCCAACAGCATGAGAGTATTCAAAGCATGTAGTGCAAGCACCTATGACGACAGACTTGACTGATATGACTTTGAATTATACATATTTTTTGTCCGAAATGATACATATTTTCTGACTAGTACACATTCATTTATATTTTGATTTTATACATCTAGTGGGCCATTATAGCATACACTACATGCATTCAGTTTACAAAAGTAACCTTTACCTAATCTTAAAAGCAGCAATAATTAAAAGAAGACGTTACCACACAAGTAAGTAAATGTATCTATGTAAAGAAATACAGAATATTTGCCTGAAGTCCAAAAAATCCACTTTAACCGTTGTGGTTCATTAGTAATCCAATAAATAAAAATCAATTGAGAAATGTAATGAACAGATTTTTCCAGGTTTATCATGAATAATGGATTCAGGTATGCTGTTAGAGCTGGTTCATTTAGCACGCTGTTAGTTGTTATGGCTACAGACAGGGAGACCAGGGTTCACACAGTAGAGACTCACACTCCAATAATAGTTGTCAAAACACACAGCCTCTTTGAATTTCAATATGCGTGGCAATTTAGCATATACATGCTAAGATAGAAGCAAAGTTCATTTTTCCAAAATGCATATAATTTTCCATTTATTTTCATTATACTTTGTATTGATTTCTAAATGTCTGTCTGCTGTCAGGATGTGGTTATGATAAATAAGTCTTGCAACAATTTTCCAGGGCATACCTCTTAAGTAATATCTCTTATTTCGCATTTGATTCATAAATAATCACAAGGTTTGTGTAGCTTAACAAACACACCTCACATCTTGGAATTTTAGAACACCTTCTTGAAACTACCTGTAGAATGAAATGTAAGTTTAGGCTCAGCCCTCTGATATCTAAAAGGTAATCAAATTTAAATAACATTTGTTTGTGGTTTAAAGTGTCTTACGCAATATATGTAATAGTCAACAAGAAAATATTGTACATCTCAAAGTATTTGGCATACATTACTGTGTTCTTCTCAGAAGCTTCCCACTCTAGGAGCAGTCGGCATTGTCTTTCATTGTCCTGCTGCTAATGTTCTTGTGGCTCCCTTGTATCTTGTCAAGGCTTCTCTTAGGATTGCTACATACAAAATGCTGATACCTTTCCTTCACTTCCATCTTTCAGTTTCTAGTTTCCGATTCCTAGTTCTCTGCCATCTCTCTGTGAACATCATCTTAAACTCAAGATCTCACAGTCCAGTATTTTGTATTTAACCGTTTGCTTCTTGCACCATATCTTGCCCATAACACTAGAGTCCCTGAAGCCTACAAAAAAACTCATAATCCTACCCACCTTAAATTCCTTCGCACCTTTCCATTAGCATCTTTTGTTTTGTAAATGTGTCGATCAGCACAGACAGTTTGATATTCCGTCCCAACCACCGCCGCAGATCAACTCTATATCTGCGTGTGAGGTGCCTGGAATTGTATAGGGTAAATAATATATCGTTAATTGGAACACATGCATTTCATTTGTGTTCTGTGTTTACAATGATCTGGGTAAATTTAGGATGACAGGAGATGCAGGAAATGCAAGAAATGTTAAACACATACCTAAAGCAGAAACGTTTTTCATGTTCTACTAAAAATTCGCAAAATGCTGTCATGAAGTGTATAATTTGTCAAGACTGAAGTAGTAAGAATAAGAGCAACTCACTACTCAAAGTGTAGGCACCTGGAATCGAACCAGAGACATCTTGATTACGAGTCAGAAGTTCTTACCGCTGCACCACCCAAGCAGTAGTATCAATGTGGTGTCAATGTCGTACCCTAACCCGAGTTCTTTTTCTACAGTTATATTCTTGAATAAAAGCGCACTTGCTTTTTATACTTGCACCTTTTGTGAAAGTGTTTATTTGACTTCAGTCTTCACACATTATACACTTCATGTCTACATTTTGTCAATTATTACTAAAATATGAAAAATATTTCTTTTTTAGTTATTTGTTCAATATTTCTTGCATTTCTCACATTTCCTGTCACCCTAAATTTACATAGATCGTTGTAGACACAGATGAATGCATGTGTTCCAAATAACGATATATTATTTACCCTCTAAAACTCTTTTCACCTCCTTTTAACTGGGTGTGATGGCACACCATTTTGTTCATCCATTCATTAATAATAATATTAATATTTTCTTTACATTTATATAGCACTTTTCTCATTACTCATAGCATTCATTATCTTAACCCGGGACCAGGTCAGGGGCTGCTGAAATGTATCCCAGCAATCTTTGAGCACAAGGCAGAAACAGTCCCTTGACAGGGCACCAGTGAAACCGTTTATTTTGAATTCGTATTTTACAGGTCATTTTTTGTGGAATTGACTGCCATTTCTTTCAACCTCACATTGACTGCTTTAGTATCATTATAACCATGAAAGACAGACTGTGGTATAGCTAGTCCGCAGCTCAAAAAAAGGCAGTCAAATTTAGAATAAATAATTAATTGGCCGCCTTGAGTTCCATGGGTGTGTGTGTTCACACAGCTGCAGGAGGTTGGTGAGATATGATGCGTCTGTACGTGAGAGTGTGGTCTGCCTCAATTGCTTCATCGGTTTCCTGCAGTACGCAATTGAGAGCTGCGTCCACAGAGGGATATATGGAAGAGTCGGCACAAGAAAAGGAGAAAAGAATACAGAAGATAGGAAAAAAAGAAGAACATAGACTGGCCAGTGAGTGATAGGCTCCCCAGAAGGAGTAGCATAGCCAACCCACACCGTCACATTTGGTGGCAATGGTTGGATGAGCCGAGTCAGTGTGGACTGAAGAAAGGAGAAGAAAGCAGCAAAAGGGAAAGTTGCCTGACTGTAAAGAACCAACAGGAACCAAGCCAGAGGAGGATGTTTTCAGAACTGACCTTTTTAATGGACATTTATTTATTGATTGTTCTAACTGTCATTTTACAGTACTTGTTTTTTCAAAGTTCCTGTTTTACAAGGGGTTTTTTTTTTTTAACGAAAGGGTTTGTTTTAGTGCTTTTATTATTTAGTGCGGTCACTGGGCCAAGGCATAAACCTGGGCCACCCTTTGCACTGGGTTGGTTGAGGCATGGAGCCTTCGCATGCAACTGGAGGCTTAAAGGGGGGAGGTATGTGGTATAGTGGGTGTGTGAAAAACAATTAATTGGCCAGCTCGATCTTTGTGGGTGTGTGAGCATGTGTAGCTGGAGAAGGTTGGTGAGGTAATTGGTGCAAGATGCACCTGCACTTGAGGGTGTGATCTGTCTTAATTGCTTCATCTCCTTCTTGCAGTGCACGATTGAGACGCTGCACCTACGGAGGCATATATGGAATAATGCAGCACAAGAATAGGAGAAAAGAGAGCAGAAGGAAAGAAGTGAAATTCCCATGGCATGTAATCCCTTTTTCCAAATTTTCCTTTTTCCATTCTCGGGTCATAAATGCCAATCGATCATAAACCAGTCATACCCAAACAGCAGACCTTAATTTGAGTGAGTGTGCTGTGGTGAAAAGACACCTTTACAATCAGAAGCCTGATTGGGCTAATGGAGTCTCATTTAGTTCGAGTGGCTTTGAAGGTTGTTTTCTAGATTTCTAATTGGGGAAAGTTATGCTCTGGTAGCACTATGGGGGAAGTATTGGGAAACTAAAACTAAAAGCTAGCAAATTTTGTTTCACCATAGCTCCAACTTGATAAGAAACAATTGCGAGGCACATTAAAAAATGCTAGTAAAATAAAGGACTTTATCCAAAGAAACTAATATGGAGCTAAAATAAATCTTTATTAAAAATTAACACAATAAATGTTCATGCCTTAACAGAAAAAAACTACTTGTGACTTAAAGAGACTTCTTGCTGAAAAGACATTTTATCATGAAGATGACTTGGAAATGCATCCAACATTTATTTAAAAGTACGAAAGCTAAAAATCTCCATGTAATTGGTATGCTTTTTCCACTCTGGCATAGTTTCAATAGATGTTGTGTTTCCTGTTATGAACTCAGCCATTGGGCATGTTTAAAGGCAGCCACCTGTTAAATTACTTAGTTACTAAGCTGCTGGAATACAGAAAACATGTAAATGGAATTTCTTGGTGCTATGAAAACTAAAATCTTAAGGTCGGAAAGGCTGTTTTTTAAAATTATTACATATTTATGTAGATCGTTGTTTACTTCTTTTTGTAGAATCTCAACCAATTTTCATGTATTTTGCTAGGACATCTAGCATACAGACTGCTTAATAGTATAATAGAACCAGTATTCTTTTCTAAGATGAGCTCAAATAATGGCTGCTTCACAAGGCAATAAGGTAGGGGTTTGAATGCTTCTTTTTTATAAACGTCTCATGACAGTAGGCGGACATTCAGCTGAGTTCATTGGCAGACTTGCATGGCATTTTGCAGTATTGTTGTTATTTGACTTTGTTGAGATCCACTACAGAGTTCAGATAGCCTATGACAGTTGGAACATGGGACAAAAGCTTTTACATGCTTTAAAAAACTAAAATTATATTATAAAAGCACAACTGTAATTATAGGCTTTTTAATGTTAAATTATGCTTTTCAATTGTTGTTCCATCCTTAGGATTACATTATTTAATGGCACTGTCCTAAATTCAAACCCCATTTGCTCTCTGGGCATGCATGTTCTTCCAATGTCTGTGTTAGATTTTAGGATATTCCAGGTTTAATTTCACTGCTAGGTTATTGGTGATTTCAAATTGGCCCATTGTGCCCGTGTATGTCCAATGATGGACAGGCAACCTTTGATCCACTGTGACCCAGAATTAGATTAACTTGATTTGAAAAGGTTATGTTTCAAGTTAATGCATTGTGTTACTGTTAAAAAAATGGTCTTATATTTTTAATATTTGTAATAAACATTTAGCACTGTGCAAGTTTAAATGGATGATCACCCCATAAGAATCAATCAAATGGAAATTAATTGAATATTTTTTATACCCATGGCAATGACAAGTATATTGTTAAAGTTATTTTATATATTGTTGTATTATAAAAACAACAAATTTTCAACCATTTATTAAGATGCCCAATTATCTGCCAATAAATGTGATTTGTCTGTTGTAATTTAAAGATATATATCATTACAAAACATGCATTTCTGCTTTAAAAGAATAACTAGTAGTAGTAACACCACTAAAAAGAAGTGTACAATTAACATTAAAATAGAATAGTTGAAATAAATTTGAATATGCAAATCAATATAAATAGCCCTTTATGTTCAGCGTTTTGTGAAAAGACAATGGCAAAAGGACGGGGGGTCTTTCAACCAATGCAAAGTGGAGGCAAACAAAAATGTACTATTCGTTGGCTTAAGCAGTGGTATGAACAACAAAAGGAAGTTGACTGAATGATACAGAGTGTTGGAGAAACTTGAAAGTTCAAGTTCAGAAAGTCTTACAGTGCTCGAAATAAAACAGAAGTGGTCAGATATCAAAGTCGCCATGAAAACTCGAGTTGTAGCCCACTGTCTGAGTGTCATACAGAAGCGTATTAGGGTACAGAGAAAAGAAACAAAAAGGGAAACTGTGAAGAAAAATAGGTTGAAATGTTAACTTTAATCTCGAGAATTCCAACTTAATCTTTTTGTCATTAAAGTAGAACATCATAAACGTCATCTTAAAATTGATGTTTAATTTACTAGAGTTTCTCAAATTCCATCGTAGCTAATGTAGCATGTTAAATGCTTTGTATTCTCTGTGTTCTATATGTGTGAATCACTATGGGCTTTCTCTATTGTAGACCGGAGTGCATGGGCACCGAATACCAAACAGAACACATTACATTCATGATATCACAGCTCTGTGAACATTTCAGATTACTAAAATGTATACTTTTCATGATGAAATGCATTAAAGAATGTACTAAACATGGGGGCACAGTGTCACACTGGTATTCTCCATAACTTTTAAGGAACATTAAAAAATCTTCATAATACGTGCTTAATCATTCCAACCAACTATCCATTCAGGGTCGATCCAGTCCCAGCAAGCATACAGCGTGAGGCAGGAACAATCCCTGGATGGGGAGCCAGCTCATCGCTACTGCACCCCTACATGTTTAATTATTAACAATATACATTATACATATAAGTTAACAATTTATCTGTATTATGCAATATACATAATATAATGCATTTCATCTTAAAAATGATATCAAGTATACATCCTAGTATTCTAAGAGCACACAGAGGACAGCTCTTGGAAATCTATATCGACTTAGAAGCTAGTCATCATCATCTGTAAATAAATTGTATTTACATTGTAATTGTAAGTGAAGTGAATTGAATTGAATTCCTATATTGTCATTGTATGGTACATAGAAAATATGCAAATCCTCCATAAACTTATTTTCCTATAAAATGATAAAATAACAATAATAATAATACAATAAAAAACTATGAAAAATAAACTTTATGAAATCATAAGTACAATATACATGTGCATATTGTGCAGATAGTGCAAATGGTTCAGATAGTGACTCATAGTGAATATAGTGAATTATAAGTACAAACCACGACCACTTAATGGACTGATGGAATGCATTTATAGCTCATGTCATAAAGCTGTTTCTGAGCCTCACAGTCTATGCAGAAAAGGCTCTGAAGCACTTCACTGGGAGAAGTTCAAACAGATTGTTCTCATGGCTGAATGGAATCCATGCAGATGCTGGTGACTTTCCTGATGCAGCGTGTGCTATAAATATCCTCCAGAACTGGAAGCTGGATTTCGATAATCCTCTACACTAGCGACACAACCTGCCATAGAGCTTTCTGATCAGCTGCTGTAGAGCTGTGATTCCACACTCAGATAAAATGGGTTAAAATACTCTGAGTGGTGCACTGAGAGTAACAACGCTAAAGCAGCTTTGGTATTTGGAATAGCTTGGCCATTCCGTGGACCATTATATTGTTAGAGGTTGATTACAATGAATTACCTTAAATTTATAAACGATATGCAGTTAAATTCAGTGTATTTCATAAAGCTTGCGTCATGGATGTGAATCTAGAAAACAAAGGGAAACCACACAGGAACAGTAACACTGCCTTGACGCTGTGTGTCGTCAGTTTGCAAAAATGAGCAGAAACGTACGTATGCGGGGGGGTTGTTGATGTAAAAATGTATGTGGCTTTACGCCAAGTTTAGTTTTTATGTATCATGATGTAAGCATGGAAATGGGTATATGCAACATTTTTGTGCGTGTGCTCTGTTTATACATGATGCCCCTAGTAACCCCAGCTAACTGAATGCCTAATCCCTCCTGGGTTTCCTCCAGGGGACCTCTTTACACTCATGAGGATTCTGGAGCGTGCATGGGAGTATGCTCAATCAGTCTACATGTGTTTTATGCTCTAGGAGAAGGCATATCATCATATTCCTTGAGGGATTCTGTGTTTGCTTGGGAGAGTATAGGGTTACAGGGCCCCCAATAAGGGCTATGCAGTCCCTGTATAATCAGAGTGAGAGCTGTGTCTGCATATTCTGAAAAACAGCATTATTTTCAATAGGTATGGGATTCCGCCAGGGCTGTGCTTTGTCTCCTATCCTGTTTGTGATTTTCATGGACAGGTTACAATGGAGGTATCTGTGTTTTTAAACACTGCATTTATTATAATATATCTGAATTTGTGTTAAGACATCGTCAGAAAGAAATCAAATTTATCACTAACATTTATCAATACAGAATAAGTGATCTATGAATAATGGCTGTGTGGCCTATAAATGATGGTAACTACCAATGAGAAATATGTAAAATACATGTCTATTAACTTACACAGTTAGGTACGTACTCACACTCAGTTATTCTGGGTCAGATTAGCAAATACACAATTCTAGGATGTGGGTGACATACCTGCTGAAATCCTGCAGACAAGCAAACAAATAAGCAACCTTTGATCATGTACTACCTACTGCTCCACTGAGCTACACCATACTCATGTAGTGTGATGGTTATCAATATATGATACTAAAAAAAAGTTTTTAAGGTTTTCTTTTAATTTTCAAAGCTTTATTTTAAAAACAGCAGTCTTATTTGAAAGCAAAAAAAAAAAAAAATCAGCAATGCAACTACAGAGCCATTTTTATGTCAGGTTTTCTATATAATTATTTGCTATTTGGTTTTGGCAAAATGAGCAGCTTCCTTTGATTTATGCTACTTTCTAAATCAAGTCAGATGCAGCGGACAATTATTTTTAGATAAACATGTTATTGTACCTATAAAAAAGGTTAAGCAGTTGGTAATCATTTCATTAAGCTGATAAATTGCTTACACTTCCCTCTGTAGAACCAGCTGTTATATTATTTGTTCTGTTGACAGTGAGACACAAACATGTTGACAGAATTTATATTTCCTCTTTGTTTAAAACTCAGAATGCCTCATTTGCAAAAGAAGAATAAAATGTTGATGCCAAAATAAACCGTAAAGATTTCTGAGTTCTTCTCTTATTGAATAAATCTGTCTTGACACTGTAGTGATTGCAAGAAAATTATCTGAGTGAAGATAAGCATGTCTTCAATTTTTATATTTTGAGGCTCAACTTTGTATCCATTTTCTGTAAAACATTAATTGAATTTCCCTGGCCCAAGCAGCAGAGGTTTTACTGACTAGGACTGCAGTCCTTCAAAGGAGACATTCATAAAGAGCAAGTACTCCCACCATTTTCGTATAATTTTATTGTGTTGTTTAGTTTTTTTTTTCAAAATATTTTATATTGTTTTAGTCTCATCCATTTCAGGAGGTGGATGTCTGAGATAGAACTCCATTAGCAGCGGTGTTATTTTACCTTTTGTTTTATTATCATCCTGAGGTATCCTGTATTTACCGAACCCGAGAGGATTTAATTACAGCATATGCAAGTGTATACAAGCATGAGTAGCCAAAAAAAGGCTGAGAAAGAAATAGAAAAGACAGCTAAAGCTTCATCAAAGCCTACACAGGCATCAAGTTCAAGCTCAAGGTACGGCCTGCCAGAAACTGACCTGGAACAGATAAGTGAACGAACAGATCTCCTGGGACCTGACACTGCAGCACCAGCTCCAGTTGAGTGTAAGAGTGGGAGCAAAACTGCAAGTGAGTCGGGTCAGGAGAAATCATCGATTCCAGGAGGTTCAAACTGAGCATGGCCTTACTATCTGTGCTGTCAACCACCCATGTGTCAGTGGCACCAACTCCAACTGGGCTTGCTACTCAGCCCACAGAGCGTGAAGAAGACTGAAACAAACAGTTCGAGCTGAAGGTAACAATCACAATGATTATTGCAATAACTACTGCACTTTAGGGGGACGGGACATAAATGACTTAAAGGTAATATAAAGGTTGCAAAGGATATAAGGAAAGATATAAAGGATATAAACATGACAAATGTGAAGCTGCTTCAGGATGTTAAAGACTCAGAGAAACGTTTAAGTAATCGCTTTGAGGCAACCTGTGTGCTAGAAAAAATTGAGGAAAAAATACAGAAAAATGTGAGTAAGGTTGAGAATAAAATGAAAGCACTTGGTGCTTAGGTTGAAGACGTTAAGCAAATGTTAACAACTTGCACTGAAATTAGTTGTGCTTGGAGATAGACTAACTGTGCTGGAAAGCAGATATATAAGAAATAATATCAGAATCGAAGGTCTCCCTGAAAACGATGAAAGTCCAAACCCACTGAAATTCATAGCTGAACTATTCTCCTTTAAATAATTGGAGAGGACTTCAAATCAGACACCGAGATATCAGCAGCTTACCGCATAAGTGAAACGAATGCCTCAAAACCTAGAGGCCTCATTGTATGTTTCAATGAATTACAATTTAAAATAGATGTGATGTCACTTCTCAGATTTAAACAAGAGATTATATTTGAAAATAACAGCATTCACATTTTCACTGATTGTTCATCTTCAACAGCTGCTAAACGTGCCACATTTTACACCATTAAACACTGCTTACACAAAGCCGAATTTAAATACGTTTTGTATCCCGCTAAATTAAGAGTGGATATTCAAGGCAAGTTCTACATTTTTATTTCTCCAGGTGAAGCAGAAAAAGAGCTAAAAAAATTGATCCCGGCTGTTTTTGGGCATGCACCAAATTAACATCATTCTGGACAAAGTTTTTAAATGCCTGTCAGACAGCCTTGGTGTCACAATCCCACCTAATACACGAATAGCTGTGACTTGTGGACTTCCAGATGGACTTAAAGTGGAGAAGGACAAACAAACTGGAATTGCTTTTATTTCACTATTAGCACTTAGACTTATTTTGCTCAACTGGAAGAATCCTAACTCACCTCTGCTCAGTCAGTGGGTAACTGATGTTATACACTATTTGAAATTGGAAAAAATCTAATTCTCTTAGAGGATCTGTACAAAACTTTTTTAAAACCTGACAGGACCTAATCAATTATATTGGGGGAAAGACTCCTTTCTCTCTTTAATACTCTCAATAGTTTTACTCTGGCTGTTGACCTTCCTGTCTTTCTCATGGGTGGGGGTTGATTTGAATTTAGTTTTGTTAAGTTTAACTTGATTGTATGGAATGTTATATGATTTTAATAAATTCAATAAAAGATTAATAAAACAAAACAAAAAAAATATTTCAGAAAAGGAGTGGAAGGCAGCTACGCAGAGAATTCACTCAAGCTCCATATGCGCAAATCATTCAATTATTCAAATTAAAATTTCTTATCGAGCACATCTATCTCATTTAAAATTGTCCAAAATGTTTCCAGGGCAAGACCCAACCTGTGAACTTTGCAATGGAGCTCCAGCCTGACTGGGCCACATGTTTTGGGCGTGCACCAAATTAACATCATTCTGGACAAAAATGTTTAAGTGCCTTTCAGACAGCCTTGGTGTCACAATCCCTCCTAACCCATTAACAGCTGTGTTTGGTGGACTCCCAGATGGACGTAAAGTGGAGAAGCACAAATAAACTGGAATTGCCTTCACTACACTACTGGCACGTGGACTTATCTCGCTCAACTCGACGCATCCTAACCTGCCTCTTTTAAATCAGTGGGTAACTGATATTATATACTATTTGAAATTGAAAAAAATCAAATTAGACTCTTAGAGTATCTGTTTGAAACCTTTTTAAAACCTGGCAGGATCTAATCTATACTAATAAAAGGCAAAGCCCTCACTGACTCACTCACTCACTCACTCACTGACTCACTCACTCACTCATCACTAATTCTCCAACTTCCAGTGTAGGTGGAAGGCTGAAATTTGGCAGGCTCATTCCTTGCAGCTTACTTACAAAAGTTGAGCAGGTTTCATTTAGAAATTCTACGCGTAATGGTCATAACTGAAACCTATTTTTTTCCATATACTGTAATGCAGTTGAGCTCGATGGCCGTGGGGGGCGGAGTTTCGTGTGACATCATCACGCCTCCCACGTAATCACGTGAACTGACTATCAACGCAGTACGTAGAAAACCAGGAAGAGATCCAAAAAGCGCTGAAGAAAACATGCATTATACAATTGAGAAGGCAGCGAAACAATAAGAAGCGAGCGAGTGACACATACAAGCATATTCCTGAGTGCAGCTACTTCGGAAACAAAGCACGGTGTAAACCTAAAGTTTAAATTAAGTTCATAGACAGGCTGCCGCTGGCATTTGTCATGCCCATGGCTAATGCGGGATACAAGTTTAATGAGAGGACGCAGGGTATAAACGAGAGTTTTGATCACTTTGTAACTAAGTTAAAATTGCTGGTGAAGGGCTGTGCTTATGCAAATTCCGAGAGACTGTGTTTTTGGGGGGATTGACAGTTCTCACGTCATCATCTCCCCTCCCATTTACCTCATTTCGCTCTGAGCTGAGCTCCGCAGCTAACGCAGTCTTGCAGAAGCAACTTTGTGACGCTGCCACCAAATACAGAAAAAATCCACAAGTTAATACACACGCTGTCTCTAGTTTCTCCACACTCTGAATCCTCCAGGCACTACTTACAAAAGGTTACATTGACAATCATGTTATGTTATTTTTAAAATGTTTCCTTTTCTTAGCACAAGCACAGCTGAGAAGCTTCGATGCATGTGCTCTATAACGCGTTAAAAAATAACGCATTTAATCCAAGCAAAGGGGAACTTCTGTCAATGCATGATTTCCTGGTACACCAATTACATTGATGCACACATCAGAGCTACAAAAATGTTAAGAGTCGGAAGAAAGCGCGTTGCTAGGACTGATTTGAGAAAAATTTCGTTTCAAAAGACTACCCGATGGAAGCCTTGATAAAAGCGTGGTTTTGTGCAAACTGTGTAAAAAGGAGTTTGCATACCACCCAAGCACTTCAACCTTACGATACCATCTAAATGCAAAACATGTTACAGCGAACACAGAAACTGTGTATGCTGTTAGCACTAGCAGTAGGAGTTCGAGTACCAACAAAAGGTGTCGGCAGCCCTAACCTGATGAAATGACTGGCTTCAGGACCAAAATTAGTAAGTCAACATCGGTCAAACACATACAAGCATATTCATGAGTGCAGCTACTTCGAAAACAAAGCACAGTGTAAACCTAAAGTTTAAATTAAGTTCATAAACAGGGTGCCGCTGCCGTTTGTCATGCCCACGGCTAATGCGGGATACAAGTTTAATGAGAGGACGCAGAGTATAAAAGAGTTTTGATCACTTTGTAACTAAGTTAAAATTGCTGGTGAAGGGCTGTGCTTATGCAAATTCCGAGAGACTGTGTTTGTGGGGGGATTGACAGTTGAGGCAGTTGGGGGAGTCACGTCATTATCTCCCCTCCCATTCACCTCATTTCGCTCTGAGCTGAGCTCCGCAGCTAACGCGGTCTTGCGGAAGCAACTTTGTCATGCTGCCACCAAATATTCACAGAAAAATCCACAAGTTAATACACACGCTGTCTCTAGAGTTTCTCCACACTCTGAATCCTCAAGGCACTACTTACAAAAGGTTACACTGACAATCATGTTACGTTATTTTTAAAATGTTTCCTTTTCTTAGCACAAGCACAGCTGAGAAGCTTCGATGCATGTGCTCTATAACGCGTTAAAAAATAACGCATTTAATCCAAGCAAAGGGGAACTTCTGTCAATGCATGATTTCCTGGTACATCGATTACATTGATGCACACATCAGAGCTACAAAAATGTAACAGTCGGAAGAAAGCGCGTTGCTAGGACTGATTGGAGGAAAATTTCATTTCAAAAGACTACCCGATGGAAGCCTTGATAAAAGCGTGGTTTTGTGCACATATATATATGTATATATATGTGAATGTATTTGTATATATACTGTATATATGTGTGTATATGTATATATGTGTGTGTGTGTGTGTGTGTATATATATGTATATATATATATGACAGCAACACTCATGACAATGTCAATCATGTTGCGTTATTATTAAAATGTTTCCTTTTCTTTTTCATTACTTCTTTAACACACTACTTCTCCGCTGCGAAGCGCGGGTATTTTGCTAGTCAATAATATTATAGAATAAGCACTTATATTGAGGAGAATGACTCTTTTCCCTCGATGCTACTCTAAAAAGATTTACTCTGGCTGTTGGCCTTTCTCTGTTTTTCATGGGTGGGGGTTGAATTGAATTTAGAATTTAGGTTTTTTAAGTCTGACATGATTGTATGGAATGTCACATGCTTTAAATAAATCAAATGGAAAAAAAAAAGAAATTCGATTGTGAATCACATCATGT
The DNA here is from genome assembly GCF_016835505.1 of Polypterus senegalus. Lineage (NCBI taxonomy): Eukaryota > Metazoa > Chordata > Cladistia > Polypteriformes > Polypteridae > Polypterus > Polypterus senegalus. Next base: position 158,414,334 of record NC_053160.1, read on the forward strand.
TCTGGCAAGGCAAAGAAGATTCTCCCTGCAATTTGGTCCATTCACAATAAGACTTTTCCCGTAATTATAGATTCTGTTTCCTGCTCAGCTACTTTTTTATGTTTTAATTACAATTATAATTATAATATCACACTCACTTCAACATAGTATATACTCATTTTGGTTATCACAAAGTAGATAATCTTTTTTTTTCAAAGGGGACTGTTTAAAATTATATCCTTGGTTTACTGTATTAGGATAATACTATCATATGTTATCTACTTCTCCATCATTCCCTGGATTTATTCTTTCGGGACTATTTAAGATTATATTCTAGATTTATAGTATTTGGACTGTATTACCAATAGATATCTCTACTTTAATCTTTCTACACTGCTACTGGGGGGCTTGTTTTGGACGTGCTCTGTTTGTAGGCATGTCAGAATTCTGTGCCTACTGCCCTAACAGCACTAGCAGATTTTCAAAAGATATCTCGACTGTAAATTAATTTGAACAAAAGTGTGCTTTTTCCAGTGAATTCTCTAGCAAACAACATTAGATCTGGCACCTTCTCTTTTTTTTATCATTGCAGATCAGTTTAAATACTTAGGGGTAAACATTGCAAGTAAATATAAAGCTCTTTTTCAAAAAAAAAATTGTTTGCAAAAAGGTCCAGCCACACTATTTGAAATTGAAAAAAATCTAATTCTCACTTAGAGGATCTGTTCAAAACTTGTTTAAAACCTAGAAGGATATAATCAATCACATTATAAAATAAGCATTTATATAAGGATATTCTACTTTTAAAGTTTTACTTTGGCTTCCCCTCTTTCTCTTGGGTGGTGGCTGAATTTAGTTTTGTTTAGCTTGACTTGATTGTTTGCAATGTTGCGCATAGCTATCATTCCTGTCTCACCTCTTCAGTTCTTATGTCACTACATTGGTTACCTGTACCATTTAGAATTGACTTTAAAATACTGCTTATGGTTTACAAATCCTTAAATCATCTCACTCCATCCTATATTTCAGAATGCCTTTCACCTTACACTCCAAACCTTAGATCTTCGAATGACTGTCTGCTTATAATTCTAAGAGCTAAACTTGAGGCAGCCTTCTGCTGTTATGCAGCTAAAATCTGGAATAGCTTACCAAAAGAAATTCACCAGGCTAATATGGTGGAGCACTTTAAAAAACTCCTAAAAACTCATTATTTTAACATGGCTTTCTCATACTGTAGCTTCATTTAAGTTTAACCCTGATATTCTGTATATGCATTTAATTATCATTATATTTTTGGTGGCTCCAAAATCCATACTAACCCCCATTTTCTCTGCTATTCTTTTTCAGGTTGATCGCCACCACCACCACCTGATCAAAGCACTGTGCAGTCCCTACATTAACGGCTTGAAGACCAGAGGTCCACATGACCATCATCATCTAGTTCTTCCACGTGAAGCCTGAAAACCATGGGGACTGACTGAGATCATTTATGTTAGGTAGAATGCCTAGAGGGGGCTGGGCAGTTTTGTGGTCTTGGAACCCCTGCAGATTTTGTTTTTTAATCACCAATTGTCTGGAGTTTTTTCTTTTTGTTTGTTTTTTCTGTCCTCCCTAGCCATCTGACCTTACTTTTATTCTATGTTAATTAGTATTGCCTAATTTTATAATTATATTTTGTCTTTTTTCTCTTTCTTCATCCTGTAAAGCACTTTGAGCTACATCTTTTGTATGAAAATGTGCTACATAAATGTTGTTGCTGTCTGGCGGCACTAGTGTCTGCATGAGTGTTACATGATCACCTTGTGTATTTACGGATTGATTAGTGAGTATAAGTAAGTTTATTCACTAGACATGTTATCCTAAGTTCTTTTATTACCATATCCACAGCAAGAGTGACTCATCATGCATTGTAAAAGTTGATAATATTTTGTGCTATTTCGGTGTGCTGTATTGCACACTTTGCCTTTTTCATTTTCTGACTTTTTTTATTGCAGAACACATCACACAAATTGCAAAGCACAGGAGGCTTGGCTCTTTAAAAAATCTAAGGCTTTAATTAAAAGTACAGTGCAGTGTAATTAGTTCACTTCAGAGTTATTGTTATTTGCACTTGTGTAGGCTATGTAAAATAATAGCACAGAATGCATCTGGCACCGTTTGGGGTAAAAATGATCACATGATTTGAGCACATACTGTATCTATTTGTTATAAGCCATGGCAGAACATAATCATTGAAAAAACAGAATTGCAGAAGCAAAGCACAAGGGGCTTGTTGGGGTCATAACGTCATGCATGACAGCGGCTGTGAGCAGATAAGTGAAAGGGAAATGTATTCTTATCTCAAGAAAAATAGTTCCAAGAAACTGTGATAAAATAATTATTTCTACTGTAGTTTCCTTTCATTATTTTAAGGTTGCTACATGACTTGACTTATCACTGTTTTTATTAAATCAAAAATCTTTGCTGATTCATAGTGGACGGGTTTGGTAGGTTTTAGGACTTTTTCATTTACCTATGGACCAGTGTACCCTTCAGCTCCACTGTAAGTTGCAAGAACAGACAAAGAATTTTTAAAATGTCTAAAAAAAGTTTCACTTTAGAACACAATTTTATCTGACAAAATAATATATGCAATGACTATGAAGAAATAACTTTGACTTAAATATTCTGAACTTACAGTGTATTCACAGTGCATCACTTTTTCCACATTTTGTTATGTTACAGCCTTATTTGAAAATGGATTAAATTCATTTTTTTTCCTCAGAATTCTACACACAACTCCCCATAATGAAAACGTGAAAAAAGTTTACTTGAGGTTTTTGCAAATTTATTAAAAATAAAAAAACTGAGAAATCACATGTACATAAGTATTCACAGCCTTTGCTCAATACTTTGTCAATGCACTTTTGGCAGCAATTACAGCCTCAAGTCTTTTTGAATATGATGCCACAAGCTTGGCACACCTATCTTTGGCCAGTTTTGTCCATTCCTCTTTGCAGCACCTCTCAAGCTCCATCAGGTTGGATGAGAAGCGTCGGTGCACAGCCATTTTAAGATCTCTCCATTGATGTTCAATCGGATTCAAGTCTGGGCTTTGGCTGGGCCACTCAAGGACATTCACAGAGTGGTCCTGAAGCCAATCTTTTGATATCTTGGCTGTTTGCTTAGGGTCGTTGTCCTGCTGAAAGATGATCCGTCACCCCAGTCTGAGGTCAAGAGTGCTCTGGAGCAGGTTTTCATCCAGGATGTCTCTGTACATTGCTGCAGTCATCTTTCCCTTTATCCTGACTAGTCTCCCAGTTCTGGCCGCTGAAAAACATCCCCACAGCATGATGCTGCAACCACCATGCTTCACTGTAGGAATGGTATTGGCCTGGTGATGAGTGGGGCCTGGTTTCCTCCAAACGTGTAACGCCTGGCATTCACACCAAAGAGTTTTTTTTTTGTCTCATCAGACCAGAGAACTCCAGGCGGGCTGCCATGTGCCTTTTACTAAGGAGTGGCTTCCGTCTGGCCACTCTACCATACAGGCCTGATTGGTGGATTGCTGCAGAGATGGTTGTCCTTCTGGAAAGTTCTCCTCTCTCCACAGAGGACCTCCGGAGCTCTGACAGGGTGACGATTGGGTTCTTGGTCACCTCCCTGACTAAGGCCCTTCTCTCCAGATCGCTCAGTTTAGATGGCAGGCCAGCTTTAGGATAAGAGTCCTGGTGGTTTCGAACTTCTTCCACTTACGGATGATGGAGGCCATTGTGCTCATTGGGACCTTCAAAGCAGCCGAAATTTTTCTGTAACCTTCCCCAGGTTTGTGCCTCGAGACAATCCTGTCTCGGAGGTCTACAGACAATTCCTTTGACTTCATGCTTGGTTTGTCCTCTGACATGAACTGTCAACTGTGGGACCTTATATAGACAGGTGTGTGCCTTTCCAAATCATATCCAAACAACTGAATTTACCACAGGTGGACTCCAATTAAGCTGCAGAAACATCTCAAGGATGATCAGGGGAAACAGGATGCACCTGAGCTCAATTTTGAGCTTCATGGCAAAGGCTGTGAATACTTATGTACATGTGATTTCTCAGTTTTTTTATTTTTAATAAATTAGCAAAAACCTCAAGTAAACATTTTTCATGTTGTCATTATGGGGTTGTTGTGTGTAGAATTCTGAGGAAAAAAAATGAATTTAATCCATTTTGGAATAAGGCTGTAACATAACAAAATGTGGAAAAAATGATGCGCTGTGAATACTTTCCAGATGGACTGTATCATCTGCGCCTACAGCTTTCGCATTGCATTTTTGACCCTTGATTCCTGTGTGTGATTATGCATTTCATATTTTTACCCCTACTGTTATGTAAGATACCAATTCTGATTTTATGATAACTGGATTTGTTTGTTTTAGGTTTTGCTTTTTTTGTTGGCCTTGAACTTTTGTAATTAATTTTTTATTAAATAAATTACTTAAAGAAATATGATTTTGTTTTCTTTGGAACCAGAAGTTTAACAGTTTTCCCTCTGTTAAATCTCTTCTCCCAAGAAGGGGTCCACTTATTCTGAAGATGCAAAGTACTCGCGTCAGTCATTTTCCAACCCACTTAATCCTGAGCAGTGTTAAGGGGGTCCATTGGAGCCTACCCCAGCTAGCATAGGGTGCTGGCAGGAACAAATCCTGGACCGGGTGCCAGTCCATATCAAGGTGAACACACACACCCACCCTAACCACGCAAGACACAATTTAGGATTGGCACTTCACCAAAGAAACCAGAGCAACAGGAGGAAACCTACACAGACACAGGGTGTTTTGTTTTGGTAGAGTAATACAGTATATTACTCTACTTTCCCCTTTTGTATTATTAATGTGTAGCCTTTGTCAGAATGCCTCATATCTCACAGATTGATCACTGTTTATAAGGTATTGTACCATATAACTTCTCCCCACCTTCCCTTCTACATTTATAACCTCATGTAATTAGGTGTAGTAAAAGACAAGCAGGAGTTAAGTTACACTTTAAATAATGTATTATTGATAATATTAATAAATAATAACACTGTACAAAGTAAAATTGAATATTAGCCCCCATACAACCTGATAAATGCTGATGTTGTAGCGAACTCCACTAATTGTTGGATGAGGAGCCCGGAACACACGAAAAACTCCTACTCATAGGAAAATACTACTATAATGTCTGAAAACCGACAGAACCTTAGACCCAATTTTGATGTCCCCAGATGGAGTTGTTTATACCAGAAAAAGAAATAATCACCTAACAATTGTTTAACCAAAAGAATATATATTATAAATCACACCAATCATAAAACTCCATTTAAGTTACTCCTTATCCAAAAAATAAACACTAAGTAATAGGCCACCCACCTTTACCCTTATACAATATACAGAAAGAAAGCAAGAAAGAAAGCCAGGAAAAGAAACAGAGATATATCATATTTAACAACACCCCCCATATCCATCCATCTTCCAACCCGCTGAATCCGAATACAGGGTCACGGGGGTCTGCTGGAGCCAATCCCAGCCAACAAAGGGCACAAGGCAAGAACCAATCCTGGGCAGGGTGCCAACCCACTACAACACTCCCCATATATTCACAATAAACATCCGTAGGAATACACATATATACACATATATACAAATATAAATTAGACACACAGTCTCACAATCCCCACACGTTCCCCTTTCCCTTTTATATTAAGTTAATTTAAAGAGTCTAGCCACACGGCCCTGAAAGTCTGAATTATCCAGTAATCCAGTCAACTACGTTCCGCTGACTAGTCAACTGTATTTATAGGTAAAAAAGGAGCAATCTCACCGGCTTGGCGACGATTCTTCATTACAAGCTGAAATCCGTCTCACCCGGGAGTCTGAGCATTAGCGTCCTTCCATGGCTGCTGCCCTCAACACAAATACAACTTAAAGCTGTGCACTCTGAAGATCCTTTCTGATTAGCCTGCACTCCTTTTTGTTGCGTCCAACAGTAATTTCGGAGCCTTCCGTGCTTTACCAATCGCTTCTTTTACCAATTCCGTTCTCCTTCCCGACTACTTCTTTAAACAAACTTTCTTCTTCCTCCGCGCTCCTTGCTTCCTTCCTTTTTCTTCTCTCTTTAAACTAAGCGCCTCCTTGCGTTTTAAGGGAGATTTACGTCACACCAAAGTTATTTTAGCCAGGACTCCCAGGTGCTGTTTGGACCCCTACTCCCTTTAAAGAAATATCCCACAGTCAATAATTCCTCTGGACATCATCTCTAAAGGAAGCACATGGCAGAAACAGTGAAAAGCATACACAACAATAAAAATATGTGACAACCGTTACAATGTGTAGTTTCAGGTGGCACACAAACTTGTTAGTTACTTAAAATGTCTCTAGTTAAGTCCTCATTTGTGGTCAGCTTTCTTCAGAACAGGCCGCATGCCTGTCTCAATAAGGCTGCTGAGCTGTGCTCTTCATTGTGTTGTCCTTTTCAGTTAATGGTGTGTGAGATGGTCTTTCATCAGTTTGGTGAGAGAGAGAGAGTGAGGTGAAGCAAGCAAATTTATAGGTTTCTGTCCAACCCCTACAGCCAATAGGGTGTCATGGGACTTAAAGGCTTCTGATACAAGCCAATTCCAAACAGCCATACTTCAGACCAATGTGGGGACAGAATACCCTCACACCTGCCCCCAAAACCATTTGTTAATATGAAGCTTGCCTGCTAGATAAATTGGCTTTCCTGTGGGGGTTGACTGAGAGTCCTGCAGAGAATCATTTACCAAACCTATTTTAGGCACTTCCCCCAAACCCTGTCGTAAAATTACAAAGAGACTCATTCCTAAAAGGGGGGAAGAGGTTCTTGACCATCAAACCATTGTTGCTATTATCAATAATGTAACACTAATATTACATTGCTTTGGCATGCAAAATATTTATCAACTTGTATTTAAGGCCCTTAGCTTTGTAGATCATGCTACACAACAGTTGTCAAGTGAGCATTAAAAACACAAGTTTCAGTTAAAGTTATCTTGATGCTTTCTAAATGTAATTCTCCTTTAACTCTCCTTTTCTGTACCTGGTACCTTTAAATTAATGATTATTTTGAAGGGGTCAACATGCTATAATTATACACATTGTAGGTCAATATTACTACATCTTCTTAGAGTTCACATTTCAACAAGCCCTCATTCTATTTATTTAAAACAGCTTTTTCATGTGTGACATTTGCCGCAGTATATCCCATTCTGCACACTGTAAATAGATTTCCTGCCAAAGTTAAGGTGTGGTAAGTTAATTAGCACGACAAGTTAAACTAAAAATACCACACTTGTGATGCTCATATGCCTGCTTTGCAATTATATGCAGCTGCATGTTGCTTAACCTCATTTATGATCAATTATGTGAAAGTTTCACCTACCTGATTAGTTACATCTTAATGGCTTTGTTTTTCAATCAAGCAAGACAATTTAAGCTTATCCTATGATGTTTATTTTACGTCTTTCAAAGTGCATTACACTTTAGTCCTTTGTTTTCTAGAGTTATGGTGCTCTAAAACCCATTTACATGAAAGTTAATCAGTACATTTTACAATACAATACAATACAATAAAAGGTACCAACTTGTATGAAAGCAGCACCAGAAAAGTGAAGTCACATCCCACCATTGAAACAGTAAATTATGTATGTAGGGTGCATACAGCTTGCATTACTGATAATTATGGCTCAAAAAAAGAAAGTAGAAAATTGTGGTACTGTGCTTACTATGGCTGCCTCACACATTAAAAGAACTTTGTTTGATTCCCAGCCTGATTACCTTCTTTGGGGTGGAGGGGGGTGGTCCTGCACAATGCCCTATAAGTTTTCTTAGGATATTTTGGGTCTATTCCATAGAAATGGATGTTATGTTAACAGATGTCTGTAAATGCACATGGTTGGGTGGAGTTACAATGGTGCAGTGCAGTGTGTTGAAGTCCTAACCATAATTCCCTTCTGCTATGTGCCTGATGCTGCAGTGATATGCATCAGCTACCCATAACACTCTGTTCCTATAAACTGAATATTTATAAAGAGAAAAAAATAGACAAAGATGACTTTTTCAATGAGTGCCTCCTGCCATTATTTATGAAACACATTGAATCTGGTTAAGGATCCCAGTGCCTTGAAAGGGGGTACTCTATACAAAGTGCCATTGTTATAATCTAGTGGTTTGGAACATTTTGTTAATGTTATTTTTCCTGATCAGTTGTACTAATCATATATTGATCTATTCTATATTTAAGGACTAAAATTCCCTTAATTATATATCTGTCTTACGTAAGTATGCATTGCTTATTTTACTTGTATGCTAATTATGCATTATTTTTCATATCTAATTTTAATTTGCTTTCCTTTGAATATAATTACTTCTTTGAGATCTTGTAATGCACTTTGAGCTACATCATTTCTATGAAAATGTGCTATAGAAATAAATTTTATTTCTTGGATGCTTTATACATCATGGGAATATTACTGTGTAGATGTTTTGCATTAGTAATTTAGCCACAGGTTAAATAAAATTGCAGTATTATTAGTTTTGGGTTTGCTATGTTGCCATTTTGTAAACTTTCAGAGTTTGTAACCATGTTATCAAGACATGCTGCACTGTTGCTACAGGTGTTACTCCCAGAAGGCACAATGTGCCACGTCACTGATGCTATGCTTTAATAACCTCACACTACATATGATGCAGCATCCAAGATTACAGATCCAACCAGTAAACATCTTCAGTTTGTGCACTCAGTGGTTAAGTGTCTTTTGATTATCAACTCATAGTAATTTACCTTTGACCTTTTGTTAATTGTTCTGCATCTACTTTTTTGACAATAGCATGTCTTTTGATTATTGACTCAAAGCAATATTCCTTCAAAATTTGTTAACATTTTTTTTTTAGTTTTTGAGTGAAAGCAGATCTTTTCATTACTGACTCATGACAGTTCAACTTTTGTGTTCATTGCCGGTTTAAGTGTCTAGTTTTTTTTAGTGAGAGCACATCTTATGGTAATCAGCTTGTATCTGTTCTCCTTTTGACTGTGTCCAGGGTTTAGTGCTTTAGCCTTGACATTAGTAACTATCCATTGACCCTCACTTCACTTTCCTGAACATACACACATCTACTGCTCTAGTAAACCCAGTCCTTGCAGTTAGCTACATTGTGTTTTGTCAGCAGGTAACTGAGGAATGTCTGCTGGAACTAAAAAAGCAGGTTGGCAGTGTCCAGCAGATCACCCTACATAAGGTGACTGGCATAACAGCTGTATAATAAAAAATATTAATTTATAGAAAGAAGAGTACACAAAATGCAGGCACCTAATGGAAATGTATAGTACATGAAAATAAGAGTAAGAATTAACACAATTTCTGAACTGTTATTGGATCATCAGAATATTTTTACAGAGCACATGGTAAAAATAAAGAAGCAGATGTACTATAGGACCCATACATTTAAATTAAGTGTGGTTTTATAGACTGTGGTGTGCTGGGATGGTAACATCAGCCCACTGAATTAAGAAGCTAATCAAAAGAACAGGGTTGGTTATGGGACACACACTCTGGAGCCCCTGGAGTTCGTAGCAAAAGAGTGAATTAAAACAAAACTGAGTGCCATTATGAACAATTCTGCTCATCCTCTCTCTGCCACACCAAGACGGAGGACTTTCAGCCAACGAAGAAACACTGCAGGGGCTCCATTACACCAGCAGCAATGCGTCTGTAAAATGACGCATTGGAACTGGGAGTTTCCTTTCTTTTTAATTTTCTTGTTTTATAGTCATTTTGGTGTGTGTTCAGGTCATAATGTGCACGTATATATATATATATATATATATATATATATATATATATATATATATTGTCACACATGTGCGATTAGGAGGCAGTCAAAGAGCCTAAAGGTGAGTGAAACATCGCAAGATAAGGGGTTGTCACATGGTGCTTACTTGAACTCTCTTTTATCAACAGAAACCAAGAAGAAAAATAATCCTGCAACTTCCGGGCTCCAAAATGGCCACGATGACGTCACTTCCGGCCATCCTTGATGACGTCACTTCCGGTACCCACAAATCACCTCACTTCCTGCTGCAGCATCACAACATGCCAACCATTTCCTGTCACATGTTTTTCTCTGCTATATAACCGCCATTTTGTCACAGTAAAAATGTTCATTGTAAGTCCAAACTTTAAATCGCTTCTTTTTCTTATTGTCTGGACGACAATATATGGGGATGATCCCGCTTTTGTCTTTGTGAAGGATTTATTCTACCACATATATATATATATATATATATATATATATATATATATATATATATATTTGTAGGGTTTCTAAACTGTTTTGGGATGCCCCCCAATGGGACGACACACCTAAGAGTGTCCCGAAGCACGATAGCCACATCCATGGAAGACAGCTTATCTGTTGCTGGGGCAACCAGTGCTGCAGCGGCTCAAAGCAAATCTGAGCTGATTGTGGTTGCCACTATAAGAAGTTGTCGTTGATGGGTGATTCAAGGAATATAGTAAATGTAGGGAACAGTATTATTTGTCCACTAACCTGGCCACAACCCTGCTGGATTGCTGTGTCTGTGTATAGGAAAGTGGTAGTTCCCCCTGCAGTAAATAACCCTGCTGCTCCTGTTCCTAGCTGATTAAAGCTGGTTTTGCAAAAGTACTGAGACTCAGCCTCGTGTTTTGGGGTGCAAGACAGTGACTCATGTGTCATACATTTTATATATATCCATCCATCCATTATGCAACCCGCTGTATCCTATCTACAGGGTCACGGGGGTCTGCTGGAGCCAATCCCAGCCAACACAGGGCTCAGGGCAGGAAACAAACCCTGGGAAGGGTGCGCACACACACACACACCAAGCACAACCTAGGAATAATTTAGAATCGCCAATCCACCTAACCTGCATGTCTTTGGACTGGACTGTGGGAGGAAACCAGAGTTCCCGGAGGAAACCCACACAGACACGGGGAGAACTTGCAAACTCCACGCAGGGAGAATCCAGGAAGCGAACCCGGGTCTCCAAACTGCGAGGCAGCAGCGCTACAACTGCGCCACCGTGCCGCCCTATATATATATATATATTGTATATCCATCCATCCATTTTCTAACCCGCTGAACCCAAATAGGGTCACGGGGGTCTGCTGGAGCCAATCCCAGCCAACACAGGGCACAAGGCAGGAACCAATCCTGGGCAGGGTGCCAACCCACCGCAGTATATATTGTATATTGTATATTAAAAGATACAAAGGCAAAAGTTACAAAAATGTGCATTATTTCACAAGAGTACATTTTTAAAAACAACAAGGCTTATGGGGCATATTAAAATAAGAATTATTAAGTACTTTCCAGTTATAACATTTTGACTTTAATCTACAATTATTGGTTTAGGAATGTCATGCTCAATTTATTTGGTAAAGTAAAGAAACAATTTATGCCATATCAGATCTTTTTACCTAAATGTTTAAATTGTACTGAAGGGGAAGAGGGATGATAACAAGATGCTTTATCTCCTGTATCATAATTACTGCAGAATCGTTCCATGCACAGATTTGCAAAGGCCAACATTTTTTCTAACCTCTAGATAAAAGTACATTAACCAGTGATTAGATCTTATTTAAGGAAAGTGTATCTCACTAATAAATTTACTGATTAGATCTTGAGGTTTAAACTAAAGGAATGGCAAATGAATGCATAAAGCAAAGTTCTTTTTTCAGACTTAATGCATTTTCCAGCCATTATTTTAGAAGAACTTTTCCCCTTGAAGTATGCACTGATTTTTGTTAAATTAATGCTGAATATATTCAGAGATTTCTTTATAGTTTTCTTTACATTTAAATGTATTCATTTAGCAAATGCTTCTATCCAAAGCGACTACAAAAGAGACCCACATAATCATAATTAAGTAAACATCATGAAACAATTGCTAAAAAACAAGGTTACAAAATTGACAATCCCAAGTGAAGTGCCCCATTAAGTACAGTTAGAAAGTGCAGTATTTCGTTTTTTTCCACCACCTCTGTGCAGCTGCGTGAGTACGCACACCCATGGAGATCGAGTCAACTATTTATTTATTTAAAAATTGAACCTCTATATCACATGTCTCCTAACTCTTATCAATTAGAATGACATTAACAGAGTGTCTTCAAATGCTTAAAAACCATGAATGAGCCATTAGTTTGGATGGAGGGGCACTTTTAAAATTAATTGTTTCTTTACTGGGTTGTGTGGTTTACCATTACTTGACAAAGCACCATTTCATTCTTGGTATAGTTTTTTTCATATGATTTTTTTTGTGCTTTGAAAAAATATGTAGAATTGAAATTTTAAATGTATGATAGGTTAATTAGCAGGACAATAACACCTTATGAAAATCTGGACTTAGCCAGTGTTATTGCATGCAGGACAAGTCCTTTTGGATGTGTGACTAATATGTATTTCACATATCTGTTATCATCTATTCATGGTTATTTACAGTATGGAGCCTGTTGTGGAACTAAATAAATAAAGGTTGTTTCTGAAACCTTCATGAGGATGGGTCTTTTGGGGACCAAAATTGCTCCTCTATGCCATTGCTCTGAAGAACCACTCTGGCACCTTTATTTTTAAGAGTGTGGGCAGATTGTTCCACCATCTAGAGTCTGTAAAGAAATTTTGTGGCGAGTAGATGTCACCTCTACTAACAGACCCTGTGTGGGCCAAAAGGACTTCATGAGTGGCTCCATATATAAATGTGCTAATCCACTGACAACTCCATAGGCAAGTATGAAGTGTGGTAGAAATTTAACATCTCTCTTATTATAAAATAAAATCTTGAGATTAGACGAGACTACCTGCATTTTTATCACTCTTTAATCTAATATTGTTTTTTATTAGTATGCTGCTGCTGGGGTATGTGAATTTCCTCTTGGGATTAATAAAGTATCTAATTATCTATTGCCAAGAGATTTTTTCAAGTCTGCACACTTTTCTCCTCTCCTGTTTATGATATTCATAGACAGGGTATCAAGACATTTACGAAGGTTTTCAATTTGATAGCCTAAAAGTTGAACCCACAATCTCAGGGTTCGAAGTCTTATTTCCAATGCCTTAACCGAATAAACCACACTGCATACCAATAATAGTAACCCTTGGTAAAAAAAAATAATAAATAAACAAAAATATTGTAAACACTGTACTTAGTGACACAGCACTTCTGATACATCTGATTAACTGACAGCGCTATAATGAAGGCCCATTGTCTTTGGAAATTTCCCAGGTGAAGCCGGGTAACACAGCTAGTTGATACAAATACTGTATAAAATGAAGATACGATTCTATTCATTATGTTACCGGTGTGTAAAGAGTCAGTTTGTTACTGTGACAATCAACATTTCTATCTTTTTTGCCTGTTCTGTTTTGTACTCTAAAAGGGTACAACTCTCCAAAGGGACAATCACATTTTATACTATATTTCATGCATTATAATGCATCATTATTATTAAACTCATTATTCACTATTATTATTAAAATAGCAAGTATCATCAGTTTCTGCTATGGCAAATTCCTCAATTTCTGAACTACAAGAAAACCCAAAAATGACCAGTTAGTCGCATAGATGCTCTTTGTTATGCATTTATGTTCAAATTTCTCAAAATGCACAAAACAGTGAACTAGCAGACGTGTCATTAAGCTTTGACCCGCAGTGAAGCTGGTTAGCAACCCAGGATGAGATGAGGAATGATTTGCGTTTATTCAGAAGTCCCCAGGCAGGGCAGCTTACAAGGTCAGCCCTAGACTGCTAGTTACAAAATGAAGAGCAGCAACCTGTAAAAAAATGGGGAAAGAGCTGCCAGATGGTAGCTGACAGTTTAAACTTGACAGACGGACAGCATATGCAAAACTAATGCCATAAAACTATTAATAAGATTAAATAATATAAAGATAACCATTAAATGAACAAAACAAAACAAACACAAAATCCACAGTACTAAATTAAAGGCTCAGCATGAGAGCCATCTGTCATTTGTGTCAGTAGCGTCTGTGATACGGGTATGCAAATTTAATATTTGAGGAATGCTAATGCAAAATCTGGAAAGAATTGAAAATAAGGGGCAATGAATATGATCTCTGGAAATGTAAATTTGTAGAGAGTTTTTGCCATTAAATAGCTTCTCCTGGGATTAAGTTTGTATTTGTAACATGCTGATGTATTCCCAAGTATTGTTTTAATAGACTAATCAGTGCAGTATTGCAGAAGAAATTGAAATTTCAGTTGTTCTTATCATTCAAAGCAAACTTTCCAAGCACATCTCTTTACTTGTCTAACCACCGGAGGAGTCCCTTCCAAAAGTTACACCGGATGGATTGCTGTACTTTTTTTAATTCCAGAAAAAAGTTTTAATGATTACCTTTTTAGTAGCCACTGTTTCTTTGTTTGGGGAATATCCTAAAAACAACAGAACGGTAACAACACAGCCTGAAATATTTCATTTTTAACATCAGAGCACAGAACCGGCAGATCGATAAATGACTAGGCAAACATTTTTACTCTTAGGGGCCAAGGGGAACACCACCCAAAATGACACAAATGCTGATAAGCCCTGGGAAAATGTGCAAGTCATATATGTTTTGTTGTCCCCTCTGCATGCCAACTCGGGATGATCACTGGGGTCATTCTTTAGTAGAACACCTTTTTCTGAATATAAATCAGCATTTAACTCCTTATCCACCTCAGCTGTTTAAATAGCTGACGCTGTTTGTGTAGGACAAAGTGGATATTAGCTGGGCTTTAGTAGCACACCGGGCCTGTTAAAGCAGCAGATTTACTGTAACAGACATTCAGTTTCACAAAACCCCCAACTACATTCTGAACTAAGTGACTGAACTCCAGCTTGTACCAGGATGTGCCTGGACTTCACCTGACAAAGGTGTAAATCAGAGTTGAACTGACATCTTTTCAGAGGCCCTCCTAAATTCTACAGTTAGGAGGCGCAAAAATTGACTCGAGCGAGAACAAAGACCTATAACTGGGATGGACAAAATAACTTGTCTATGAAGTGACACCTGTGTTGTAAATGGAAGTGACTTAAATCCAATCACTTGAGATTAGAATTTCTTGCATCGCCCACATATTCTCTCAGAGAGGACACACTCACTCATCCCATCTGAGTATATTCAGAGAGAGAACCAAACTCGCTGAACTCCATGAGTCTGTTCCGGGGCACTCAATCTACACCAAGGGAAAACTGTGTTGTCACTCTCCAAAATGACTGGAAACCTCTGAAACTAAAAAGCTATCAGACAAATTTTCTTAGGGAGTTCTTTGAAAACCTGTGAGCTGAGCCATCACTTCAAAAAGGGAACTCTTCAGCAGCTAAACTCTTGTGCCAGAAAGAGTAATGCCTTTTCCTATGAAGTATCATGCAGGCAACATAGTAAAGGGCCTAACTGAGAAGAGCACTGTAAATCACAGACAAAGAATCACGCGGCAAAGAGAAACTCCAACACAAGAAGAATCCTCTGATTGAACCTGGAGCAGCAACAAGGTGACAACCCCACACATCATTGGGCATCATCTTTAAAAACTGGTACCATAAAAATATATATCTGTGCCAAGATAAATTCGAATTCTAAGTAGTCAGTAAACAGCCAGCCTATTCTATACATGTGTGTGTCTTGTCTGCCTGCATCTCATCTTATATGCCAACATATACACTCACCTAAAGGATTATTAGGAACACCTGTTCAATTTCTCATTAATGCAATTATCTAATCAACCAATCACATGGCAGTTGCTTCAATGCATTTAGGGGTGTGGTCCTGGTCAAGACAATCTCCTGAACTCCAAACTGAATGTCAGAATGGGAAAGAAAGGTGATTTAAGCAATTTTGAGCGTGGCATGGTTGTTGGTGCCAGACGGGCCGGTCTGAGTATTTCACAATCTGCTCAGTTACTGGGATTTTCACGCACAACCATTTATAGGGTGTACAAAGAATGGTGTGAAAAGGGGAAAACATCCAGTATGTGGCAGTCCTGTGGGCGAAAATGCCTTGTTGATGCTAGAGGTCAGAGGAGAATGGGCCGACTGATTCAAGCTGATAGAAGAGCAACTTTGACTGAAATAACCACTCGATACAACCGAGGTATGCAGCAAAGCATTTGTGAAGCCACAACACGCACAACCTTGAGGCGGATGGGCTACAACAGCAGAAGACCCCACCGGGTACCACTCATCTCCACTACAAATAGGAAAATGAGGCTACATTTTGCACAAGCTCACCAAAATTGGACAGTTGAAGACTGGAAAAATGTTGCCTGGTCTGATGAGACATTCAAATGGTAGAGTCAGAATTTGGCGTAAACAGAATGAGAACATGGATCCATCATGCCTTGTTACCACTGTGCAGGCTGGTGGTGGTGGTGTAATGGTGTGGGGGATGTTTTCTTGGCACACTTTAGGCCCCATAGTGCCAATTGGGCATCGTTTAAATGCCACGGGCTACCTGAGCATTGTTTCTGACCATGTCCATCCCTTCATGACCACCATGTATCCATCCTCTGATGGCTACTTCCAGCAGGATAATGCACCATGTCACAAAGCTCGAATCATTTCAAATTGGTTTCTTGAACATGACAATGAGTTCACTGTACTAAAATGGCCCCCACATTCACCAGATCTCAACCCAATAGAGCATCTTTGGGATGTGGTGGAACGGGAGCTTCGTGCCCTGGATGTGCATCCCACAAATCTCCATCAACTGCAAGATGCTATCCTATCAATATGGGCCAACATTTATAAAGAATGCTTTCAGCACCTTGTTGAATCAATGCCACGTAGAATTAAGGCAGTTCTGAAGGCGAAAGGGGGTCAAACACCGTATTAGTATAGTGTTCCTAATAATCCTTTAGGTGAGTGTATATGCAGTCATCATATTTCTATAATCCTTGTGTGTATCAATAAATTGTATTATTCTGTTTCTTAAAACATGTGTGTTTTAATTAGTTTGATAAAAGTGCCTGCCTCCTACAACAAACAAAGGTAATATAAATAAAGTAGAAGCCTTACCAAATTATTTAATCAATTACTGGCATCATTAAAGGCAAAACCTTAATAATTTATTAACTGAGTTAAATATCTCCTCTATTCGTGCATTATTATGACTATTCCTGTGTGGTCAAGTTAAAATTGATTTTCATTTCCCTACATTGGGTATAAAGGTAGTAGCAGTTGTGTCAATACCATAAAACTAATACTTATTGGCCCCACATTTCTGAGAAGTGCTGTTGTCTGCTGGGTACTACAATATTCTTGCTGTTATTTTGACTGATGCCTGACTATATGGTATAGGTAGAGCAAAAAGTGTTTAGAGAAACATCCATCCATTATCCAACCCACTATATCCTAACTACATGGGGGTCTGCTGGAGCCAATCCCAGCCAACACAGAGCACAAGGCAGGAATCAAATCTCGGGCAGGGCGCCAGCCCACCACAGGGCGCACACGCACACTATGGACAATTTAGAATTACCAATGCACCTAACCTGCATGTCTTTGGACTGTGGGAGGAAACCTACACAGACATGGGGAGAACATGCAAACATAGGGAGGACCCGGGAAGCAAACTCAGGTCTCCTAACTGCGAGGCAGCAGCGCTACCCACTGCACCACCGTGTCGCCCTAGAGAGACATTGTGGTCTCTATATACTACATGTTGAAATGCTGCAACTGTATACTAGTATGGCTTATTTAGCATTTACAACGGTAAAATTTTGACTTCCTTTAGTTATTCGCCTAGACGTGCAGTCAGAAGGTGGAAGCTGCACAGCCCCCTCCATTGTTCTGCTGGAGTGATTATGAATGTATAGTTTAGACAAGTTCCTGGCATAAACTTAAGGTTTTATTTTAAATAAAATACCTCCAGTGAACTTCAGTACTTCTTTGCAACTCCTCTCAGGTATCTCCTCTCCTGGACAAGGCAGCATGGTCTCTTTTATTGGAGTCCTGGGAGTAGTTTCAGTGCCAGGTCTCTGCCTGTTGGAAGCACTTCAGGGCCATACAGAAGTCCCCAAGAATAGAGCGTGTAGCTGTCTGCACAATTCCCTAGCAGCGCCCAGGGTCCCCAGCAACAACAACAACAACATTTATTTATATAGAATCTTTTCATACAAATGATGTAGCTCAAAGTGATTTACAGGATAGAATATAGAATAAAAGTAAGGTCCAATGGCTAGGACAGAAAAAACAAAATTAACTCCAGAGAGCTGGAGAAAAAACAAAATCTGCAGGGGTTCCAGACCATGAGACCAGCCAGCCCCCTCTAGCCATTCTACTTAACATAAATGATCTCAGTCAGTCCTCATGGTTTTCAGGATTCGCATGGAAGAACTTGATGATGATGGTCATGTGGATCTCTGGCCTTCAATCCATCAATGCAGGGACAGCACCGAGCTTTGATCAGGTGGTGGTGGCGCAGATCGCCACCACAGAAAACTGGAAAAAGAACAGCAGAGAATTTAGGGGTTAGCACATATTTTGGAGCCACCATGAATGATAATGATAATGATAATTAAATGCATATACAGAATATCAGGATTAACCTAAAATGAAGCTATGAGAAAGCCAGGGCAACACCCCCAGACTACAACTCTCAGCATTCCCTGTGAACATATGAATGAGTACCGTAAACCATGGATGCTGCAACCACCACTGCCTTCCCCTGTCTTTCCGTATTATTGGTGTTTCACCTGGGGAAGGATTCCAGATCAATTTGTTAGTAGAATTTGACCATAGAATGCTGCTGCTGCCTCTTGTGTTCTACCTACACAGCTAGTTTATTACAGTACATGCATTTTATTCCCATGCTACATCCTGTTAGAATAACAGCCATCCTCTCATTGTCTTTTATCATCCCTAACTTTCTTCTGCCTAATGGTTCAAATGCATTTCTGCACAAACACCTCAATATTCCTTGGTTACTTTTCCAAATTTCTGTCTAAAGCTCCTAAGATGTTTAAACTCTTTTAGATCTGTCAGCTCTAACTATGTGGTTTGTCACAGACACTCCAGTCCAGCTCCTGCGGTGCTACATTCGTAATGTGCCAGGGGACTGTGGGACTCTGTCTCGTAGAATTTACTGCTTATCTGTTACTTTTTCTCACACCCTTGCTCTTTATATTAGAGGACTTTTAAAAATAAAAAAAAACTGTTCCAAAGCTTTATTTTCTCAAAAGTATTGCTCGGTTAACTCTAAATACATTTATCTGTATTGTAAATGAAGGCCAGAAATTCCAACAAACTGCAATGGACAAGAAATCTTCCATAGCATCTTGGTTTTGTACTGTTAAACAACAGGCAATCACTTCTAAGTCGTCATTCCTGAAAACACACTCTGGCTATTAAATAAAGCTCTGAATGAATTCCAAACATCTAATAAAAAGACATTAATGTTTTCAAGCTTGTCTTTGTCGATCTTAGAGCTACTGCTCAGCATGTACTAAATTGTGAGTTATCTTCATCAAAGTCCAGCCAATAAATGCAGGAGATAATTTAGCCACGTATTGTTTTCAAAGCCTGCCTGCACAAACCACGTTAGCATTCTTGTCAGCAATGCAAGATTAAAGTGTAATCAAATGGAACAGTGGGAAAAAAATCTATTTCTTGATACACTACTGAAACAAATACAGTATCTAAAAATAAGTAAAAAAAAAAAAAAAGACAGCAAAGTCACTGTGCCCTGTTTGGATTTTCTCTTTGTTAATCTTTTAAATTTAGTGTTATCGTACCCTAATTCAAATTATAATAATAGTAATAAATATTATACATCTGTTTGTTTGCTGAACCCCCTTTAATGCAGTTCAGGTTGAGGGGGATCCCAGCTGCATCGTCTGCAATGGCAGGAACCAACCGAAATGTGTCACAGGTGCATTGTGGGGCCAACTCAATCACACAAAAACAGTTTATAATTACCATCTAACTAAGAAAAACCAGCAGTGGGAGAATTTGTGCTTAATTCTTATTTCATCTATGTGGGAATATGTCTTCATTCAGTGGTGTTATTCTTCACCGTTGGTTCACACTCTGTAAAAGTTAGCTGTTAATTAATGCAGTGGTCCCCAACCTTTTTGATACCAAGGATTGCTTTTATAGAAGCAAATTTTTCCATTAGCCGGTTGATTCGGGGTGGGTTCGTAGGGCAGTTTTATAAGCAATTTACATTACATTTTTATATTATTAAGTTATAATATCGTAATAAAAATTATACAACTTATCATAATGCAGAATCAGTGGGAGCCCTGAGCTTGTTTTCCTGCAACCAGATGATCCCATCTGGGGACAATGGAAGACAGTGACACGCGAAGTGTGTTGCTTATGTTCAGTCTAATCTGTAACCTCGTTTTGGTTGTTGTCACTGCAGAAAATGCTGCCTTACAAAGATAGGATGTTGGAAATGGAAGCAGACTTTTCAGTGGTTTTGCGGCAATGTAAAACGTATGGAGATTTGAAGTTGTCTCAAACATACTTTTAAGGCCACCATCATTTGCAACCTCAAGCAGTTGATCCTCTTCAAGCACAGACAAAATAGATTCACCTGGCTTATTCACAAATGGGTCACTGATCAATTCCTTCCCATTTTGGGGGTCTTTTTGTGGTTGGGAAATAATGCTCAATTTCTATTGAAAGTTGAGATAGGTGATCATACACCAACTGGGATAAAGAATGCCCTGGCTTGATATCTTTAACAACTTCTGCTAACGTTTGAAACATATCAAAAATCCCAATATTCACTCGTCTGCCCCATAAATCACGTTTGGCTTTGAATGCAGCCACTCTATCTGCCAACTTGAACAATGGGTATCTTCTGCCTCTGCCCCACGTGCTGCTGCTCCACTGCTGCCTCAGATTTTCCTCCTCAGGCTCCTCCAGCCTGGCTGGATACTGAGTCTGCAGAATGGGTAAAGGTGGAGTGCCCAATAGTACCTGTATGCCTGTAGTGCAAATACAGGTAAAATTCCATTACTAAGAACTGCCAGGGACCTAAAAAATATTTCGTTGTAATGAAAATTATGTAGTAATAAGATTCTGTATTTGTTGCTATAGTGCTTTCTTTATCTTGCATCCAGGCGTTTGAAATCATTTCAATGGATTCTTTCATGTTAATTTTAATCTTCTCTTGTCTACAGGTTATGCTGACAAGATTTTTTCTCATTTTCTTGCAATAATACACTTTCAGGGTGCGAATGATGCCCAATTCCAATGGCTGAAACACTGCTGTGCAATTGGGTGGGAGGAATTCAACACGTACATTATCTAAATGTGGAAGTATGTTGTGGGCAGCACAGTAATCAATCAGAAGCCGGAGCATCATTTTCTTCTTCTTCATATTGTGAGGTTTCTGAACTCTTTTGGGACCCCCATCCAACGGGAACGTCATGCTGAAGCGTGATTGCCGCATCTGAGTAAGATTGTTTGTCTGTTGCCGGGGCAGGGCAGCAGCAGGCTCACAGCGCTGCAGTGAAACTCCACAGAAGCGAATCCTAAAAGATCGTGGGTGCGCTATAAGTCGTTGTCTTACACCCCAATACACAAAGCTGAGTCTCAGTACTTTAGCAAAACCAGCTTTATTCAGCTTGAAACAGGAACAGCAGGATGCAGCAGTTCACATACATTTGCAACCCAAGATTTTTCTTCTTTTTTTGCTTGGTCTTTCAAGAAAGTTGACAGTGTCGATGGCGAAATTCCGAATTAACTGGCAGCATCTTTTTCTTTTTGCTGCAATTGAGAGCTGCAAAAATTTAAAGTTTTTTTTCTAATATGAATTGTCTTTTTTCATGTCTGCCGTTTCTATAGGAGGGTGACAATGAGTTAAATTCCAATGGATGTTTTTCAAATGTTGACGAGCAATACGCAAAAGGTATCACTGAAAATCACCAAAAACAAAAACAGCAAAATAAACAGTACAAGGAAAGTTCAAAGAAGGAATTTTTTTTTACAATGTTTCTGTTTGGGGATCGTTGTGCACAACTGAGCTGCAACCACAGAACTAACTGCTCTGTGGATGATTCATTCAAGCATTTGAAGGTCACTTCGTTGTAATGAAAGTATCTGCTGAATGTACTTTGTAGTAACGAGATTTCTATAGACTCGTGTCATATGGGGAAACTGTTGGGACCATAAAAATACTTCGTTGAAATGAGAATTTCGTTGTAAAAATATTCGTTGTAATGGAATTTTAGCTGTAGTATGTGCTCGTATCTCTCCTCACCTCTGTCTTTCTCAGCTTGGTCGCTATGTCATGTCTCTGTGCCGCTGCAAAGCCCCACCTGCTTAGCGTTCTGTAAAGTGTCCTCAGGGAAGGGGGAAGACATTTTGCTGTAGCCCTTCACTGAGTGAGTCTCCGATGCAGGCAGTTCTCTCATGGCCCAGCTGTCAGATGGCCACGGCCCGCTAGTAGGCCGCGGACCAGGGGTTGGGGACCCCTGAATTAATGAACAGATAATTATAGCTTCATTTGTATTAAACAGTTTCATATTACTTTGTTTACTTGTGTGTTTAATCAAATGCATCCAGCAGAGGGTGCAAGTTCTTTAGCAATATGTTTGTTAAAGAGTGCAGCTTTTACTAAACCAAATCTCTCTCTCTGTATAAATACAGTATATATAATCTATTATAATAAAAAAAAATCCTGGGATGAGACAAGACTTTTTAGCCTGGGACGAAACGCGACTTTTTCAGAGAAATACTTTCACGTCCTGCAAGACAAGACTTTGTGCCAAGAGATTTAACCATGCCAGGGGCCGGAATTAAAGACAAAGAGTAGATGACAAAGTAGAACATCGTAAAGAATTCAAAAACGTTGGCGCAATACACATGCAGAGCAGGTTAGAGATAATGAAAGTTCTAAAATTCGAAAGTCTCAAAAAAATGATAGTAAAGATTGCATTAGCACAAATAGCACTCGATGAAATAACGG
Source organism: Polypterus senegalus (assembly GCF_016835505.1). Classification (NCBI taxonomy): domain Eukaryota; kingdom Metazoa; phylum Chordata; class Cladistia; order Polypteriformes; family Polypteridae; genus Polypterus; species Polypterus senegalus. The sequence continues at coordinate 158,437,292 of NC_053160.1, forward strand.
AACAGTGAAAAGAGATCGAATATATTGTTCGGACTTAAACTTTAAGTTGGACACTTGTAGATCGTCTAACTCATGTTGCTATCAGGGAAAAGCAGTGTTTCTTACAAATGAAGAGGCACATCTGCAAGAATTAAAAGATTTGTTGTTTTGTGAAAGTGAAATCCACATACGCGAGCAGCAGAGACGTGAAGTTGCTGGCGCATAGCACAGGCCAGGAGTGTTGGTGAGCAACGCAAGCAGGGGGCAAAGCCCCTTATATATAATATACATATATTGCAATAAAATAAGAGTACAAAGACAGCATTTCTTGGAGAAAATAAGTGTATGGGACTGGTGAGCTTTGTTGGGCTGAATGGCCTGTTCTCATCTAGAGTGTTCTAATGTAAAGCAGATCAAGGGTTGGCGAGCCTTCCTTCTGCACAGTCTGAGTATTTTGTGGCATCGATTCAACAATGTGCAAATATTTGTATTTTTTCAACAAACTGACTTGATAACATGAAGCAATTCATGGAAACTTTTTGGAAATATGTTTTTGGTGAGAACATCCCATTCCACTTGATTCCTAAATGCACCATTGTATTGAGATCTATGCAGGCTATTGGAGTAAACAAAAACCATTTTTACTATATATCCATGTCATTAACTTTGCCTTGACTGCTTGAAGTAACCAATTAAAAACAGTTCATTCTGGTGAACAACATGAAGAAGTACACTGCAGCATCAACACTTAAAGGAATATTTTACCCTGAAATGATTTGTTTTATATGATATGTAAGAAGTGAATGGGGAAGCAGACAACTTTTAGAAGCCAACAAAGGTTGGGGTACGATCCTGGTAACAGTGTTTAATTGCAAACTGAAAAGAGAGCCAATAACAGTTCAAACAAAAATCATTAGTCCTCAAAATATAGATAGAGGTTGGCAAAAGGAGCTTTCCAGGAATGTGCCAGCTTTGTATTCTGGATACAGGATGATTTTCTCTGGTGGTGGGTGGTGGTAGTTTTCCCTCTTGGATGCTTTTTCTTGGCTACAGAGAAGGAAGGAGAAGATAAGTTTAGCGCTTCCTCCCTGTGTCGTTTCAGGTTAGTATTGCATACCTTGTCAAAGCCAGGAAGGTGATCCTTAGATGCGCATGGGTGGCAGCTGCTTAACCACAGTATGTAGTAATGGCTGAGAAAATCTGATGTTTTCATGGAGAACAGCAATAACAAAGTTTCTGTTATGATAGGTATCAATTTTGACCAACTCTAGACAACCACAAACAAAATATCCATGAAAAAATATCTCAAGTCACTTGTGTTGCATAATGCACATGTCAAATCATCCTGCCATATGCTCACAATGTCCAAAACATGTGTATTTTTACTAAACTATTGTTAAATAAACCACTGGAAAACGCTGCTGATGAACGAAATTGGAAAGCATTCAAGCGCAAATAAGCATTTGAATTGTAGACCTGCCTACTGTCACTAAATATAATTCTTATCCACAACTGGAATATCTTGGAATTATTTAGTGTCAAACTACATGGGTAAACTGACCTTCTGTTTGTTGAGCATCTCGAATATACCATATATTCTCACGAATAGGTCGGGACTTGATTTTATCGTATAATTTCTGGTATTTTATAATGTCAGTCGTGTAAGTTGAATGTGGAAAACTCACGCTATTGGTCCAAAAGATTATGATATGCTAACGCCCACCTGAGAGAGTAACCACGGAGCACACTGCCTTTTTTCTATGTGGGTGGGGCCATGCCCTGTATCAATGTGTGCTCCTAACCTCTCTCTCTTTCTGTCTCTCTCTATTGTGCCTACGTGACAACACGGTAATACCCGAACTATTCCGAAGCAACGTTTGCACTGATATGTGTTTTTTGTATCTCACACCCTCATACACCTTTATCGTAAGAGAATCCCTGCAAAGAAATTTGACGTGTCTGAGAAACTGGTACGAGATTGGAGGAGGCAAGAAGATGTAAAAAAAATAATTTAAGTGTCAATTTTTAAATGGGTGTATAAGTCAGGGTCTGATTTTATGATCGTTTTTTTGGCTTTCAAGACCGAACTTATACGTGATTATATACAGTACACAAGTACGAGGCAGATTCTCTTGATGTTTTCACTCGGTCGTCTCTCAGCGCACACTTTCTGTTGATGTCAGATGAAGCGAAGTGTTGGCTAATGAATAAGTTGTTACTGGGCTGGATTTCCACCAATGAATGAGATGCTGAAGTGGGTCTTTAGTTCAATGTGTGAGTGCATTTAAATTTTGTTCACAAGAATGTTTTCTGGAGGTGGTGTATTTAACAAAATTTTAGTAAACAGGCCTAATATGTGCCAAGAGAACATTCCCCATTGAATTACACCATTATCAAAAACCTGAAATATAGACATAAGACAGGTTGGATCCACAGATTCATGCTGTTTATTATAAATTATGACCCTGCTGATTGTTGCAGCAGAAATCAAGATTCGTCAGAGCAGACAACAATTTAGAATCTTCAGTTATCTAGTCTTAGTAATTACAGTCCAACATAGTGTCATTTTTCTCTTCTTAGCTAACAGAAATATTATTTTCTCCTGTTGCTCAGGCATTATGCATTCATTGATGCCTTTCTATAAACCTCAGTTACAAACAGCTTTTATTTGAGTATTTGCAGCCATTCTTTTTTCTTGAACGACTCTGTTGATTCTCCTCTGAATTCTCTCGTCAGCAAGGTGTTTTTGTCCCCGGAATTACTTCTCATTGGATGTGTTTTGCTTAGGGCATCATTATCTGTAAACTCCATTGTGGGATGGTTCCAAGAGGGCAACTGCTTTTGAGATCATACGAAAGACACAGTTGTATATTATTATTTTTTATTATTATTATTATTATTTTTTTTTTATTTTAGCTGATGTGTGGCATAAGGCAAATATTATCCTGTTATAATGTTTTATGAAAAGGGTGACCGAGCAGATCCAAGTAACTATAGGCCAGTAAGCTTAATATGCATCACAGGTAAATTAATGGAAGGAATTATTATGGGTAAGAGAAACACATGGCAAGAACAGGAGTTTTACTGAACAGTCAGCATTGGTTTACACAATGGAGGTTTTGTTTTACCAACATGCTTGAATTCTAACAGAAGCAACAGAAGGATATGATCAAAGTGGAGCATATATTATTTATCTTAACTTTCAGAAAGTATTTGATAATGTGTCCCATGAGAAGTTATTCATTAAACTAAAAGAAAGTGGGAGTTCAGGGTGTTGTTTTTAGATGGTTGCAAAATTGATTCAGACATAGAAAGCTGAGGCTTATGGCATAAGGAACCTAATCAGAATTGGGTGTAAGAGTGGTGATCCACAGGGGTCAGTACTAGGGCTGCTGCTATTTGTGATATCTATAAAAGATTTGGATAGGAATATAAGTAACAAGATAGTTAAGTTTTCTGATGATACCAAGTTAGGAGGATTGACAGATAATGTAGAATCTATTTAATTGCTACAAAGGGACTTGAACAGAATATAGGCTTGGGCAGACGTGTGGAAAATTTAACAGCAGTAAATGTAAAGTATTACACGTAGGAAATAAAAATGTTAGATTTGAATATACCTTATGAGAAAAATTTAGGAGTCATAGTGGGCTCAATGCTATTAAGAAGGGTAACAGAATGTTGGGTTATATAGCGCCCTGAAATGTAGAGTACAAGTCCATGGAGGTTATGCTCAAACTTTATAATGCATTGGTGAAGCCTCATCTGGAGTACCGTTTTCAGTTTTGGTCTTCAGACTACAAAAAGGACATGGCAGCACTAGGAAATGTTCAGAGAAAATCAACTAGGCTGATTCCGGGGCTACAGGGGATAAATTATGAGGAAAGATTTAAAGAGCTGAGCCTTTTCAGTTTAACCAAAAGAATATTAAGAGGAGAGATGATTGAAGTGTTTCAGATTATGAAGAGAATTAGTACAGTGGATTGAGACTGCTGTTTTAAAATGAGTCCATCAAGAACATAGTGACAAAGTTGGACACTTGATCAGATTAAATTAAAAGTGTGGTAGACAATAGGGCATTAGCAACTTTTAAAACTAGGCTTGATGTTATTTTAGAAGAAATAAGTGGATGGGATTGGCATGCTTTGTCTGACTGAATGGCCTGTTGTTCTAATGTTGAAATGTTCTAATATTTTTACCAAGACAATTTACTGTGTTAGGATATGTTATAACTGTTGATGAGCAGGTTAAGAGATTTGTTCAGGAAATGTGGAAATTAAACTGGCTAGTTTCTGGTACAGAACTGATATTTCTGTTTACATATTTTGCCATTTTAAGGTTTAGCTGAACAACCACCTAACTTCTTCATCATGTTGCTTTGCTATATGTTCTGATTTATAGCCACATGATTGGCTGCGTATTTACGTTAATGAGCAGGTTTATCTAATAAGGTATCCAGGGAGTATTTATCTAATTAAATTAAAATGCAAAGCTCAATCAAAAGTAGATGTTAGCTTTAAAAATTATGAATAAGATATCCCTAAATAAAACCTCTTAAACAAATTCTGTATACTTGTGATTTTTTTAAAAATTGTTTTTTAGAAAATTCTGCATATTTTAATATACCATATGAGAGATAAACAAATACTCTAATTATCAATGTAAATGTACATAAAAGTTTTGTGAAGTTCTGTTTATGTTGCGAGTCAACAGAACAAGTAAGGAGAGAAAGGCCACCCATTTACACCTTTCAAACAAAACTAAGATCAGCATTTGTCACCACAACATAATCCAAAAATAGAAAATTGAATAAAATAACACAGCCTTCTAGTTTTTAAATATCTCATTATTTAGCATAGTTTGCAACTGAAGTTTGAAAATTCAGAAAATTAAAAGCTGTGAGATAATATTTAAACACTGGATTTTTCACACAGTTTTTTTCAAACATTCATACTGTATTTGCAAGTGTGTTCTATGTAAAGTAGCTGTCAAGAAACTATATACCATTATTGACATTTCAGGTTTTGCAAAAAAAGCTGAAATCCATTTTCACCTTTAATTAAATCTTTAAACATAACAACATTAAAAATAAGAAAGTTGATAAATGAGAGGAGACCAATCACTATGTCAGGCTTGTTTCTTTAGCTAATAGCTGTTCCAGTATCTTATCCTGACACTTCTGAAAGGCTGTCAAAGTTTCTGATTCAACTATATAACCATATTCCCGCAACATCTTGATTGCACTTTCCTTTACTTTCCAGTAGGGTCCTCACATGCACAATATGCTATTTAATTAAAAGAATTAATCTGGATTTTGAAGATCTGGATTAGGTCCCCACGCAGTCTCCTTTCCTCTAATTTTGTCACAGCAGGACATGTCATTAAGTCCCGGGATGCACCTGGTTGCTCTCCTCTGCATGACTTCAAGTGCATGTCTTTTTTTGTAGTGTTGGGACCTGAACAACACACAATACTCCAGTTCAGTCTCACTAGTGCATTATATATTCTAGGCATAATGTCCCTTGATTTATATTCAAGAGCTTTTACTATATAACGTAACACTTTATTTCCCTTTTTAATTGTTTCTGCACATTGCTTAAATGATGACAATGTTGTATCAATATAGACCACTAAACTGTTCAGATTTAGCAACACTTTCAAAAGAATTGCTAATTGTTTATCCAAAAGTCATAAAAATGTTTGCACAACCTTTGGAATGGACTTGTATCTGCGTTCAGATTTACTGAGTCAAATTCCAGTTCATGTATAAAGGTAATTTGCCTTTACCTGAAGTGATTCTGATCGGTTCTGAAAAAAATAGCCACTTTCTAAAGAATTTCCCTGAAGGTCAATTAGTTCTGTAGTACAAAGATAACTATTGTCCACATGCAGTTAAAAAAAAAATCTTCAGGGCCTTTATGATAAAAGCTAGATATCAAGAGAAGAATATAAAAGAATTCTTTCATAGAACACTGGGTAGAGCATGATTAGATTAGCTGAGAAAACAGGGGAGTAGCAGAATATTGTTAATATAAGCAATTCCCTCCTAAATGATAAAAGTTTATCAAAAAATAGAACTTTAATTAAAATAAAGGAAGGAAAAATCACAAAAACAGAAACCTTTCTGCCTTACCATTGTGATTATTTGTAAACAGGAAGGTCAAAATTTGCCCACTGCTATATTCTACTTCTTTTAGAATTAATCAGATTATAAAGCCATATTGTCAGTGGTGTAAAGGAGCCTCAGCAGTGTTTCTTGACACACTTCTGCTGAATATTTCGTTGGCTGAGAGTACTCGGCGTTAGTGTGCCAGAGAGAGGATGTGTAGCATTGTTCATAATGACACCTAGTTGTTTTTTTTCATTCTCTCCTTCACTGCTACATCAAGTGGGTCCAGAATGCATTCCACAACTAAGCCTGCCCTTATAACTAGCTTGGTGTTTTGCTGGGCCTCTCTTGAAGTGATGTAACTGGCAAAGCACACCACAGTGCAGAAATCCCAATGGCTGTCACAGAGAAATAGATCATGTAAAGGATGTTACTACCCACATTAAAGGAATGAAGTGTCCTCTGCACTTTCTTCTATAGTTGCTCTATGTTATGAGACCAGTCCAGATTGTCATTGATGTGGACTTCCTAGAATAGCTATACAACATAGTCTCTTTGGTATGTTGAAATTTAATAACTAGATCCTTGGTTTTGCTGATGCTAAGTTGCAGACAATTCCAGTCTGCACGAGGAAACAAAGTTCTCCACCTGACTCTTATAATCTATCTATTCTCCTTATCAATACAACCCATAAGTGCAGAATCATCAGAAAATTTCTGCAAGTGACATGATCTAGTGTTATATTTATAGTTGGAGGAGTACAAGGTGAAGAGAAAAGATGACATGACTGTTGCTTCTGGTGGTCCCAGTGTTATTCACATCCATATCAGTGACACAGTCCTTGAGACTCATAAACTGTGGCCAGCTGGACAGATACTCCATTACCTATGGACACCAACTACATATCCCTGAGCTTACTTCTTAACAGGGATGGCTGTGTGGTACTGAAGACAATGTGGTATCACAGTGCAGCCAACTTTGTCCAGATGACAATAAGCCTTGTGGAGCAGATAGATAATTGCATTCTCCACTCCAATCTTTGTCCGATAGGCAAACTGCAGTGGGTCCATGTTGCCTACCAAAAGAGAACTCACCTACTGTAGTCCAGGAGCAGCCATTCATATGTCTTCATAATGTCAAACATAATTGGCACTGGTCTGTAGTCATGGCACCTGCCATCTTTGGAACAAGAATAGTACAGAATGGTTTCTTTTTACATCCTTAGTGATTACGCTATCACCACCGCAGCATGTAGTATGGCAACGACCAAATCTGCTATAGAAGAGTGATGGCACAAGCAAGGCAAAACTTGTTACTTCAGTGGCCAGAGAAGCTGTGTGAACATCATAACAAGTATAATAAAACTCACAGGGTTTATGCTGAAAAATTAAACTTGTTTGGTTTACTGGTGTTTTCCTTAATAGGTCAGGCTCAAAACTTTCTAATCAATATTGTTTTATATATTGCATTATGCATACAGTCTTAGCACCCCAAAAAATAATTTCAAAGCTAGTTATCTGGGAAATAAGTATTTATTACAGATTTTATTTTTTTCTCCAGCCTTTGGAGTTTTTTTTTGTTTTTTCTGTCCACCCTGGCCATCGGACCTTACTCTTATTCTATGTTAATTAATGTTGACTTATGTTTATCTTTTATTGTGTCTTCTATTTCTCTATTCATTTTGTAAAGCACTTTGAGCTACATTTTTTTTGTATGAATATGTGCTATATAAATAAATGTTGATTGATTGATTGATTAACTTATGAAAAACATCTCTTCTCACATATAAAGTAGTATGGGCCAGAACTTGAAGCCAAGGACTGTGGAGCTATGAGAAAAATTGCCATAGTTAACAAGTTTTGAAGGCTCCCCTGCCTTTTCTTATGGAGACCATTTTGCTTGAAGACTATAGACCATGTAAAACCTGTAGACGTGTTCATTGTTAAACAAGCAGTACTATAGGCTGTGAACGTTTGCTAATTATGAAATCCCCATTTTTGATGTGAGACACAAAAATAACCAGATTGGTAAAAGAAATAAATATTTATTGATGAATTACAGCATTCTAAACATTGTCACCTTCTATATACTCCCTCTCCCAATCTCTACACCTCTCCAAACGTTTCTTCCATTGATTGAAACAGTGCTGGAAGTCTTCTTGCTTGAGGCTCGTCAACAGGCTTGCCACTTCTGTCTTTATTTCATCCACTGAAGAAAAATGTGTTCCCTTCAGGTCAGTTTTGATTTTCGGGAACAAGTAAAAATCACAGGGAGCTAAATCAGGTGAATAGGGGGGATACTCGAGGACACAAATGTTTTTGTCAGTCAAAAACTGCTTTATGGAAAAAGCATCGTGCACAGGAGCGTTGTCTTGGCTTGTCTCGCTGTTCGCTTTTTTCACCCGACACTTTTGTGACTACTCATGTAGCGATTGTTGTGCAAATACCGACTGGGCTATTTACAAGATATACCTAGCCGGTCGGCGGTCTGAGAGGGTGTGTAGGAGGGGATATAGTTCTATGATTCATGTCCAGCTTCCCAGGTTTCCCAGGAATACCCAAGCCCAGTCCAGTTATTTTTGTGTCTCACCTTGTATATATTTTGTAAGTACTGTGAACTAAGACCATTGTCTTAATTTTCTAAACACATGTGGTCTTAAGTAGATGAGAAACGCCAGTAGTACTGAATTAGATATTTATCAATATAATTGGAATATAGATGCTCATAAACATGATCTGAAGACTGCTGACGTCAGTGTGGACACATGGGAAGAGACAGCTGCAAACTATATATACAGTTAGAGTACATAAAGAAAATAAAACTAAGAGTTAGCATGTGTAGAAAGACCAGGACAAAACAAGCATTTTGGGGGAATCTGCCCGTATTTTATCATTTTCACTACAATGGAAAAAAGAGCCATTGTTAGTACTGAGTAACCTCATAGGACTGAGTCCAATACAAGACTGCCACAGGTGAGTGTTGTTGGCTCTTTATAGTGATGAGGATGGAAGAAGCGGATCATCTAACGAGGAGGGGGGAAATTACATCATCTGGGGTATGCTCTGTAGCTGGAAGGAAGTGGGTTAGCTCTTATTTGGTCCTGCAAGGAAGGAGAGAAGGCATTAGTGCACATGATTGGCCCCGCATCTCAGTGCTTGAGAATTAACCATGCCTCCCATGTGTGTGTGTGTGACACATGATGACTAGATACATTTGTCAAACTTCCTCAATACAATGTATTGACAATCCACAGTATTATCACAATATTGTCAGGTGCAACCCTGAAATCAGCCCTGGGTGGGTCAGCAGTCCAGCCCACTTTAGATGCACCAACACTCACAGGATGGTCAAAGTAAAACTGGCAATCACAATAACTTGTAACTGTTTGGGATGTGGGAGGAAAATTAGAGAAGCAAGAGACAAACCCATAATTTCATACAGATAGCAACTATGACAAAGGTCAAATGTTGGATCTGTGAATAGCACTGCATCATCTTTTATAGTCTTCAAAATAAAAGAGTAAAATATTAACCACATCATTAACCAAAGTGGATTCTAAAACATTCAATAATTTCTGAATAAATGAATTATGATGTTCATTATATGTGAGGAATTATTTCAGTATGTTTTTTATACTTATACTCTCTGTATAAGGGAACTACAAAGGTAAACAAACCCAGGCATGTATGTGAAGAACTTGCACCAAGTTGGGTCAGTATTAATTCTAATTTCTAATTGTGCATTCTGCAGAAAGTAGTTGCTCAGTAAACACAACTCACCAGAGCTTCAGAGGACTTTCATCTGTTTCTTCCACACATGAAAGCAAAAGTAGAATGTGCAATGACAGCTTGAAGAAATGAACATTCTTCTTCATTCATTTGTTTATTTTATTAAACAAGGGAGTGTAAAATGAAGCAACTCGACACACGTAGAAAAGGTTTGGGGCAGCCACCCATATAATATTCCTAGCTGCAAAGGATTCTTTTAAGTTCATGCAATAATGTTCACAGTATGGAGTCCAAAACAGAACTGATCAAAGTTTGAAAAGATGGCGGTTTTAAATGGTCAGACAGGAAGTGACATATGTTAACTGGAAGTGATGTAGGTTGACCGGAAGTGATGTTTCTCTGACATCAGTCTGGGACTGGAAGTGACAATCTTCTGGGCGCCAGAACTGGAAGTGACGTTCTTGATTCAGATAGGTTTTCCCGTGGCTGGTCTGTAGAGATAGCAGGAGAAGGTTTAATGCACCCCACCCTCCCCTGGCCTGGCGTGGAATTACCATTACTTGGTCCACACAACGTCCTCCTATTCGCACGTGTGTGACAGGAGTTATGAATGTTAGCACAAAAAGGATAATCCCTTATAGGGAGATCTAGATGGAGAAACAGCTATATTAATTTATTTACTTTGGTTTTTTTCTATCCCCCCATCATCAACCTGCTTACATCAGTTCAATGTCACAGGGGTCTGGAGTGTATCCTGGGAAATCAGGAACAAAGCAAGAACCATGCTTAGAAAGGGGTACTACAATGGTTCCAGTTGGCTCCACACTCCAAGGCTGCTTCTGGGAGCCACTTTAACCCAGAATTTTTGTTAATGAGCCAGGCAGATGAGGACACATACAGTCCGCAGGGGGTTGATAACTACTTAAGTGATTTATTCCCATAACAAAACAAAGTGTCCAAAAATGAAGAGCATCTTCAATTAATAAATAAATAATACGTGAAATCTGTTAAAGTCTGTGTGTTAAAAAAGCAATAAATAATCCAATGTTAAAACCAGAAGAAAACTATACAATAATTGGGTCATCTCTTTTCTTCAACTGTCTTTTTGAGCTCAGCGCATCCTGTACTCCTTTATCTTCCCAGCTGAGCCAACAGGTCTTGAACTGGTGGAGACACCAGCAACTTTGGTCCTCACGTCTGACTCCTGTCTTGGCTAATTTCGTTGGCATCTAACAGACTGCTCAGAACCGGATGTCCTCCTGTCTTCCCCTATGCACTCTTATCTTCAGGATCTCTTGGATGGATTCCATCGCCATTGTACCTACTCCTCCAGAAATTCAGTGTAGGACAATCAACCCCATGGAGCACCAATCACTCGCTCTTCCATGGGACTACTGACCGTGCTACTTCATTTTCACTCTCACTAACTCAACTCAGGCACCCAATACAGTACTTTCACTCATGGTTCTCATTTCCCTTTGTTTCTTCGCACCTCTGTTCCCTTTTAAAAAGCTGTGGGATGTAGATGCAGCAATCGTGGGTCCAGGACTAAAGAGGAAATAGGTCAATCGCACACATGTGCACGTGAATACAGGATCACCCGCCTCCTCATCTGCCTCCATAACTACTCCACCATGCTACCTACACCCCACCCGAAAATGAGAGAATATTATCGATTTATCTAAAATGCATATGCCACAGACCTGTTATATCACAGGTACCAGGCTACCACAGGTCACACTAAAACGCACACACATTCATAATGGTGAAGTAAACAAACACATACATCTTTATCATGTCAAAGGTAAAAAAGAATCAGACACAGAGACACTGGGATAATTTACAAATAACGGAAACGATTTAAACCAAAACTGTACAGCTGCAAGGCATTGGCACTTAATATTGTGGCACCATGTTGCCCTTGTTTGTTTTGCAGTCTATTTTATTTTTCTTTTCATACATCTATTTTTAAAATAAACATATTCCAATATAGCACGGTGGGGACAAGTACTACACAGAATGGAGCTGTGGAGGAATTGTCAGTCCATCAGAGAGCATACTCACACATAGCAGGCCAATATAAATCTCCCATTATCTTATCCATCACATTTAAAATGTGTAAGGAAACTGGAATACACAAAGAAAAAAAGACATGGACAGAAGGAGAATGTGCACACTACATATACAGACAGTGACCAGACCAAGATTAAGGCCCAGCTTTTTCTCTTTGCCTTTGTAATTCTGAAACAAAATCAGACAGAACACCATACAGTTTTGGGGACAGGCTATATACCCCATTTGGTAACGAAACTGAAAGTAAAAGAACAATTTGAAAAGGTAGAGAGTCTCATGTCCTTGTAAGCTTCTTGCTCAAAGGTTTCTCCATTGTGGAATTCTACTCTCAACATGAGCGAGATCCAAAATGGTGAGTGATTTCAGGTCCTGGGGTTGGTCAAGTAGCTCTCGGCATGGAAGCGCTTGTTCTTCCGGAAATGTGCCAGAAGTCATGTTATGGTCTGCCCTGCTCTGCGGGAAAGAAAAAAGATGTGATTTGAGACTGCTTTCCTCCCTATGGTCTGTGTTTTTGCCTAGGTCACACTATTCTGATGTTCACATGTGACACCAAGATTACAGGCCTATCTTCCGCACAGAATTCAATCCAAAACCTGAATTAAATTACTACTGGGAAGAGGCATGTTGTCCAGCCCCTTCATCCTGTATTATTCCTGAAGCTATGAATACCTGGACCTTTTTCCTTTCATGAACTCCTGCTCATCTAGCCTCCTAAGTCACGGTCAGCTCGACAATGAATATTTTATTCATGTTTGTAAACCGCAAGGTTATACAGGGCAAAAGGGTGGTGACAGATATATCTGGGAATGCAAACTTCTTGAAAAAACTATAAATCTCAAGCCTTCTCCATGCTGCAAAAGGGACTCAAGTTTTGCTGAGTCCACTTTTTTTTAGCACTTTCTCCTGTTGGAATCATCAGTTTTCTACTTGTTACCATTCTCTGTATTTGCCTCCATTTTCAGGTTTTCAAGGTAGTTGGACTTGGTCATGCCCCCACCTACACCTCTAAATGTACATAATTGGCCCAACATGTTACCCAAAAAACAGTAAAAATATCTGACCTACTTTGAGACTGGGATTTGCTAATTGGGGCGGCGCGGTGGTGCAGTGGTAGTGCTGCTGCCTCGCAGTTAGGAGACCTGGGTTCGCTTCCCGGGTCCTCCCTGCGTGGAGTTTGCATGTTCTCCCCGTGTCTGCGTGGGTTTCCTCCGGGCGCTCCGGTTTCCTCCCACAATCCAAAGACATGCAGGTTAGGTGGATTGGCGGTTCTAAATTGGCCCTAGTGTGTGCTTGGTGTGTGGGTGTGTTTGTGTGTGTCCTGCGGTGGGTTGGCACCCTGCCCAGGATTAGTTCCTGCCTTGTGCCCTGTGTTGGCTGGGATTGGCTCCAGCAGACCCCCGTGACCCTGTATTCGGATTCAGCGGGTTAGGAAATGGATGGGTGGATTTGCTAATTGTTTATTATTATTGTGCCCATTTTGTACATCTAATTCCTCATCAGCTCTACAACTTTGACTATTTATTTTTAATGGGGCCCTCTATTTTGTTTATTTGGTTTCAATTGATTTGTCACTTTAGAGGTTTGGGTCAATATAAACTGTATATAAACAGTATAGACTGTTGACAATATGGAGACTGTGTTTTAAAAAACGCCACACACATCCAGACTTTATTGAAATTTAAAATAAAAGATTTGGTGAAATTGAGCTCACTTCTTATTATGAAAATTCTGTTTTTGACTATGGATTTCATTTTGAATTTAGCACTGCCCCTTCAATTTGACAATCAGTCCCATCTGTTTCTATTTGTTTTACCTTGGTCACATTTGACTATCCTTTTGTAATGATTTTAATATTTTAAATTGAAGGGCCCCTCCTTGAACCGTCACCTTATCGTGGTGGAGGGGTTTGCATGTCCCAATGATCCTAGGAGCTATGTTGTCCGGGGCTTTATGCCCCTGGTAGGGCCACCCAAGGCAAACTGGTCCTAGGTGAGGGATGAGACAAAGAGCAGTTCAACAAACCTCCGATGAAGAATAAAAACCTTGGACGACGTTTTCCCTTGCCCGGACGCGGGTCACCGGGGCCCCCCTCTGGAGCCAGGCCTGGAGGTGGGGCTCGATGGCGAGCGCCTGGTGGCCGGGCCTGCACCCATGGGGCTCGGCCGGGCACAGCCCAAGAGGTAACGTGGGTCCTCCTCCCCATGGGCTCACCACCTATGGGAGGGGCCAAGGAGGTTGGGTGCAGTGTGAGTTGGGTGGTGGCCGAAGGCGGGGACCTTGGCGGTCTGATCCTCGGCTACAGAAACTGGCTCTTGGGACAAGGAATGTCACCTCTCTGAAGGGGAAGGAGCCTGAGCTAGTGCGCGAGGTCGAGAGGTTCCGGCTAGATATAGTCGGACTCACCTCGACGCACAGCTTGGACTCTGGAACCAATCTCCTTGAGAGGGGCTGGACTCTCTACCACTCTGGAGTTGCCCCCAGTGAGAGGCGCTGAGCAGGTGTGGGCATACTTATTGCCCCCCGACTGGAGCCTGTGCATTGGGGTTTACCCCGGTGGACGAGAGGGTGGCCTCCCTCCGCCTTCGGGTGGGGGGAAGGGTCCTGACTGTTGTTTGTGCGTATGCGCCGAACAGCAGTTTGGAGTATCCACCCTTTTTGGAGTCTCTGGAGGGGGTGCTAGAGGGCATACCTTCTGGGGATTCCCTCGTTTTGCTGGGAGACTTCAATGCTCACGTGGGCAATGACAGTGAGACCTGGAAGGGTGATTGGGAGGAATGGCCCCCCCGATCTGAACCCGAGCGGTGTTTTGTTATTGGACTTCTGTGCTCGCCACGGATTGTCCATAACGAACACCATGTTCAAGCATAAGGGTGTTCATATGTGCACTTGGCACCAGGACACCCTAGGCCTCAGGTCGATGATCGACTTTGTGGTCGTGTCGCCGGACTTGCGCCATATGTCTTGGACACTTGGGTGAAGAGAGGGGCGAGCTGTCAACTGATCACCACCTGGTGGTGAGTTGGCTTCGATGGTGGGGGAAGATGCCGGTCAGACCTGGTAGGCCCAAACGTGTTGTGAGGGTCTGCTGGGAACGGCTGGCAGAGTCCCCTGTCAGAAGTAGCTTCAACTCCCACCTCCGCAGAACTTCAACCACGCCCCGAGGGAGGTGGGGACATTGAGTCCGAATGGGCCATGTTCCGTGCCTCTATTGTTGAGGGGCTGACGGAGCTGTGGCCGCAAGGTGGTGGTGCCTGTCGTGGCGGCAATCCCCAACCCGTTGGTGGACACCGCGTGAGGGATGCCGTCAAGCTGAAGAAGGAGTCCTATAGGACTTTTTGTCCTGTGGGTCTCTGGAGGCAGCTGATAGGTACCGCAGGCCAAGCGAACGCTGGCTTCGGTTGTTGCTGAGGCAAAACTCGGGCATGGGAGGAGTTTGAGAGGCCATGGAGAACGACTTTGGACGGCTTCGAGGAGATTCTGGTCCACCGTCCGCGTCTCAGGAGGGGAAGCAGTGCAGTGTCAACACCGTATATGGTGGGGATGGTGCCTGCTGACCTCGACTTCGGGACGTTGTGGGTCGGTGGGAGGAGTACTTCGAAGACCTCCTCAATCCCACTAACATGCCTTCCAATGAGGAAGCAGAGCCTGGGGACTCTGAGGTGGGCTCTCCCATCTCTGGGACTGAAGTCACCGAGGTGGTCAAAAAACTCCTTGGTGGCAGGGCCCGGGGTGGATGAGATCGCCGAGTTCCTTAAGGCTCTGGATGTTGTAGGACTGTCTTGGTTGACACGTCTCTGCAACATCGCATGGACATCGGGACAGTGCCTCTGGATTGGCAGACCGGGTGGTGGTCCCCTCTTTAAAAGGGGACCGGAGGGTGTGTTCCAACTATAGAGGGATCACACTCCTCAGCCTCCCTGGAAAAGTCTATTGGGGTTCTGGAGAGGAGGGTCCGTCGGATAGTGAACCTCGGATTCAGGAGGAACAGTGTGGTTTTCGTCCTGGTCGCGGAACAGTGGACCAGCTCTTCACCCTTAGCAGAGTCCTGGAGGGTGCATGGGAGTTTGCCCACCGGTCTACATGTGTTTTGTGGACTTGGAAAAGGCATTCGACCGTGTCCCTCGGGAATCCTGTGGGGGTGCTCGGGAGTATGGGGTACCGGACCCCTGATAAGAGCTGTTCGGTCCTGTACAACCGTGTCAGAGCTTGGTCCGCATTGCGGCAGTAAGTCGAGCCCGTTTCCAGTGAGAGTTGGACTCCGCCAGGGCTGCCCTTTGTCACCGATTCTGTTCATAACTTTTATGGACAGAATTTCTAGGCGCAGCCAGGGTGTTGAAGGGGTCGGTTTGGTGGACTCAGGATTGGGTCACTGCTTTTTGCAGATGATGTTGTCCTGTTTGCTTCATCAGGCCGTGATCTTCAGCTCTCTCTGGATCGGTTCGCAGCTGAGTGTGAAGCGGCTGGGATAAGAATCAGCACCTCCAAATCCGAGACATGGTCCTCAGCCGAAAAGGGTGGAGTGCCCTCTCAGGGTTGGGGAGAGATCCTGCCCCAAGTGGAGGAGTTCAAGTATCTCGGGTCTTGTTCACGAGTGAGGGAAGAATGGAGCGTGAGATCGACAGGCGGATCGGTGCGGCATCCGCAGTGATGCGGGCTCTGCATCGGTCTGTCGTGGTGAAAAAGGAGCTGAGCCGTAAGGCAAAGCTCTCAATTTACCAGTCGATCTACGCTCCTACCCTCACCTATGGTCATGAGCTATGGGTAGTGACCGAAAGAACGAGATCGCGAATACAAGCGGCTGAAATGAGTTTCCTCCGCAGGGTGTCTGGGCTTTCCCTTAAAGATAGGGTGAGAAGCTCAGTCATCCGGGAGGGGCTCAGAGTAGAGATGCTGCTCCTCCGCATCGAGAGGAGTCAGATAAGGTGGCTCGGGCATCTGATCAGGATGCCTCCTGGAAGCCTCCCTGGTGAGGTGTTCCAGGCACGCCCAACCGGGAGGAGGCCCCGGGGAAGACCCAGGACACGCTGGAGGGACTATGTCTCCGGCTGGCCTGGGAACACCTTGTGATTCTCCCGGAAGAGCTGGAAGAAGTGGCCGGGGAAAGGGAAGAGGAAGAGGATGGATGGATGGTTAATTACAATCAGATGCATTACACTAATAAACAATACGCGGTTAGTTTCAGTGTATTTATAAAGCCGCCTCAGGAATGTGGATCTAAGAAAGAAAGGGTAACCACACAGGAACTACTTTGATACTGGGTGCTGCCAGTCTGCAAAACCGAGCGCAGAACTTGCGTACGACAGGGTATGAGGTACCATGGAAATGTGGGTGGCTTTACGCCAAGTTTAAGTTTTATACATTGCGATTTGAATGTGGAAATGTTCGTACGCAACATTTCTGTGCATACACACCGTTTATACATGAGGCCCCTGGAATGGAAAAATCTAAACAAGACAGTATCATTCAGATCATCAGGTTTATCCAGTTATCTGATTAGTTGATAACAAAGTTATTCCAATTATCAATTTGCATTTTTTTTTTACACTTAGTTGATTTCAGATTATGGCAGCTGTTTGTGCAAGTTGGTGCCTTTCAGTTTCATCTTGAAAATACTTCCCTTATTTACCACTAACATTTCAAAGGGCAGGTGATGAATGGCTATTAAGTCAAACTTGTGTGTTCATTAGAACCTCTCATGTTCCAAGATGCACTTTTACTATCTATAACAGCGGCGTCAAACTCAGTTCCTATTTGGCTGCATTGGCTTCAGGTTTACACATTCCAGCCATTTTCTTGATTAATAGCCAATTACATCTTCTAATAGAACAGGCCTCATTTGCCATAACTTTAATTGACTTCATTTTTTAAGATACAGATACTCTTAATTGTTTACTTTTTACTTAATCAGCAGTCAAGCAATAATGAGATGTAAAGCAAGCCAACAGATGATCAGGGAAGGGTCTCAAAGTCAGTTTCTGGAGGGCCACCATTATCACTTCAACCAATTTCTTAATTAAAAGCCAGTTCTTTCCATTAATGAAACCCATTATTGAATTCTGTGACTTGTTAGTGTCCTCATTCTTCTAAAACCTAAAATATCTTTTCTTCTTGAGAACACCATCTGAATGTCTTGTGGCCCAAATCAGAACTATATTTCTCAAACTATCACTTTTTTTATTTTGAAATACTTTACGTGTCCATCATATAATACCTGCTTCAATATTGTAGGTGCAAATGGGATTAAGCAATACTGCTCATCTGTTGCCTGTCTTTGTCTCACAGTATTGTTAGATTTCTGCTGAAAGAAAACAAATTAGAAAATGTACACATGGCATAACATTCGGGGACTAAGTTAACTGATATGAAAGTTAGAGAATTTCACATTTTTTATTTACTTTATCCAAGGTTTAGTTTCTTCATCCATCCATTTTCCAACCCGCTGAATCCTGGAATCTGCTGGAGGCAATCCCAGCCAACACAGGGCACAAGGCAGGAAACAAACCCCAGGCAGGGTGCCAGTCCACTGCAGGGCACGCACACACACTAGGGACAATTTAGAATTGCCAATGCACCTAACCTGCATGTCTTTGGACTGTGGGAGGAAACTGGAGTACCCGGAGGAAACCCACGCAGACACAGGGAAAACCCGGGAAGCAAACCTGGGTCTCCTAACTGCCAGGCAACAGCGCTACCCACTGCGCCACCATGCTGCCCATTTAGTTTCTTTGTTTATTAAATATTTTTGTAAAAATAACATATTCAAATATAATGGCGATAACAGAATGTAATGACATGTATTAGTAGAATATACTTAATGCACGCTTTTTCATAGTACTTTACAATTGAGTAAAAAATAGGTCACAAATAGGATTGTTGTGGCTCAATAGCTTTAATAGATGGCAGATTCCAATTCAAGCGATGTAACAAGCACCACAGATGCAATGTTTGCTCTGAGGGTGTTGATGGAGAAGTATAGAGAAAGTATATGACAGGGTGCCTCGAGAGGAGTTATGATATTGTATGAGGAAGTCGGGACTGGACAGAGAAGTATGTAAGAATAGTACAGGATATGTACAAGGGAAGTGTGACAGTGGTGAAGTCTGCAGTAGGAGTGACGGATGCATTCAAGGTGGAGGTGGGATTACATTAGAGATCGTCTCTGAGCCCTTTCTTACTTGGACAAGTTGACAGAAGACACTAGACAGGAGTCCCCTTGGACTATGATGTTTGCTGATGACATTGTTATCTGCAACGAGAGTAGGGAGCAGGTTGAGGAGACTCCGGAGAGGTGGAAATATGCTCTAGAGAGGACAGGAATGAAGGTCATTAGGAACAAGACAGAATACATATGTGTAAATGACAGGGAGGTCAGTGGAATGGTGAGGATGCAGGGAGCAGAGTTGGTGAAGGTGGATGAGTTTAAATACTTGGGATCAACAGTACAGAGTAATGGGGATTGTGGAAGAGAGATGAAAAAGACAGTGCAGGCAGGGTGGAATGGATAGATAAGAGTGTCAGGAGTAATTTGTGACAGATGGGTATAAGCAAGAGTGAAAGGGAAGATCTGCAGGGCGGATTGGGACCAGCTATGTTATATGGGTTGAAGACGGTGGCACTGACCAGAAAGCTGGAGGTGGCAGAGTTAAAGATGCTAAGATTTGCATCGGGTGTGACAAGGATGGACAGGATTAGAAATGAGTACATTAGAGGGTCAGCTCAAGTTGGATGGTTTGGAGACAAAGTCAGAGAGGTGAGATTGCACTGGTTTGGACATGTGCAGAGAAGAGATGCTGGGTATATTGTGAAAAGAATGATAAGGATGGAACTGGCAAGTAAGAGGAAAAGAGGAAGGCTTAAGAGTAGGTTTATGGATGTGGTGAGAGAGGACATGCAGGTGATGGGTGTAACAGAGCAAGATGTAGAGGACAGGAAGATATGAAAGAAGATGATCTGCTGTTGCAACCCCTAACGGAGCAGCCAAAAGAAGAAGAGGATTCATATTCAAGTGATGTAACAGTGGTATCCACTGATGTGCGATAGTGGAGGAGGGTCTGTTAACACCTATTGTTCAATTTTCTTAAACATAGCATTTCTGAAAGTATGCTCACTACAGTAATACCAAATATTTAACAAATAAAAATAACTATTAATATTAAATGACCAATACTAACATAAAACCTCTATCAATATTGCCTTATAAAAGGAGAACGCTACTGAAACAAGTTCCCAATGTAGCAATAAATGTTAATTAAAACACAATAATTCTTTAAAATTATATAGTTAAGTGAGAAATTGTTGTATAAAGGGAATATGAAAGGTGACAATTATTTTAATTCCAGTCTGAAGAAACATGAGGAGCAAAAGCAGCTCTGCAGGTCCAGGTATCCCATATACTGAGCTCTGCCTGTTGTACGTTAAAATACTAAGTAATCAACACGGCACAAACTAATACTATTAGTAGCCAGCACAGTCCTTGTTTCATGCCAGTGGCTCTGATCTTCAAGTGCAGATCAACTGCAGCTCCATTTCTAAACCCATCCTATGCTTATATCACTTAGGGCAGCTACAACTTTTCCATTTATTTAATTAGTTTGAACTCCATTTAGCTGCAAGTTGATAACGTTGATTCTTTACATTTATAGTCTGCAGATATATTAGTTCAATCAATTCAGTCTTATATATGCTTACATAATTGTGTTCACTTTCCATTTATTTCCAGATAAGTGACTTGTTTTTTTTGTATTTCTATGTTTAACTTAAGCAGCAGGAGAAGGGTGCCACTGCATGAGATGGTTGCATGCATGCACATACACCCTCTCTGGCATCTTTTTTACTTGCACTGGGCATCTAAGCATCTGTCAGGCAAGTAAAAGAGGTAAATATACAAAATATGCAAGTTCAAGCTACCATTCTAAAGGTAAAATTTAAACACCAAACAAATTTGTACTTAAATTTACACAGATCGGTTTTCAGTTTCAAGACGGATGAGTTTGAATATTTCCCTGTGCTTTATAATGGGATAGTTTGAAATTTTAAAACATTGTACAGCACAATTTATTTGGAATATCTCAAGGAAACAAAACTAGAACTTGAACATTAAGTTTGTCACATTTTAGCAAAATTAGTTTACAGGGGACTAAGTTCCTTCATGTGGGCAGACCAACGTACTTAGCTATCGCAATAGGGGCTTTGTGCATCATATTTGATTGAGCTTAAAAAGAAATAATCAAGAATCTAAAAAGCAAGTCAAATAAAACTAAGACAACAAAGTGTCCTTCATCAAGGCCTTGTCACATTACACAACTTTTCCAGTGATTTTTGTAGATTTTTTTAATATCTTAATGAGTCAAGGGAAGTACTGGCACTGTTGTGACTCGCAAATGTGCTGTGTGACATACCCAGCAACTCAGTTTAACTTAACTACTATTTACCCCCCAAAAAATCAAACAGGTTGTATTCAGTTGGCAGGCATATTGTGCATAAGAGCCGATAACCAATGAGTGCTTACCAGGAAGTACAATGCATATAATGCCGCAAAGAGGAATAAGGAGTGTGGGTGTTTTGGGCCTCACAAACAGAAGAGACACTTATCTGTCTGATGTTTCATATCTTATGCACCATGATAGAAAGGAAAAAAAGAAATAGAATGCAGAGATTGAGGCACATCTTGTCGTACCAGGCATTGGCACTGTTATTGACAGTCAGAAAAAAGACCGAGCTCACGACACTTTGGAAAAGTGAACCTGTGCTAGAAAGGCATTATGTAGTTGTCTAATTTGACATCGTCAGCAATTTCTATTTGTGTAAATGACAAACTCAGGCATCAAGCTCACTTATCAAGTCTGACATCCCTCCAATTAGAAGTCATGTAATGGGACATTTGCTTTAGCAGAAGTAACTGGTTAAGTTAGCTGGAATGAAATCTTGTAGCCACTGTGGCCCTCCATGATCTGAGTTAGCAACCCCCTACTCTAAAGCTTCTAATGTCAACTGAATCCGAGGGTAACTAAGAAACACAATAAAGTAAATATCCTCTAAACCTTATCCTATAACTTCTATTTATCTATCTATATAGTGTCACACACATGCACATGGGGGACAGTTTACAGGTTCAATTAGTGTTATTTGTCAGCCACACCAGGGGTTAGTGCTCCCACCTGATCCTCTCTCCTCTTGTTCCTCTGCAGTGCAGCCAAAGACCCTGCTTCTCAATGACATCACCATTGGCCCACCCACTGTTGACATCACTTCCGGAAAACCCTGATGACCATTTCCGGTACCAAGAATCCCCCCCTCCTGCCACATCAGTTCCTGTTTCAGCTGTCCTGACTCCACCTCTTCCTCCTACCCACCATATTTATACAGCAGTCTCAACTTGTTAGTCCATTCAGTTGTGGACTCTGTTTATGTTTTTGTTTTTTTCTTTTGCTGATTTTTTTCAGTATATGGGGTGGCCATCCCCAAACTTGTTTCTGTCTGCTACCTAACTTTTTATCACAATAGATACATAGTTATAGAAAATCTTTGATATTTCCAGTATATTTTTTGAGTAGAAAACAAAACCAGAACTGAGGGAAAGAGAAAATAATTAAGCCAGAGACTGAACATAAGGAACACTATTTAAAGTTCAAAGGTAATAGCCAAGCAAAAATGATAAGAAGTCTATGGCCTTACTTACCCGTCTGCCCCCTGGCTGTCACAAAACATACTGGGTAATTAAAGATAAAAAAGAATACCAGATCAATACATCTACAACATGAAACTGGAAAAAGAAGCTCCCTAATAAAGAGAAAGGAACATGAAATATTTTAACACTCCTTGAAACTTGTTAATTACGTTTAGCAGGAGAATAAAAATACTTGTAAAATTAGATACAAGCTGGTTAAAAAGAAAGCAACAATCAATAATTAACTAATTAATATGAAACATTAGATTTTTCATATGAATTAGATTTAAAAAAATATAATTATTTTTTAAAACAATAAATACTTAAGGTTTCAGTAGAATGTGCATCAGTTAATCCCAAAGCATAGAAAAATAAGAGATCCTAGAGAACATTAACAGAAGAAAACAAAGAAGCATTATTTTAAGTAATAGCAGTGAAAATTAAGAAAACTCAATAAAAGAAAAAGGACCAGGAAGAGCAAGGAGTGCTCTGCAGGAAAAATAAGGGAATATTTGATTTTGACTTCATTGTTTCATTAGTGAATTATTTTCTTTAACTACATTCCATGCCAAGCACTTTTTAACTATTGGACTTGAGTTATTTCATGCAGTTATGAAATCTGCCATAGTTGAAAACGACTTGAATGAGTACCATTATTAATTTCCCTCTTGAAATTGTGCTCGATAGCCCGAGTGACTGTATATTTAATAATTTGCATGCTTGCTTGAGCTTGGATCTCAAAGTATTTGCTTAAATGTTACACCTGGAAAAGTGCACTCTGAGTGCACATTGACTCTGTCTGTTGTCAAACACTGTTTTTTGGCGACTAAAGCTGCATTACACCAATATAGCTTCATGACTGTGATTTATATTAAACATACGGCATTGCCTCCTTTTAAAATATGAATCATCTAAATGCACATAATTCAGATTTGAAATATATTTTGAT
Source organism: Polypterus senegalus (assembly GCF_016835505.1). Lineage (NCBI taxonomy): Eukaryota > Metazoa > Chordata > Cladistia > Polypteriformes > Polypteridae > Polypterus > Polypterus senegalus. The sequence goes on from NC_053160.1 coordinate 158,460,796, forward strand.
TTATCATTGTCATTTTAAAGAAAAAAAATCACATTCATTTGCAGCAGTCACACAGAGAGATCCACAATTCCAATCCAGATAAAACAAAAAGAAACATCACAATGTTGAAGCTTAAGTTTGACGTTATTTACACAATACAATGAGATTCTTAACCATGGCTTTTGTATTTTTGTTATTCAGCTGGTGTCCATGGGCCAGGTAGACCCTAAACATTATTGGATTTTTAGAACAACCAAAACATAACATTTTAAGTTAAACTACTTAGCAGATGTTGACTTTATCTCTCTTACAAGAAATATAAATAGCAAATATGTTTAATATTTACTTCTGGTAGATCACATTTATCAATGAAAGTGCTGTTTGATTCTTGTGATAAAATATGACTTTTGTGTACAAATTATTAATAATCAAAACATTGGTGGAATATATCATATTAATCGTGAACAAAAATAAATGAGATCAAGGTTTCTTGAGCTATTGATATTTATTGTTTTGAACTGAACACAGTGTAAATACAGTATTATATTTAAATAATACAATGAGCTCTGTAATAACACAAATTCATAGCACCTATGCACCACACAAAGAACAAAATTTTACTGTTTTAGCATTGCAAACATATTTTTTTGCACTCAGTGCATCCTAACTGTGCCTTCCTGTCCCTATTGGCTTCACAAACATTGGTGTTTCTTCTTGCAGCAGCCAATAATAATGAAAATGCTGGTTAGTTGTAGAAGTCTGCTAACATCTTTGTAAATGCTTCTATTCCTCACACAAACTATATATATATATATATATATATATATATATATATATATATATATATGTGTGTGTGTGTGTGTGTGTACATATGTATGCTCTGAATTTGAGGTCTTACCAATGTCTTGTCCAGCTCTTGAAGACAATGTCATTTCCTCTGGAGTGTTCCTATGTTCCAGTTCAGATTCGGTTCCATTCAGATGGCAAATGCATTGTCAGCACACACAGTGTTATCTTTCAGCCAGTGTTGCTTCCCTTGTTTTATGTCAGTTTTGTTAATTTTCTTTAACCATTCAGTGAACTTAATGATTCTTTTCTTTATTTTCTGCATTATGTACTATGCCTTGGTTATGTTCCATGTGTTTTGTGTGTAGTTCCCCTTGCCAAGCAACACCAGGAACTGCTCTAAACACTATCAATCCAGAGGGTCTTACATAGTTCCTGGCAGTTCATTGTGAATGCTCTCTGCAGTGGGTGAGTTGTGTTTTTTTTGCTTTGCCTTGTGCTTTTTTGTGATTTCCTGGATTTTTTTTAACGTTTGCTTTGTTTTTGACCATTGACACTGATTATGTATTGCTTTTAAAATTGCCTTTATTGGTATTGTAAGACCCTTGTGCACTTCAGAGGTTCATAGTTTTGTTCAGAGCATTTTTGTTAAAAATAAATATTGTATATAGATTTTCCCAGGACATTTTTGTGTCTAGCCAGGGATTGTTGATAGTTGCCCCAGTCCCAATGGACATTATTAGAAGTGGTTTCAATATATCATCAATATAATGTAAATATGTTGGAAAGGATCACAGTTTTTACTTAATATAATTTTGTCCCTTAACATTGACACTGAGTCTCAGATGCCTTTTTTTTTTGTAATAAACACTGAAAATAGGTTTCACAGACCTGAACACCACACAAGGGTTAATCGCCTTTCTCGGACTAGTTATAGTACAGTAAGTTATTACGAGCAGACAATGACAACAAACCATACATTAAATAGAACATCAGGCCATGAATAAATGTTAGAAATACACATCAGGTACACACCTGCTGTATTTAGCTTAGGTGGCTATTAAGTAACCTCATGAGCTGTGGATAAAAAATTACCCTGAATCTAGGACTTACAAATGGGCCTACACTCATGGGGGAGAGAGAAAGCCACATTGTTTAGAATGGCTGATGTCTAGAAGGCTGCCGTTACCTTTTAAGGGAGCATGTGTTGTATACAGTATGTCATGAACAGAACAAAGCTGAGTGTCAGTAATACTCTTTGCTAACGACACAAACTTCTGCAGTGCTTTGTGAACCTGTGCTAAGCAAGTGCACTACGGGGATGTTATGCAGCCAGTAAAAACCCAAAATGTGCCCCAATAAAAGATGGTCAGTATAAACTGAGACATGCAAGCATTCTTTAAATGTCTGAGGAAGTAAAGCCTTCTTGACAGAATGCAGACACATATTTTTATTCACCTTTGGTCATCAGTGATGGTGACTGTAAGAAATCTAAAGCTGTCAACCACTTCTGATGTAGATGAGAGAATTGTCTACCTTCTAGTTACAAGTATGGTAATCTCCTTGGGATTCCTGACATTAAGGAGAGGCTGTTGCCCTGGAATCACTGTGTGAGAAAATAAATCTTTTTTCTTGACACTATCGTCAATTGCGATAATCAGGCCTATGATGGTGGTATCTGCAGTTTTAATGATTGGCCTGTGTCAGAGGTGATCAAGGAGTACATAAGTATGCTCAATATACTATTTGTGAATTAAGAATCAATTGTAGAGAAATGATACAGCTAATTCCACATGTGCAGAAGTTTAACAGTTGAGAAATCCAAAATCTTTTTGTAGAGGACAGCAGAAAGTTACATTTTTAGAAGCTTTGATGCCACAGTTAAACAATGTTAAACAGTGAACTACAGTTTATAAATAGTACTCGGAGATACAAGTTTTTATTAAATAAATGTGCTAAGATTAAGATATAGAATCTTTTGAGGACTTGTGGCAACATGTAAAACAGAGGTAAGTCTAAACTATTTGAAATATAATGCCTAATGAGTCTACTTTTACTTCATTTAGCACAAGAAAAAATGGTGGTTTGGAGCACAACAAAGCCATAAATGCTTAAAACTAGAACCGCCATGTTTATTTTAGAATGTTCCTGCTGAGGCTACACAAAATTGTGTCTGAATCCTTTTGTTCTCACTAATGGATCATCAGCTTGGAAATTTGATGGGCATCCGTACTGCCCTACCTGCAAAAACCACAGACAGTTTAATGCAGCTTGTGTGAACGTAACCATAAATAACTTGTTAACACATAGCATATATTGTTTGCATATATAATATTTTAGTTCAAATGTTAGCATATGGACGGCATGGTGGCGCAGTGGTAGCACTGCTGCCTCACAGTTAGGAGACCCGGGCTCGCTTCCTGGGTCCTCCCTGCATGCAGTTTGCATGTTCTCCCCGTGTCTGTGTGGGTTTCCTCCCACAGTCCAAAGACATGCAGGGGCTGGTGCCCTGCCAGGGGGTTTGTTTTCTGCCTTACGCCCTGCGTTGGCTGAGATTGGCTCCAGCAGACCCCTGTGGTTAGGACATAGTGGGTTGGATGATGGATGGATGGATGGATGTTAGCATATATTTTCAATCCAAAAAAAAAAAATTCCAGGCTTGCTCTTCAGTGTTAGTATTTATTGGTGTAAAGCTAAACAGCAGATTTTAAACAGCTGGGCATCTAAATAATGACATAAACAAAAATCTTTTTTTTTTTTTTAAATAGTTTAAAAATTCACAACTATACTCACATGTTTCTGTGGATATGTAAAACATTTGTAAACTACAAGTGATGTGTAGGCTTTTTACAAAACAATCTACATCAGCAGTCAGCACAGATTCTTGCCATTATTATTGTGACACTTAACAGCATTTAATTTTACTGCATGTGCATCTTCCCACCTAACACTGTGTTGTTCTTTCAGGAGCATGAGTGACCTGAAGGAATGCTGTGAAACAAGTGGCTTTCCAAAGTCACATTGTTGCTCAGTATAAAACTGCTTCAATATTAATCGTAAAGCACTTTTTAGTTTGCTGGAAACAAAAAATAATAAATGATGTAAAAACAAATATTTTTCTGTACAAATGGTTTATATGAATAGTTTTAAATTACACCCATACTTAAATTTTTCACAGAATATGTATGTAAATGGCAAGTGGCACGATGGAGTAAATATAAAACTGTTCACATAAGTAATTTGCATTCATTTTTTAAGTATCTGAGCAAACTCCCCCACCGAAAATGGTAGCACTTCATTAATTTTTGTTTTATTGTGTGCATCCTCTCACATAGCAGTAATCTGTCCCACCTATTGGTATCGGTCTTCGTGAATTATTCTTCTGTTGCCTTTCACAGCAGGATGGCAGCTACCATCTTTCTGTTTACACTGAATTACAAAGCAGGCTTTTCTTTTAGTCAAGTAGCTTATTTACCATTGAAAGCAATTTGAAAATATTGTCATTGCCTGTAAAAGTTTCAACAAGTCGCATCATCACAATTGCTGGCAGCCTTTCCTTGGTAATCGAGTGGGATCTTTGGCCAAATATCGTGTATTAAAACGCAGATTACTAACAATCAAATTTATAAATCAGCATTTATGTAAAATTTGATGCCAGACTTGTTTTGTTTGCCTGACTTGCAATGAATAAAATGTTGGTCCTACACTTCTCCAGAAATTGTTTACATCCCAGTCTTCCAGAGCTATTGCTCCCTTGAAGGCCCGTACTCAGGCCAGATACTGGTGGCCACCTTTTCTTAGACTGAGACATCTCAGCGTTTTGTGCATTCCCAAGTGAAATTACCCAAGTCAGGCCAATCACTTGGGATTCTTCCCTGGCCTCATACTATGCTTCTCAGAGTCTCATCCTGGTCTCACTCTATGAATAGTTATAATGTAAAATATATTAACTATAAATATGCACCATAAATATGTAAATGTGCTACCCAGAATATTGTCACAGTATTATATGGGCTATGTCAGAATGTATTAAATTTAATTTCCTCTGCAGTGGAGTAAATATCCATTTACTCATTAATTCAAGTTATACTGCTTTGTCCTCAATTGCTTGTTAAACAAACACTCAATGTCTCTCTTAAATCGTTTTTAAAAAGTTAAATTGATTTAAAAGATTTGGATTTTTAACAAACTCTGGAAATGCATATGCAGGTCAGGAATCTGGCAATTTTTTCAAATACATTATCACTCCATTAATTTGGAAGCCTTTATTGTACCTGGAAATTGCTGTATACTTTTGAAATAGCCACCAGCACAAATTGCCATTTTCCTCATACCAATAAAAAATTACTGCTGTTACTCTCATTGTTAACTTTATGACAGAAATGTGATTTTCCCCAATGCGTATTCCTCTTCAATATCATTTCAAACAAACTTGATTTTTAGTGATTAACTTCATCAAGGTTGTATGTGGCTACTTTTTATCCTAAGGCCTCCATTAAATTGAAGAATCTGAAAAGACTGCAGAAACACAAAACGTAATTGTGTGCAAAAACTGTTACAATCTTTCAGTATAATACTGGAAGAAACAAGAATGAATTATTTTTCCACAGTGTTATCTGCAAATTAGCATAACCCCATATTTCTGACTATTATGAACAGGCATATTTACATGCACCTCAATAACCCGGCTATTCACAGAATCCTGGTTCCTAAAATGACAAGTTAACCCTTATTCCGGTGAGAGAAATGGGATTATTGGCCTCTGAGAAACCTGGTTAATAGAGGTAGATTTCTCCATGAAAAATCTGATTATGTGACCATGTAAACCCTTAAGTGGATTACTGTTAAGAATTCTGTAGTCTGCGCATGTCCAATGTACTCTGTCTGCTTGTGCATATACTTTCAGGAGCCACAAGTCGACACATCCAATAAAGTACATTTCTAAAGGCAAATGTTCAGGCATTTGCATCATTCTTTCTCCTGCCTGAAACAATCTGGCTCAATATTTTAGAAATCACCATATTTATGTTGATGAGCTGAATGTCCAGTGCTAAACTCAGCAACAATCTCAAAAGCAGTAACGTGTGTTATGCAGTCTGATCACTTTTTAAAGTAACCTAATGCATACTTAACTTATTGAATTAAAACTACTGTACTTGTATTTTCATTATTCCAGCAGCACTGGGCGGTAAGGTATGAAGCACTCGTAATGGGTCCTTTGCAGAACCCAAATTGCACAGTCAACCAGAAAAGAGTTTGCTGCATGTAATCTGGTAACAGATAACTATAAATAAAGCATCAATTTGACTACACGTATTTATAAAACACAAGAAAATGATCACAGATGTCATGCTAATTTTCAGAATAATGGTGGTTAATATGGCAAAATTTTTAACAGAGCGTTTTGACAAAGGAGAACTCCAGAAAATTACTTGCACATGTAGACATAGATTTTTTAGAAACAGGTTTCTGCCTTAACCGGATTATTCACCTTAACCCAGTTTTTTATGTGCATGCAAAGTCACAGATTGACAGGATAATGTGCCCAGCTAACTGTAGTGTTCAACTCGCACACAGTCTGATTATTTTACTTTTCTAGGTAACATTTATTACCTTTAGATCGTATAGCAACCCTGTTTTAAAGATCTTTTCCATAACACACACAGCTACCAAAGTGGTTTTGGGTTCATCCCTTTTAACATTGTGACAAATTGTCATTTATTTATACTTTAAAAAGTAAATTAATTTGCATTAAATCCCAGATCACCATTATTTATTCCTGGTTCCCAAGTTAGTGCTGTGTCTAATCACTTTGAACCACAGAAGAACAAAACAGCTACCTAGGAGGATCAGCAGAAGCAAGAACAGGGACGCCAGTACGGTCCATCTAGAAACAGATGTTTCTTCTGATCAGGTGACCCTGGAGCATGAAAATGGGCAGAATGAAGGCAGTTCAGTTGTGGCACATGTCAAGAAATGAACACTGCCTTTGCAAACAGGCATACACTGCACATATAGGGCCATGACCCTTGAAAGTGAATTAAAAAGAGCAGAGTTCATGTCCTAAGACACTTAAATTAAGCCTGTAATAAACAGTCAGTATATATAAGAAGCGAAAAATGTTTTAATAAACTATTCTTTGGGATTCTTTATAATATATACATGGTACTGGCATTTCAGTAATTTCACAAGAAGATACCTAGGTGTATAAAATCTTATTCAGCATATGTTGTCAGCTCACAAATTGTTACTCCCACTCAAAATCTATTAAAGTCATCATTACCTAGCCTAGATATTCTGCAGTTTTTATTTTGTGATCAAATTTTTATTGATAAAATGGAAAAGGAACACACTATAACGAAACCAATAATAACCTAATGATCTTTTTGGTGCTGTACTGTACATTACAGTAACGCGTACCGCCCTGGCTGAGAAGTGCAGCACTATTTTATAACTACATTGATACAGGACAACTTCCATGCAACAACTGCAGAACATTTTCAGTTATGTTTATTTAAAAAAACTATGCCTGGCAGCTTTATAAATTGAAATACATTTTTTTTTCTTTAAAAGAATATCAGCCTCGCCAGAAGTGTTGCATCACCCATTTTCAAAATCACTGTGGTATACTAAAGTAAGGTTATCAGTTATACTGGGACCAATTGACAATCAAGCAGATTATTACAAAATTTAGAAGCCTTTCAGCAATTGTCTCTTCCTTCTTAGAGTATAGTAGCAATAGTGCCCCCTTGGAAGTGTAGAAAAGTCTATGATATGCGGTTACATTTCACATTTCAACTTGATAACCCAAATAAAAACAGATTCAAGTTTGATTTTCTTTGTAGAGATAGATAAATAGATAGATAAATAGATAGATAGGGCACTATATATCATATGTAAAAGTTAAATCTTGGAAAGCTTTCAGTTAAATTCTTAATAGTATTTGCTTATTTTCAATACAATATAATTTTCTTTCATATGTACAGTATAGACAATGGTATAGTCTTCTCTGACCTGTAAATTACTAAGAAATAGAACTATCTTGTTATAACTGAGATACAGTGTGTTAATTTTGTCAGTTGTTATTTAGAAAAGGTCCCAGTACACAGGGACTTAAAAGACCCATTTTCAGCCTATTTTGAAATGGTTCAGAAACGTTTGGAAATGATTTAACTGCATAAGCAAACTTAAAGAAATGTAACAAGATTTCAATTTTGAACAGAACTTTTCCTATTTTTTGCTATTTCAATTTTCTTTTTTTGTGTGAACTGTTTTACTTTGAATTTTACCTACAACTTTTAAAAACGAAGATATTGTGTCTGTGGAATCATTTCAGCCCATCAGGCTTTTGTTAAATCCTATTTTTATGCTAGAGCTGCTGAAATTTGGTAATTTTGGAAAAATGCAGTTACATCATATGTTCAGAGACAGAGAGAAAAGGCTCTATATGTAACAGGTTCATAGATAGACCTTTATTTGTCACCGAGGTAAATTTGACTTTTTACAGCAGAACTTAAATAGATAAATAAATATAATATAATATAATATATATATATATATATATATATATATATATATATATATACACATACACACACAAACATTAGTCTGAACATACACTAAAATAACTATAAAGCAAGAAAATTAAAATGAAAGAAAACTACTGACTTTGCAGTTACAGCCACAGTGAGGCATTAAGCAGACGTATTGTTGCTGGTATAATGGAGCCCCAGTAGCATTTCTTGACTCACTTTCATGAAACAAGTTACTTGAGGTACAAGTAGGACCACTAGAACCTTCCAAATACATCATAATTTTTTTTTTTTAAATATTAGATGAATAGGAATTGATCAGCTGTGTTTTTCTAAATATACTTTTCTTTTACTCTTACTCTTTACTTTTAGTTACTTCCAAAGCCTTGAGAAGTTACAATAAAAACATAGACATAATGTTAACATAACTTAAAAATAATCTGTTTTTAAGCAAAGATTAAACATTTTTATAGTAGTGTGAATGACAACTGTGTACTGTTTTTTGTCTTCTATTGGTTACTTAGAAATGAAGGGGTTAAAAAGAGGAATAAGAATAAATAAGTGATGTTGTTGATTTCTTGAAATGAGTAAAATGCATAAGTAAAGAACTAAAATGGTGTCCAGAAATGAAATATCATAAGAAACAATCATGGTCATCTTGTGAGGGGACTAAATGGAGGAGTGGTGACTGGAGGATGTGAAGTTACTACACTTCAGGTAGAAAGAACTGAACTGCCAAGGCACGTGTTATAAAAATGGTGCTTTCACAACTTACCACCAAACTGACTGAAAGTAGAAAAAACAATGTCTAAATTACTACAGAGGTGTTTTATTTAAGAATGAATAATGAAAGTGCCTGAATAAAAAAGAAAGGAGTTTAAAAATGAAAAATAATTGCAATGAAAATTTAGCAAATGAATAACCATTTCATTGAAAATATGAAATATTGCATACGCACAATAAAACTAATGAATGCATCTTAGCAGCTTTGATAACTCCGTGGTAAACTGGGTATTGCTTTATTTATGCATTTGAAATAAAAATATAATAAAGCAAGCCTCTATGATTTCAATAAAGAAATGAAAAAAGACAAAGTCCCCGTGGCATTCTGGGATACAAACAAGTCTTATTTACATATTAATGAGACAGCACGACTGTAATTCTTGTCATACAAGGAGAAAACTTTGATTAATTCACTAATAGGCATGGAGATTCACAGAGTAAATTAAAACCTTTAGTCGAATGCAATAGAAGGGATGCCAGGAGAAACCAAATGTGGCATCAAATTATTCTTCGATTGCCTTTATAGGTCATTCAAGGTTTAGCTAAAAAGATACTGTGTTAACTCTATAAACAGTTAAATTCAAGTTTACGTTATTGTGTAAGATTTCAGAAATGTAGAAAGAAATGGAAGTTTCTGTCAAGCATCAAAAACTACTAAATGAAAATTGCTGTGCTATTAATTATAGTGACCCATACAAAAAAAAAAAACACTGTATATACATTATACACAATTTCATTGTATTTGCTACTTTCTATGGAAGTATTCCTTCCCTTTCTTTTCCTTATTGAGCCACACTTGATACCTCTTATTTGTTATTAGTATTGAATGATTTCTTGTTGTTAACATATTTTTCTGCTTTAGATAATATTGACAAAAAATAATAATTGAAATTCAGTAGTCTACATTTTTCTAGATCATTCTAAGGAGTTCAGGTTAGGGTTATGACTAGTCTTATCTTTAACATGAACTGGACTGAATACTGAAATTCATTGGACTTTTATTTTATACATCTATTAAATTGTATTTTGTCACAATTGAAGCACTGATAGTTCTTAAGTTTCTTAAGTTTACAAATTTTGAAAAACAGATTCACCCATGATATTTGGTATTAAAGTTTGGGCTGAATTGTCTGCTAAATCCTAAGCATTCTGTTTTTAGAGAAATATTTTGAAAAAGCCTGGATTTTTCAAAAGTGGTTAAGGTTAGAACTCAGGTTTAGTTTCTAAAATTTTAATATATTATTATTATGAAGAATGAATATTGTTGTCAGTTATTAAATCATTGACAAGGAACTTGCTAAACCTAATTGGAGTAATAATGTAAAAAATGGCTGTGTAATTGATATATGATTTTTCATTATTCAAGAATTTATTTATCAACATGTTAATAATTAACTTCTGATTTTGTAAATCTTTTTTTTTTTTGTTAATTTCTTTTATGCTGTTATTATGTTTTCCTATTGGCTTTCTGGTAGTGCAATTTTGTGTGCTTTTGTTGTTGGCAATGATTTCCATTGTCAGCATGTCACTATCGGACATTGTGGCATATGATGTCAGCAGCATACCAGTATTTAAGCTGTCCTCTGCATTCAACATTTCTAAAAATATAAAATGGCTCTGTTAAGAATTTTTTGTTTGTTTAAAATTTTGCAAGGTTTCCTGACACCGTCTTTTGGGTTTTTGATTTCTATCTAACATCAGCGTACATTTATAAGACTTTTTCCTTGTTTATCTTCTCATCCATTTTCTCAATCCTTTTTTTCTGCCTTGTCCAAACTTTGTAACAATAATAATTATAGTTTGAATTAAACTAGTTCAAACAACCTTAATTTAATTAATTGTTTAGCAGTAAGAAAATAAATAGAAGTTTGAAGAAACTCAGGAAAGGGTTGTAAAGATTTGTGTTCAAAAGGGACCAAACCACAAAATCAAAATGTTAAGCAACATTCACTAAGTCAAAAACAAAAGATCCTACCCTATATGTACAAATACCTGCAAGAAGTGTTGACTTTTTCTGAACAACAAAAAATGCTACTATGTAAATATCAAAATGTCAACATAATCACACTAGGAAAGGTATGTCTAGTGACCATTGCGCTGACCTAATGCAAATTTAGCATATGTTCATGTGAAACAGATCTTCGCACATGCTGGATGCTTTGCTTCAGCTGATGTTGAAAGATTTTTCTGTAATATTCCAGAAGTACCCAGATCTTGCTTCACACAGATTGCCAAAATTGTGCCTTTTTGAAATGGATATACTCTATCAACAACGGCCTTCCCTCGTAACCCAAGAGACTACTTGATAATAGTCAAAAAGAAACTGTAAATAATATTTTAGCAAAAAATGCAAACATTTTGCATGTTTTGACCATATGAGTGGATGATGTGCGTAATGTGACATGAATTACAAGATTTTGTTTTTCCTTTTTCCCAACATTTGCCACTGTATAGCACTAGTCACCTATTGATCCCATTTACAGAAACATTACATTAAATATTTTTGTTAGTAAATAACATAAATAAATCATTTTTGGGTGTACAATTCTTTCAAAGAAGACCGTTATACGTCACCCTGAGTTTGACTCGGGCTTAACCATATGTACATGTAAATTACAAGGCCGTGTCACATTTAGGGTTAGCACCATGTAGATTAATAGAAGATGCCACCAGGCAAACTATTGACATCATATGGGTTGCTCTTGTTATAAGCAATGCATCAGCATCTACAGAAAAAGCATACGATAAAAACACTCATTAAAGAAAATGGTAATAAAAATACATCACAAAACTAATAACACAAAATAACTATTCAGAAATTACTGTATAAACAATTCAGGACAGCACCTAACATGTTTGTGAGAGGCTTATGATATAATGTTAATTAATTTTTCATTTATAAATTTGTCTGACTCGGTTAAGAGTAATAAGACTCCAGTGCTAATTTTTGTGTAAAACTTTGCAATGGAAAAAAATAATGGTTACATCTGGGTTTGGGAAGCAGTTTATTGCTCAGACCTATTAAAATAAATACTAGTGAATGTGTTTAAGTAAATATCAGTAAATCTATCTTAATATTTCAGACTATACGTATTTCAATCACCTGAAGGAGACAGATGGATGGGAGGGTCCAATCCAAAGCTGGTATTCTGCTTTGTCTTCCAGTTCTTCTGAGATAGACTCTGACTGACCCTAAAGTGGGACTAGAACATGGAAGAATGGACAGACCTAGAGTTATAGTAAGATTACATTAAAAAATATATATATACTCAAGATTAAAAATTAAGGATTTTAAAACAAGTCATAAAATTTGTCAGATATGCTCATAAAAAAGACAGTAGTCAGATGTTTGAAATAAGCCCCATTACTAGCAATCTAGTTTTATTCTTATGCTTATGTTTTTTAAAGTAAAATTTATTGTATCTGAATTTTGATGTGTAATATATACGAATATATAGTTTCTATTATTATTACTTTATAATGTAGTAATAGCACTATGTCTTGATATGAATGAATCCCCCCTTCATTATGGGTGGAGGGACATTTCTCACACTTCTAATTTTTGAATTTGAACTCTGCCACCTTTATTTATGTGTTAGATGGAAGAAATTTTCTCCAGCCACAGAACTAATGAATTATTCCTTTACCCTGCATTAGAAAGCTCACTAGGCAGTCTCATCTTTTCAAAGAGACATTTTAGTTTAACCTTATTTTTCATTTGATTAATAATGCCTTATATTTGGACTACTTAAACAGTTTGAAGCTAAAATGATTTGCTTTAGTTTATCAATTGAATCAATGTTTTTAAAATAGTTATTTTATGAAAGTTTAAGGAAGAAGAAAAAAATACTCCCGGAAAAAATACTAAAATATTTAATTTGTTGGCAGGTTAACACCCCAGTAATTAATAAAAAATACAATTTTGCACAGAGTAGTAATTCTTGTAGTGATTTTTATCAGTGATGAAATTGGATTTCTGGCAGACATACACATTAAATTTAATGGGCTGTTTCGCACTCATTAGATGCAAAGATGCTAAACAAAGAAATTACAAAGTCAGAGCTGTTAGTCAATAGCTTGACACACACTACATTCTATGTTTTACTTATTGGTGCAAAATAAACTGCTTTGAAATTGTTTGCATTCAGTTCATTTCTACTTTTCTCATACTTAGCAACCCATTGTACATATTCACATTTTTTTAGTCATTATGGAATTTAGCTATGAAGAAAATAATACAAAAAATAAGGATATTTTAGGGGGGACCCAAAATCCCTGGAACTGGTCAATAACAGTAACATTTATTTCTATAGCACATTTTCATACAAATGATGTAAATCAAAGTCTTTTACAAGATGAAGAAAGAAAGAAATATAAAAATAAAATTAGGCAATATTAATTAACAAAGAATAAAATAAGGTCTGATGGCCAGTTAGGACAGGAAGAAAAAAAAATCTGCAGGGGTTCCAAGGCCACGAGACCACCCAGGCCCCACTGGGCATTCTACCTAACATAAATCATCTAAATCAGTCCTCATGGTTTTCAGACTTTACGTGGAGTATTTAGACAATGATGGTCATGTGGATATCTGGCCTGCAATCCATTAAAGTAAGGATTACATGGTGCTTTGATTAGGTTGTAGAAAAAGAACAGCAAAGAAAGTAAAGGTTAGTACGGATTTCGGAGCCATGAAAAAAAAAAGATAATTAATGGCATATACAGAATATCAAGATTAAACTAAAATTAAGTATGAAAAAGACATGTTAAAGTAATGGGTTTTTAGAAGTTTTTTAAAGTGCTCCACTGTATTAGCCTGGTGAAGCCTTAGCCTTTCTATTGGTAAGCTGTTCCAGATTTTAGGTGCATAACAGCAGAAGGCTGCCTCACCACTTCTTTTAAACTTAGATCTTGGGTTATACCCTGACAGTTATTTTAAGATCTAAGGGTAAGATTTGGAGTGTAAGGTGAAAGGCATTCCGAAATATAGGATGAAACGAGATCATTTAATGCTTTGTAAACCAGAAGCAGTATTTTAAAGTCAGTTCTAAATGGCACAGGCAACCAGCATAGTGACATCAAAACTGGAGAGATGTGTTTGGATTTTCTTTTCCTAGTTAAGATTTTAGCAGCTGCATTCTGCACTAGTTGTTGTCTAATAATTGATGTCTTTTTTGGGTAATCCTGAGAGGAGTGCATTACAGTAATCTAGTCAACTAAAAACAAATAATTTTTCAGCATCTTACAAAGTTATGTGGGATCTAACTTTTGCTATATTTCTTAAGTGAAAAAATGCTGTCCTAATAATCTGATTAATATGTGATTTAAAATATAGATCACAGTCAATAATTACCCCTAAATTCTTTAGCTCTGTTTTGACTTTTAAGCATAATGAATCATGTTTATTTATTTATTTATTTATTTTTATTTTTATTAATTTTATTGCAATCAAGATTTTACAAAAAGAAAAATTGAGTTAAGAACAGATCGATCCCCACCCCTGAGAGAGAGAGCAAGCCAAATAACGTTAAATTTAAGGCTTGTAAACATATCTAATTTAAAAAAAAAAAAATTCTCTGTGCTTTATGAACTTATTTTAAAATATTACTGATTAGATCCTGCCATGTTTTGAAAAAGGTCTGTACAGATCCTCTAACTGAGTATTTGATTTTTTCCAATTTCAAATAATATAACACATCGGTTTCCCACTGACTTAAAAGAGGAGAGTTTGGATTCTTCCAGTTTATCAGAATGAGTCTGCGTGCCAACAGTGTAGTAAATGCAATCACAATTTGTTTGTCTTTCTCCACTTTAAACCCCTCTGGAAGAACCCCAAACACAGCTGTTAATGGGTTAGGAGGGATTGTGAGTCCAAGGCTGTCTGACAGGTAATTAAAAAGTTTTGTCCAGAATAATGTTAATTTGGTGCAGGCCCAGAACATGTGACCTGTTGAGGCTGGGACTTGGGTGCAGCGTGAATCATGTTTATTTCTAATACCCTCATTATATCCATTTTTGCTAATCACTAAGATTTCTGATTTCTGCTTATTTAGTTTGTAAAAATTACTACTCATCCATTCAGAAACACAAGTAAGAAGTGTCAGTGTATCAAGAGAGTCGTGGTCATCAGGTTCTATTGACAAATGCAGTTGTGTGTCATCAGTATAGCTGTGGTAACTCATGTTACCTCTCTCATTACCAGAGAGACCCACCTGATGACTAAGGTGATTTTTAAGAATATTGTGATCAATGGTATCAAATGCGGCACTTAGATCTAAGAGGATGGAAACAGATAAATGGCCTCTTTCTGCATTTACCTGCAAGTCATTTACTACTTTAACCAACACAGTTTCTATAGAGTGATTTATTCTAAAACCTGACTGAAACTTGTCAAGAACATATTGTTTACTCAGGTGATCATTTAGCTGCCTAATTGCTGCCTTTTCTAGGATTTTACTTAAGATTAAAAGAAATAGGTCTAAAATTTTCAAAAACAGAAGTCGAGAGTATTTTTCTTGAGCAGGGGTTTAACAGCAGCAGTCTTAAGACAGTCTGGGAAGACCCCCATATCTAATGATGCATTTATTATGTCAAGAACACTCTCAGCACATCGGATGATACTTTGAAAAAACTTGTTGGTGTTAAGTCAAGGACGCTGGTGGAGGGTTCTGCTGCCCACTGAGTGCAAACAGTCACCAACTACCAAATGCATTGTGTGCAACAAGCATTGACAGTGCAAAGAAATCTATATGCAGTCATACGAAAAAGTTTGGGAACCCCTCTTAATTCTTTGGATTTTTGTTTATCATTAGCTGAGCTTTCAAAGTAGCAACTTCCTTTTAATATATGACATGCCTTATGCAAACAGTAGTATTTCAGCAGTGACATTAGGTTTATTGGATTAATAGAAAATATGCAATATGCATCATAACAAGATTAGACAGGTGCATAAATTTGGGCATCCCAACAGAGATATTACATCAATACTTAGTTGAGCTTCGTTTTGCAAATATAACAGCCGCTAGACGCCTCCTATAGCCTATGATGAGTGTCTAGATTCTGGATGGAGGTATTTTTGACCATTCTTCCATGCAAAATCTCTGCAGTTCAGTTAAATTTGATGGCTGCCAAGCATGGACAGCCTGCTTCAAATCATCCCCTATATTTTCGATGATATTCAAGTAAGGGGCTTGTGACAGCCATTCCAGAACATTGTACTTCTCCCTCTGGATGAATGCCTTTGTAGATTACAAACTGTTTTGGGTCATTGTCATGTTGGAATATCCAACCCCTGCATAACTTCAACTTTGTGACTGATGCTTAAACATTATCATGAAGAATTTATTGATATTGGATTGAATTCATCTGACCCTTGACTTTAATAAGGGCCCCAGTCCCTGAACTAGCCACATAGCCCCACTGCATGTTGGAACCTCCACCAAATTTGTGCAGTATGTAGAAGGTGTTTTTCTTGGAATGCAGTGTTCTTCTTCCGCCATGCAAAGCGCTTTTTGTTATGCCCAAACAACTCAATTTTTGTCTCATCAGTCCAAAGCACTTTGTTCCAAAATGAATCTGGCTTATCTAAATGAGCATTTGTATACAACAAGCGACTCTGTTTGTGGTGTGAGTGCAGAAAGGGCTTCTTTCTCATCACCCTGCCATACAAATGTTCTTTGTGCAAATTGCGCTGAATTGTAGAACGATGTACAGATACGCCATCTGCAGCAAGATGTTCTTGCAGGTCTTTAGAGGTGATCTGTGGGTTGTCTGTAAGAAGACAGAAGAGCACTTCTTCTACAAATGTGTCCATAGTACCAACAGAGACCTGTATGGCAATCAGGGCCGGAAACCATGGTGTCTTAGCTGCTGTTCCAGTCAAAAAGTCCAAAAGGAGTGAAAAATGTATTGAAATATATGCTCTAACAGACTCTTACAGCTCAGCCACATTTTGCACAGAAAGTTTACAAGAGCAATTAAACCTTTCAGGAAGAAAGTCTCACATACTGTATATGTCGGCACCTTAAAAAGCGACAAAGTAAATACACAAAAGTTATTAAAATGTAAAGTTAATTGGCTCATATTGAAGTAAAGTATAGTAATTGTCTCTACTCCTGCATAGCCAATTAGGGGCCGGAAATGTAAGAGCCAATCTTAGAAAGTTAAAGTTTTGAGTTAAACTCATATTAATTTTTGCTTAATTTGAATAGAATATAATTTCTTTCATAGTCATAGACAATGGTATAGTCTTTTCTCCTTGTAAGTTAGTAAGAGATAGAACTTTCTTGCTGTAACTGAGATACAGTGTGATAATTGAGTCAGTTGTTGTTTAAAACTGGTCCCAGTAATCAGGGACTTGAAAGACCCATTTTCAGCTTAGAAATGGCATAGACATACAGATTTCTGCCCGTTTAGAAATGGTTGAGAAACATCGTCATTTTAAAATGGTTCAGAAACGTTTGAAGTGAGTTGCAACGATTTGAAATGTAACAAAATTTAAGCTTTGAATAGAACTTTTCTTAACGAGATTTTTTTTTTGCTATTTTAATTTTCTTTTTTGTGTGAACTGTTTTACTTTGAATTTTAACTAAAACTTTTAAAAACAAAGATATTTTGTCTGTTGAATCATTTCAGCGCATCGGGCTTTTGTTGAATCCCATTTTTATGCTAGAGCTGATGAACTTTGGTAATTTTGGAAAAAAACGCAGCTACATTCTCGTGAGTCCTGCAGCTACATTTTCACAATCCTGCGCATATGCCGCTCCTGTATTTTTGTTGGCCTGCCAGTTCTGGGTTTAACAGCAACTGTGCCTGTGGCCTTCCATTTCCTGATTACATTCCTTACAGTTGAAACTGACAGTTTAAACCTCTTAGCTTTTTGTAGCCTTCCCCTAAACCATGATACTGAACAATCTTTGTTTTCAGATCTTTTGAGAGTTGCTTTGAGGATCCCATGTTGTCACTCTTCAGAGGAGAATCAAAGGGAAGCACAACTTGCAATTGAACACCTTAAATACTTTTTCTCATGATTGGACACACCTGTCTATGAAGTTCAAGGCTTAACGAGCTAATACAACCAATTTGGTGTTACAAGTAATCAGTATTGAGTAGTGACAGGCATTCAAATCAGCAAAATTACAAGGGTGCCTAAATTTTTGCACAGCCAGTTTTTCACATTTGATTTCATACAACTAAATACAGCTTCACTAAAAGTTTTTGTTTGGAAAACACCCCAGTACTCAGATGTTCCTAGGAAATGAAAGACATACCACTGTTATGTTTTTTGTTGAAAGTAGACTTATGCAGACTGAGAGGGATTCCCAAACTTTTTCATATGACTGTATATATAAAAGTCTATATCTGTGTGTGTAGGTATGTATATTCCAACACCACTTCTGAATAGCTGGAGCGATTTTCATGAAACTTGGTACACATGTTTCTCATTGGTCCACTAAAAATAATGTAAGGTGACATCAACCCTAACTCACCCCCTTCTGGGTAGGGTGGGGGTGATCTTGCGGTCTTGTATGCATGTTATCATCCAGTTGACAGTCGGAACAACCACCAGAGGGCGAACTGGAGGTGACTGCCAGCATTCTTTATGTTTGAGCACCACCGTGCAACCCTGTTGCTTTTAAAATGAAATAGAGTTGGCCGGGTCCCAGCGTTAGCTGAATGATGACATACATACAGGACCGCAAGACAAGCACATTAATGAGTCTTCATTGTTTGTTAAATTATTTTTAAAGTTGTATTTTTTTTTTTATTATATTTTTCTCAAACAATTTATTGGGCAACGCTGGGTATTTCAGCTAGTGTGTCATATTTACAGCACATGTGCTTCCAAGCCTGCACTCTGTGTGGTGCGGTCCTTCTGGACTTTCGTTCAAATGGAAACTTGTAGTCATGCTGCTGGTGAAAATAAAGTAATAAACAGTTTCTTTACATTTTGACTGAGGTACTGTTTATAATAAAACAATTGCTTTCAAAGCTATTTGTTTACAATTTTTGCGAATTTTAATAGGTTTCATTATCTATCATAAATATATATATATATATATATATATACAGTATATATATATATATAGATATATATATTTAGACCTGTACTGGTAATAAATGTCAGTGTGTTAAGATAGACTGATGGGACAATTCAAAACACACAGAGTCAGAAAATCTTATTATGATATCACAGGTTCTTATTTGATAAACAGAGTAAATTTGTATTGAGGTTGGAGTTTATGTACATATTTGTTTGTTAACATGAAGTGTTTTATAGATGATTGTGTATCTGCTAGAAAGGTCATTAAGGAAGTTGAGGTGAAATGGAATTGTTGCTTGTGGTCCAAGTCAGGGCTTTAGTTTTTGGTACTCTCAAAATCGGTTGCTTCTTCATGAAGAGAGACCTTTAAAGAGAATAAAAAGTGATTAAGAAGTGACAGATCCCTTCAGCATTTCATAAGAAAACATAGAGACAGATTTTATTGATACGAATGAAGTACTGATTCTAGCTGTGATGTATGAATCAATATTGAGTTGCTTTGTGATCTCAGTTGAATCAGTTCTGCCTTTTCTCATTATCTGAAAAAAGCTTGCATTTATCCAAGCATTGTTGTCATTAACGTAGCAAGAAAGCAGATCAACAGCTGCTGCACATCTGGGTGAGATTTTCTTATGAATTTGAGTATCACTGATATACTGTCAGGTTCTTAGGGTATTTAGATTTTTTTTTCCTGCTTGGATAATTTTCATTAATTTAAAGATATCTGTGTATGTTTTAAATATAGCATTTGTTTTGTGTTTATTTTACTTGCACACTGATGATGTTACCAGATATTCCTCTTAACCTCCTATAACCATTTTCTCCTTACAGATGCTCGCTGACACAGCTCTTCACTAAATCCATAGTTCTATAAAGTTGAATTTATTGGGCTTCCCCAATAACCTTTCCTGATTATTGTTTCCTTACTTTCCTTTTTTATGTTTTCTTTTTTCTACTGTTAAATTACATTCAACTCCGTTAGCTAACATGGTACAAATTTAAACATTTATTTTGTTTCTGGTGAGGCCGCTGTGTTGTCAATTAAAATATTTTGTTTACTTCAAGGTAGGTGTCTTATGTGGCATGTTTTGCATTTTTAATAGCGATTAATCAAATTATAGTGCAAGAGAAAAGATATGAAAATCTGCAACATGCAGAGTGCACCACACTGAAAGAACTGTCATGAATGCAATGAAGAAACAAGATGCTTTAGGCAAGTAGAAGTAAAAAAAACAAAAAGAGCCCTATCCAGATTTACAATTAGTATTCTTAGAGTTACTGGGGATGAAGGAGTATACAATCTTAAGTGTAATGCTTGAAATCTAGTTATTATACTGTGTCACACATGTGCGCATGGGAGGCAGCTAGAGGGCATAAATAATCGTAGTACCATGCCAGACCTGGGGGTGGCGAGCTGCACTAACTTTCACTGTCCTCTGCAGACTATCCTCGGGAAATCCCACTAGGTGCTGGCAGTATTGATGATGTTATTTCCGGTGCTGGCACTATGGATGACATTACTTCCAGTTCCGGCGCTCCAGATGGAGTCACTGCCAGAATCGACAACATCAGTTCCGGTTCCGGTCCAGATAATGTCACTTCCGGTCATGGCCTTTAAAGCCACCATCTGACCAAACTAAAGTCAGTTCTATTTTGGACGCAAACCTGTGAACATCTTAATCAATTCACCCCATTTTGCAGTCAAGGTGCAATATACGAGTAGCTGCCCCAAACCTTTTCATGTCTGTGGTCTGCTTTTGTGACAACTGGCACCATAATGGCATTGCCACCTTACAATGCTAATGAGGGTCTAGCATTAAAGGAAAACCAGAGGAAAAAATGGAACCACAATAGGTGCAGCAGAACACAAAGTCATGGAGAGTATCTTATAAGTTAATAATCCAGGGGCATAGAAATTGTAACAGGACAGTGTGAGACATTTAGTAACTTCATAGACGTCTCATAAGTTTGGACTGGTCACAGCAGGAAAGCTTGTTATGTTATAGATAATAATAATTCTTTACATCTATAAAGTTACTTCAACCACCACTAATGTGTAGCATCCACCTGGATGATGTGACAGCAGCCATTTTTGCAGCAGTATGCACACCACACATGAGCTATTAGACAAAATCAGATGACAAGTTTCCGAGAGTCAGTAGCTTGCATGATAGGCACCTTGGAGGACAACGGCAAAATCCATATGTCCAATTATTAATTTAATCTGTGCTTTAAATTCAGAACACATTGAGACTGTCTGAGGTTCCTGACACAGGAAGTACATGTTACATAGAATGCCTGGGTGTGCTGCATGGTCTTTTGGCCTTGCAACCCCTGCAGATTTTGCTTCTCCAACATAGCTGGATTCATCTTTAGAGATGTAAAAATTGATTCTATACATAAGGACTGTTTTTTCTATGAATTATTTATCTATAGTATTTTATGTGTGTATTGTTTATGTTGTGTTATTTATTCATTATTTTAGTTTTTTAATTTAAATGTATTTTTAGACGCTTCCTGGCTACAAATGTTGATTTACTCTTCATAATTTGCTGAATGCATAGATCTGAAGAGCTAGATAGCCTGTTGCAAGAAACTGTCAGACATCTTAAGATGTTATAATGTAATAGCATTCTAAAATAAACATTAAAAGGATTTTTACAGTTCAGTGGACAGCAAATAATTTTCCTTAACTAAAAATGTATAATTTAACCTTTTTTTTATGAATAGTGTTTAAATTTGGCCACAGTGTGTAAGAGTTGAATTTGAACCCTGCTCCATTGTGTACCTAGCACGTATCTCATATCTCATATCCTTCTGAGCTTATGTTTAAAAGCTGATGCTGTTATTTTATTATTCAGTATGATAAATGTATTTCTTGTTATTTTATGTAACCCCTTGGGAGAAATTGTCATGTATATCCTAAGCAAAAAGGTCTATCAATCAAATTGTGGTCATATAAAGATTCAACATCTGCCATGCAGCTAGGTGTAACCAATCATGTTAAACGTTGTCTGATTATGTAATGAATTTGAGAATAACGATTGACGCTTTCTCCTGCCTGTGTTATATAGCTTAAATCGGGGCATTTCAGTGGGGGGTGTCTGTATTCATAATTTTCTTCCACAAGTATCTATGGATGCATTTCAATTCCAGTGTATGTGTGTTGTTAGGCATGTATAGTTCTGTATTAAGGGGATAAACACAGCACATAACATATGTCTGTTATTAATGTTCACCCCAGTTTGTGCCGTGTCAATATCAGACCGATCAGCATGCAATAAAACACAGTATTGCAGCTGTTCATGTCAACATGCAATAGACTACAGCTAAACATATAAAGCAAAAATAATAATATGGGTGACATTTAGTGTATTTATTGAGGTTTACTGTAATATACTGCAATAACATGACCAATATTTTATGAATTTAGTGAGGTTTAAAAAATGTAAATGAATAATTTTGAAACAAATTTAACAAACCCTCCAATATTTAAAAAAATGTAAAAAAATAAATAAAATCTGGCAGTTAAAAATAATGTTAAAAGGTTACTTTATTTATGTATTCTACAATAGATAATCTAAGGGCTGTATATAGCTGATACTAAGCAAGTTGAAATATAATTATAGTATACCACAAAATAAACAGACCAGTACTTTATCATCAAAGAATTACAGCAGAAACCAAGGGTATTACTTTCACTTAATTTATTAAACCATAACAACTCTACTTAATCCAGAACCCAGCAATGTTGTGCATGGAGATTTAGACTTGGGATAAAAAAAGAAACAACATAATCCATTGTGAATGAGTAGCAGTGTTTTCAGAAATAATTGAACAACAATCATGTTTAAAATTACCTATTATTAAAACATAATGGCAATTCCGGCAAGTGTAAAGTAGTAACAATAATGACCTAATAAGATTAGACAGGGAAACACAGCTATTCCAATTACACGACACCATCTCATCTTTATGACTGTGTCCTTCAACTTTTTCCTAATTTTGTAATGAAAATTATTAATAAAGTAAATAAGTACTTCATCACTACTTCATCAAGCTTAATTGAGCATGGAACATTTCACTTTCATCAGAATAGTAATATGTTCACAGATATTATGCATGTAAAAGCGGTCATCTGTTTATGTCCAATACTAACTGCCTGTTCAGTAGCGTCAGTAGCTGTTGCAAATAATGTCCAATTTCAGGGATCTCTGCATCCATTAAAGTCAAGAATTATTGTAACACAGATAAAGCCAATCACCATGCCAAGGATGCACTCCTGTCTGAATTTGTGCAACATAAGAACAAGACAGTTGTAACAATGGTATTGCAGCAACGTAAAGAAGTTAAAAGTGTAGTTAAAGAAAAACAAAGATTTCTTCAACACAAATAAGTGTTACAGTATGTTTCATATTATTTAGAGTCAAAACATAATTATAAGTCGAAACTGACAGCATGATAGTGCAGTGATTAATGGCCCTGGCTTATACTTTCAAGGACTTGAGTTTGACTTCTTGCCCACTCATTATCACAATAATGTTTGTTCTTCTTACATCTAGTTGGGTGTTTTAGATTGATTCATAATTCTTAAGTGGACTGATGTTGGTGTGAGCACAAGTGTGTGTGCCCTGCAGTTGTATGGTAAGTGATCCAGGGTAGTTGTGTGTGTGTGTGTGTGTGTGAATGGACATTGTGATCAATCAATCAATCAATCAACATTTATTTATATAGCACATATTCATACAAAAAAATGTAGCTCCACATGCTTTACAAAATGAATAGAAAAATAAACATAAGTCAGCATTAATTAACATAGAATAAGTAAGGTCCGATGGCCAGGGTGGACAGAAAAAACAAAAAAAAACTCCAAAGGCTGGAGAAAAAAATAAAATCTGTAGGGGTTCCAGACCACGAGACCGCCCAGTCCCCTCTGGGCAATCTACCTAACATAAGTCAAACAGTCCACTTTGTATTTAGGGTTTTCATGGAAGGACCTGATGATGATGATGGTCACGTAGACTTCTGGCTTTCAGTCCATCAATGTTGGTGCATCATGATGCTTTGAGTAGGTGATGGTGGCGCAGGCCGCCACCACAAAGAAACCGGAAAAAGAAACAGAAGAGAGAGTAGGGGTCAGTATGGATTTTGGAGCCACTGTGAATAGTTATTATGAAGAATTGAACATACAGAGAGAGTATCAGTATTAAGTTAAAGTGAAGTTATGAGAAGGCCATGTTAAAGTAATGTGTTTTCAGCAGTGTTTTAAAGTGCTCTACTGTATTTGCCTGGCGAATTCCTATTGGCAGGCTATTCCAGATTTTAGGTGCATAACAGCAGAAGGCCACCTCACCACTTCTTTTAAGTTTAGCTTTTGGAATTATAAGGAGACACTCATTTGAAGATCTAAGGTTACGATTTGGAATATAACGTGTCAGACATTCTGATATATAAGATGGAGCGAGATTATTTAAGGCTTTATAAACCATAAGCAGTATTTTAAAGTCAATCCTGAATGACACAGGCAACCAGTGTAGTGACATCAAAACTGGAGAAATGTGTTCAGATTTTCTTTTCCCAGTTAGGATTCTAGCAGCTGCATTCTGCACTCGTTGCAAGTGATTGATGTCTTTTTTGGGTAGTCCTGAGAGGAGTGCGTTACAGTAATCTAGGCGACTGAAAACAAAAGCGTGAACTAAATTCTCAGCATCTTTCAATGATATAAGAGGTCTAACTTTAGCTATTAAGTGAAAAAATGCTGTCCTAGTGGTCTGATTAATATGTGATTTAAAATTCAGATTGCAGTCAACGGTTACCCCTAAATTTTTTACTTCCGTCCTAACTTTTAATCCTAGTGCATCAAGTTTATTTCTGATAACCTCATTGAATCCATAGGCATAGGCATTGTGATTGCCTGGCTCCCTATTCTGTGCTGGTTCTTGTCTTGTGATTAGTTCTGTGTGACTATGTGGGTTCTGCTCCATGCTCCTGTCTCCATTTTGGGAGCTCTTGAACCCGACACCATTGATAATGTAACCAGATGAGCTGGACAGTGAGGAAACAACAAAGTAAGAGAATAGTGCAAAAAAGTGCAAAAGTGCTTTTATTAAAACAAATCCATCTAAACAGTGTCCAAATTAGTGCAGTGCAGCCACGTGTTCATTAAATAAATAATCCAATAAAAAGATAAAAATCCCAAAAGGTTAAAACAAGGCTATAATGCGAGAATTAAAACCTGCAGCAGTCATTGGGGCTACACCAGCCACACACAGCTCCTTCCCAGCCTCTTCAGCTCACCTAAGGTTTGCTCAGCCAATGGGACTTCATTCAGCCGTCGCAGTCCTCTTTCTACCAACCCCTGTCTTAGCTGCCTCCACCGGTGTCTGCTAGACCGCTCAGGGTCGGTTGTCCTCCCATCTTCCTTCTCGCACACGTAATCGTCCCTCAGATCCCTAGGACAGACTCCTTCTTGATTGTACCCACTCTACCATTCAGTGAGCACGATCCGTCCCTTGAACGTCAATCACTCACTCTATCTGGGACCCCAGACTGCGCTGACCTTTCTTTTCCTCAGCTGGCTGGCTCGCCCACTCTCTTGCACTACCCCCAATTCTGCTCTCTCGCTCTACAAGCCTTTCGTTCTTCCATCTTTTACCATTCTCTCCCCGTTTTGCCCCTCACACTTCTCCTATTTATTACGGGGAAGTGGCGATTAGCAGCTCCCGGCTTCAATCATAGATGCGGACGATTCCTCACCTGTGCACATAAGCAATTCCTCACGCAGCGTCCAGGAACCGCTCCAGCCACACTAACACACCCCCTTCTTTAAGCCGCAAGTGCGGCAATTATTTATTTAAACACTGGTCTTTTTCATCTGAGCTGTGGACCCGCTATACCACATGCTAATGGGATATGCTCTGGCCCACACACAACCCTGAATTGGATTGAGTATGTTTGAAAATGTTATCAGGAATAATGTATGCAAAACACAAAGGTTAGCATTAAAATGGGTCTCGAGCAAAATGTAGGAGGAAAGTCAATTACTGTGGTTAGAAAGGCAGTAAATGTGATATACTGCATAAGGAATGACTGTTGGTAGAATGACTGTCCCACTTCATGAAGCTTTCATGCATGCTGTCGTTTGATATTGCAAAGCTGTGCATTTTAAGCAAACCTCATCTTTTAATTGTCTGTCTTTTTGTTGTCAACCCCACCCCACCAATTTTGTTTGCAACAGCTCTTAATTGTCTATTGATTGCACTTTCTGGTCACCACTGTACTGTACGTAACATATTGCCTGGACCAGGGCAAAGCACCAAGCTAAAAAAATAATACAAATACATAGAAGAAGCAACTAGGGAATGTAACTGCTGGAATTCCCGGCTTAACAGGAACGACCAAGCTCACATATATAGTGTGTAAAAGTGTAAAAATCGATCAAGAAATAACAGAGTTTTAGCTGAAAATAATAAGTGGGATGGTTCGTTCGTCATCTGGTAACACGACTTGAACAGACTGACAGCAGTAGTTTGGCTGCAACATCCACAACACTGGAAGAAGGTGGCACCATTGCTGCAGCTTGCACTTCATCGGACAACAGCTTTGAACAGCAACTTGAAATTTCAATGCGTCAGTCTGTTGTATCCGCATTATCTGTGCCAAGAAAGTTGCCATTACAATGATGACAAGAAACTTGATGCATCAGTAAAAGCAGAAATGGCGGTGTTTCAGAGCAACGGCAAGTGTGGGTGTTGTTAAGAACAAGTGTTTCAGTATCTGATGAATGTGCTGCCTACTTCAGTGGAGGCAGAGCGTACATTCTGCATGAAGGTGCGCTCTTGCTTGGACGACCGCACGCTTGACATGTTGTGATTTCTACGCTTATATTACTGCAACTAACTAGATACATGTACTTATATGACAGCATGAAGTGCTTGTAGTTAAGGTTAGTCTTTGATTGGTGTCAACATATTGCAGTAGTTTTAATAAAAATAAGTGTCACTCGTTCTAAAACCATTCACATGTGAGATGCCCATGCACTGTGTCATTCCCAGGAGCCCGGGATTCCCGGGAATGACATGCAGGATTCCCGAATTCCCGGGAATGGATTCCCTAGAAGCAACTGATTTTGCATTGTTGATTTTCTTTAAGAATTTAATTAACACTAGCCAACTTGCACGCCGCCTAATCAGGCCAGTTTTTTAATGATTTTTAAGCACAGGAAGAAAATTAACATTTGAAAAATCGGTAATGTAATAAATCAGCAAGAAAACCAACATTGTAACAATGCACGGAACAAACCAACATACAATCGTCCGTGTCGCGCTAAGGCGCGGAGGGTGGAACGGGAGGAGAGGAGAAGGACGTCCATTCTGCTCCCTCCGTCATGCTAGTGTGCTGATTTCTCGTTCAGTATGCACTGGCTGCTCATGTGCCCACCTCCAACTCGTCACTCGAGTCGTTGTCGTCTTTGCACAGTCTACTGTAGATGCACCTGTGACTCACGTAGACTTTTCATAGCTCTGTGCGGTTTTGGCTGCCTTTCTATATATAATCCACCAAGACACCCAACCACGGTGGAAGCAATGTGGGTGTGTACAAAGTGCAGGAGCATTTAAGAAGACGCATGTTTGTCGTGGATGCGAATTGCTGTATGTAGCGTGTAAAACAGTTTGCTGTGGTGCACGCGTCGTCGCGTCAGAATCGAAAACTCGTTTTTTAAAGACTGCTCACTTCATTGTGTTTTAACCTCAGTTGTAAAGGAATGTTTTAAGGATCCCATGGGATACCCCTCGCAAACTGTTTTACACGCTGCATATGGCGTGGAACGGGAGGAGAGGAGAAGGACGTCCATTCCGCTTCCTCCGTCATGCTAGTGTGCTGATTTCTCGTTCAGTATGCACTTCCTGCTCATGTGCCCACCTCCAACTCGTCACTCGAGTCGTTGTCGTCTTTGCACAGTCCTGATGCACCTGTGACTCACGTAGACTTTTCATTGTTCTATGCAGTTTTGGCTGCCTTCCTATCGTATATAATCCACCAAGACACCTGACCACGGTAGTAGCGAGGTGGGAGGGGGGTGTGTACAAAGGGTAGGGACGTAATGAGTGGGAGCGTATGAGTCACACTTAATGGGAATTCCACGGATTGCAGCCCAAACGGGGTTCAACAGCTTACCCATGCCTCTCCGCGCCAGGTAGACACACGCTCAATCGCATGCATAATTATTCATTGAATGCTAAACACTTCTGGAAAGACTGGAATGGTTGTCTAAAACAGTTTGGTGTGAGAATACAACAGTAAGTGAATGAAAAGATGGAACTCTGGAGAGAGCAAAATACAACACAATAGTGAACCCGCGGCATAACAAACGCCGCATGGCTCAGACATGCATGTGGACTCTTAGCACAGACGAAAGGGACTAACTGGGTGGTCAGTGACTTTTTGCGTCCGGGCAAATGTGCAGGCATTGTGAATGCCTAGAGAGCAAGGGTAGACGCCGGCCGGTGAAAAAGGAGTGTTGGTGGGCAGGAAAACGTCTTCCGTGTTCCTGCAGGAGCATCTAAGAAGACGCATGTTTGTCGCAGAATGCAAATAGCTGTATGTAGCGTGTAAAACAGTTTGCTATGGTGCACGCGGTCGTGCGTCGTAACTGAAAACTCGAAAACTTTTTAAAGACTACTTACTTCATTGTGCTTTAACCTCAGTTGTAAAGGATTGTTTTAAGGAACCCATGGGATACCCCTCGCAAACCGTTTCACACGCTGCATATGATGATTCACCTCCGCGAGAAACATGCCACTATGAACAGTCAACGTAGCTTGGAGGTGCATGATACGCACATGACATTAACCTGACCTGCACTGCATGTGGCCTCTACGACAGACGAATATAAATGACGCCATTTTTTCTGTGTCATCGCGTCCGAGTTGGTGGGCGTGGCCCTGCGAGTTGTCGTCGTATCCAATGGTCTTGGAGTTGATGGCCGTGGCTCCTTCCTGCGTGCGCCATAGGTGTCTCACTTGTCAGTGGCTTAGTGAATCCACGCCCCTTCCAGCATGCTTTCCATGGTTGTCTTGCCTTAGTGAATTATATATATAGATTTTCAAGTTTATATTTTCTTTTTTGATTTTTTGCATTTGAGATTTGTATTTTTGACTTATATGTTCCTTATAAGTTTCATTATTATGGCTAATAAATTTAATTTAACAAAATAATCATTAAGCTGTTACAGTGTGGCCAGGGTTTTTGATAATTTCTCTTCACATTTGGTATTTTGTTTGGCATAATTCATAACAGATTCATGGCTAGTTCATTTTTTTAAGTCAACAAAAAAGGGGTTCCAAAATATTCAATAGTAACCTATGCAGGGAAGAGTAATAACTCATTTGTAGACACTTAAGAGGAATCATTAAATATTCATTGTTAAATAGGTCTTTATGTTGCTCAGGACCAATTAACTTAAAGTTACAAGAAAGTTTAAAACATATCCATATACAGTGGAACCTCGGTTCACGAACGTCTCGGTTCATGTACAACTCGGTTCACGACCAAAAAGCTCGCCAAACTTTTGCCTTGGTTCACAACCACACACTCGGTATACGAACAAGCCAGTTTCCCTTGCCTGTCTGAGCTGAGCTGAGAGAGAGAGAGAGCAAGAGCGAGCGAGCACGTGCCTGCTGGGGAGGGGGAGGAGGAGATTGCTGCACTGTTTGCCTGCCTATCTGCAGCCAATAAGTGCAAGCCAACCACCCCCCCAATTCCACGTGCCTGCTGGGGAGGGGGAGGAGGAGATTGCTGCACGTGTTTGCCTGCCTATCTGCAGGCTGTACGTGCTGAGAGAGAAAGAAAGAGAGAGAGAGAGAGAAAGCGAGCCAGCCGCGTGGCTGCAAGAGCTCTGTTCATTGTTCTCCTTCCATTGGCTTCTAAGCAAGTGAAGAGTGGTGAGAAGAAAGTTTTGAAGAAAATTGAAATCGAAGTAAAGAAAGAAATTATAAGAGGTGGAAAAACTGTTTACCAGTTTACTCATTTACCAATCTGAGAACCCTCGTGCTTTCAAGCAGCACAATGTAAACAAAGCCAGACTGCCAGTAATGTGGGGGGCAAACACGAAGGGTTGGGTCACAAGAACTTTGTTTTTGGAATGGCTGCATGAGGCTTTCACTCACACCAGCTAAAAGCACCAGAAACCCAAGAAATCGCAAGAGAGAAAACACCTGAAGGAAAACACTTCATGCCAGAACTCGACTCATGCAAGGTTAGTTTTCTTGGTGGTTTTTGTATTACGGATTTTTCAAAAGTTAATTTTTCAGTTCATAATGCGATTTGTTGCAATGTTACTTTTCTCTTTTTTCAAATGTTCCTTTTTTCCGCTGTGCTTTAAAGTGTTTACAGATGGAGTTTTTCATAGCGTGATTAGGTGCAATGTTACTTTTCTCTTTTTTCAAATGTTCCTTTTTTCCGCTGTGCTTAAAACTCATTTTATAAAAACTGTTTACAGTGATTGTAATGTAAGGCTAAAATAGAGTGATTTTGTTACAGTACTTTTTTGGTTGGTTGTGAGTTGGTTTTTGCATGCACTTTGGATTTGTTCTAATGTTTGTTTTTTTCTGCTGTGCTTAAAAGTCATTTTAAAAACAGTGTTTACAGCGATCAGGCTTTAAGTTTAACAGCGTGATCTCCTGCAATCTTACTTTTTTGGTTGCTTGTGAGTTGGTTTTTGCATGCACTTCGGATTTGTTCTATTGTTTCTTTTTTTCTGCTGTGCTTAAAACTCATTTTAAAAAAAATACTGCGTGAGCACGCGCTACAGAGAGATTAGAGAGCGCGGGCAGCTGACAGGGAAGGGATGGGGGGGAGGATAGGGTGTGTGTGTGTGTGTGTGCGCACATTGAGCCAGCCTGCTCCTGTAGCTGAGGGAGGGAGGGGCTTTGGTGGTGTGTGTGCTACAGAGAGAGAGAGAGGGAGGGAGAGAGAGTGTAGCTGAGCAGGGAGCCTGGGTGTTTTGTGTCAGTGTTATTCAATGTTTTTACATTAGTTTACTATTACACTGTGCATTCTATGGTGTAATTAACTATATTTGTGCTTAATCTTTACATATATTTACATATTTACATACAGTTTGTACGGTCTGGAACGTATTAATTGTATTTAAATACAATCCTATGGGTGAAACTGCTTCGGTTCACGACCAACTCGGTTTATGACCAAAGTTCTGGAACGAATTATGGTCGTGAACCGAGGTTCCACTGTACTGTAGTTTCAGTAAATGTGGACATTTTATTGTAATGTAGCCCAGAAAACACATAAGATGTGGAATAAAAAGGGTGTGATTATTTCCAACCTTGCCATACTGTGTCAGTGAAGTTTTCACGCAGGAGTCATCGACCCAGGAACAATTAGGAAGTCAGTTTAACCTCATATATACTGAACTTACTAAAAGAATGCCATTTTGGCATAATAATTTTAAAATTAAGAAGTAAAC
Source organism: Polypterus senegalus (assembly GCF_016835505.1). Lineage (NCBI taxonomy): Eukaryota > Metazoa > Chordata > Cladistia > Polypteriformes > Polypteridae > Polypterus > Polypterus senegalus. The sequence goes on from NC_053160.1 coordinate 158,492,399, forward strand.
ACTTTACAGAGTATGTTGGAGATTTTCATTAATTTGATTCATTTTCAGCTTCTTTTTAGGCAAATCAGGTGATTAATGAGCATTTTTCTTAAGCACCTATTGTATTTTACCATTTATTATTTTTCATATGAAGTTGGAATTCCAAGCAGTTTGAGGTATGAAGCAATTAAACAGTGCTCATTTCAAGAAAGAGGAAAACATTTTAAAACTCAGGTATTAAAGACATAAGGAAATTAGGACTGGCTTATACTATGTATTTATATTGAGGTCTTAGACAGGAGCCCCTTGTGTAATGACAACTTTGGATGCTTTGAAGCATGTTCTGCTTTCTTTTCAGGAGAGGACTTGGAAGTCTGCATAGGAGTCTCCACCCAAGAAAATGCTGTGGTATAGCGGGTCCATGGCTCAGAAGAAAAACCTAGTTTTTAAATAAATAATCAGCACACTCGCAGCTTATAGAGGGGCATGATAGTGTGGCTGGAGCAGTTCTCGGACACTACGTGTTGCAGATGTTTCCTCGCTTAACTGCACAGGTGAGGAATCGTCTGTATCAGTAATTGATGCTGAGAGCTGCTAATTGCTGCCCCTGTGCCACGTCCCCATTATATATTGTAGAGGTGCGAGTGCGGAGGGGAAAGAAAAAAAAATCTGAAAAGAACTAAGGTTAGAGGAGGAAGAATAGTAAGCAGGAAGCTGAAAGCTGGTGTGTGTGCATGAGTGAGTGCCGGCTCACAGTATTAACAGGCAGCTGAGAGCAGTACCCCTGTAGAGTGTTTGGCCAGCACTCTGGGATGCAGAAAGTAGTGGTTGCTTCTGCTGAGTGCTTCAGAGGAGCAGGAGTGACCGGAAAAAGGTTGGCTGGACGTTTAGCCTCATTTTAAATGGATTTATTTATGGGATTTTAACCTCCACATCTCATTTGTTTTTAATGGATTATTTATTTAATGAAGTTTGGAGCACTGCACTATTTATTTTGAACAGTGTTTTTGGTTTTGATGTTTTTAATAAAAGCACTTGCACCTTTTTGCGCCATCTCCTTGCTTCGTTGTGTCCTCACTGTCCAGCTCATCCGATTACATTACCGACGGTGTTGGGTTCAAAAGCTCCCAAAAAGGAAGTGGGAGCATGGAACAAGAACCTGCATTGTCACAAATGCATGGTGATTAAGGGAAGGAAAACACTCCCTTAAGGTCTCCAAAGAGAGGACATCACTTCAGGTCATACATTCTAGTGACCATACTAAAGAGAGAATTTTTTTGAGGATCTCCACCTTGTCTTGGTGGAGAAGCTTCTGAGTTACTAAGATGCCAAAAGAGCAATATCTTCCAGAGGCTTTGCACTTAATCAAGTTAACTATGGCAGTTAGATCAAAAAGGAGATTCTAGACAAAGAGTGATGTAATCAAGTCCTCAGCGGTGAATCTGATGAAAGAGACTTAAGCATCACAACGGCATTAAAGGCAGAGGGAGGGTGCAACACAAATGGACCTCTGTTTGTCTTGGAACCCATTCAGTTGCATCCTGACCATTAATATGCCAAGGACCATGAGGTGACTGTCTGTGCAATCCCATGTTAAACAAAGCCATGCACAGGCATCCTTCCATGAAGCAATTACATTTCTGTACCAGGAGTAAGTCCCATGGTGATCAGGATTTTGAGGTCTATAAGCGTCTAGTCACAAGCTGGCACCTTGGAGATGAGTGCTGAACTCTTCAACTGAAAGTAATAGAGCTACACCCTTGACTGAACAGTTCTATTTGGAAAGTGTTCTGCTTAGCTCTTTAGGTGAAGTGTCTAAATGTAGCTTGGTCTGTCATCATTATCATATCTGGGGGTGCTCATCATTCAATTGTAATAATTGTGATTTTTTTTTTTTTATCTGGAATGTTTTGTCCCTGATAGGTAGTAAGCAACCAGAAGAAAAGATGTGCTGGACTAACTCAACTGCCTGGCTTCAGTCTGAAATAAAGAATCGTCTTTTCAGCTGCCTCTGTGTACCTCCTGTAGGAAGTGTCAAGCATCAGGTGTGCGGTAATGAAACGCTTGCTAAGAATCAGATGGTAACAGTCATGAGTGCCTATTCTCAAACCCTGACATGAGGATGACAAAAAAGCTTTACATGCCTGCATCAAAATGATACAGTTATATTAACATTTAAACAATTTATTCACAAAACATACTTCATATGTGCAAGATGATTTACAGGAATGTCTCAACCTGTTTGCCATGTACCATATGTGACACGTAAATTATCCACAGAAATTGCATATAAGTAATTACATAGCAGTACCATTCGTGTTAACGTAATTTTGACTCACCCTGTATTATCGAGCACCCCCAAGGAAGATAATCCTCTTAGAACACTTAAACTTGAGGATTGGCCAAGATTTCTAGCTTTGGAATGGTATGACAGGAAATAAAGGCATCAGCAGCCAAAACTCAAATGGGGTATTTCTTCTGCCTAAGTTTGCTGAACTTTGCCTTAGGATGACAGATTTTGGAAACCTTCATATCTTATTGCTGTTATTGTTTTACCATATGTACTGGCGTTTAAGTTCTCCCATGGATAAGTTGGGGCTTGATTTTACCATAAAATTTCTGGTATTTTATAACGTTGGTTGTACAAGTTGAATGCGGAAAACTCATGGTATTGGTCAAAGAGATTATGATATGCTAACACCCACCTGAGTGAGTAACCACACTGCCTTCTTTTTCTATGTATTGTGCCTATGTGACCACACGGTAATACCCAAACTATTCCGAAGGGACGTTTGCACCGTTTTTGTGTTTTTTGTATCACACCCTCATGCACCTTTATCGTAAGAGCATCCCTTATCTACAATGGAGCATTCAATCAGAAAAAAATATGAAGCTGTTGAAATAAATTGGTAACTTTGCTGCTGCAGCAAAATTCAATGTGTCTGAGAAACTGGTGCGAGATTGGAGGAAGCAAGAATATGTAAACAATAAAAAAATTAAGTGTCATATTTTTGAACAGATGTATAAGTCAGGGTCTGATTTCATGATCGATTTTTCGGGTTTCAAGACCCGATTTATACAAGAGTAGATACAGTACGTAATGACTATTGTGATATCAGGATTACATAGACTACTACAGATTACCATTGCCTAATTTGCTCCACAACCAATCAAACTTTAGAAAAAAAATGGAGGATACTTAAAAATTAGACCCTGTTGACACCAACACTCTTAAGCCTACTTGACACTGCAAACCGGCAGCATTTTCAGCCCTTATTTTCCAGACAATATTGAAGAAAGCTGGGGAATACTCAAATCCATTATCCTCAATACCTACACATACATTTTTTGGTATATGGACAAATTTGCTGAGAATTACATGACGATGGAAAAACCTTGTCTCTAAAAAAATGGCAAAATTTTTTGATATTTTTACTCAGTGTTGATCTCTGATGGTGCCTATTGTATCAGTAATTTTGTGACCTTTGTTCTCCATAAAAACATCAGATTAACTGTTTCTTCTTGCCCATTAATACAAACAACACTGAACAAATACCAGATAATAAGAAATATATTTTTCATGTATTGCATTCCTTATACGCAGAAAGGAACTCAATCCCAAAAGAAATGGTTAATCATCAATATACATCACATATTAAATTGAAACAATTATACTGTCCATCCATTTTCCAACCCGCTGAATCCAAACACAGGGGTCTGCTGGAGCCAATCCCAGCCAACACAGGGCACAAGGCAGGAATCAATCCTGGGCAGGATGCCAACCCACCACAGGACACACACAAACAAACACTAGGGCCAATGTAGAATCGCCAATCCACCTAACCTGCATGTCTTTGGACTGTGGGAGGAAACCGGAGCGCCTGGAGGAAACCCATGCAGACACGGGGAGAACATGCAAACTCCACGCAGGGAGGAGCCAGGAAGTGAACCTGGGTCTCCTAACTGTGAGGCAGCAGCGCTACCACTGCGCCACCGTGCCGCCCAACAGTTATACTAGTACTGTATTCAGAGACTGATTTTAAATTCTCTGCGAATATAATGCAAGCTGATTTTGTTTTTTATTGATGTTTGCCTGAGATTTGTGTTTTTCTAATTAAATTGTACTGCTTAATTACATTGTAACAGCATATAATGTACTGTATACCACAGAAAAAACTTGAAGACAGACAGCCACTTTAAATTCATATTGCCTTTGAATTATATAAAAATACTTGCAGTTCTCATCCAAGGTAAAGTAAAAAGGAAAACAATCATCATTGCCATGGAAAATTGTTTTTACAAATTTTGCACCATTTCATTATGCAGAATCTTACTATATAAAGTCTTTTTTTTTTTTTTTTACTGTTCATACTTACATAAATTGCCCCCTAATTATAGAGAGAATAGGCCTGGGGATGCTTATAGTGTGATGCCAATCACAAATATTTTAAAATAAAATGAGTAAAGAAAATAAAACCTACTCAAATATATAATTATATATTTAGATATACTTTATTTAAGAATATTTTATAAATGTCCAGACATTTTAAATATTAAAACTGTACTTGTCTGTTTACCCTTAAGTCAGTTTTAGCTGAACTGATCTATGTTTTATTTATTCTATATATGTAAAATTCTAAGCCAAAAAAGTGCAGCGATTTTATGTGATGTTTTTATGTCGCGTTGTTTGTCATGCTTAAAATCAGGCTTATGTTAAAGCCTACATATATATGTTTGGCATCATTCTTTTCAGAATTTATGAAACTTTAATGTGATGGTGTTAGATTTTCAGATTCTTATTCTTTTTTTTTAAATTATAAACTAAAAAATATCAAGAACTCACATCTCACAAGAAGGGACTTTTCCGGGGACGGAAATAAAACACAAAGAGTAGGACAGCTGCTGTACAGGCTTTTAAATGTTTGCGGCATGGCAGCAGCAGCAAGCCAGCAGCTGATGAAGCAAAGAGGAGGTAAAAAAAAAATATATTTGTTTCCCATTGTATCAGCGTTTAAGAGGGGGTTCTGGAGGAGCGACCGTGTCTCCTTGGGGTGCATTCAGCCCCCCTCTTCACAATGCGAGAGGGAGAGACGCGGAGTGGCTGGTGCGTAGCACAGGCCGAGGGGTTGGCGAGTGAAGCAAGCAGGAGGTGAACCCCCTAGTAAATCTATAAACAAGTTATTTCTTTGTTATAATACTGTACATAACATGACAATGTAATTGATCATGTTTTGTGTGCTCATCTTTCTTTCTTTCCTTCTTTCTGCAAAGCTGGAGCAAACACATGATGGACTATCTGCTCATTCAGGGCTTTCTCTCTCACATCCACAACCAGTCACACACTGTGTCAAGCTTAATTCACCAGTTAGGCTACTGTTCACATATTTGGTGGAGTGGGAGGACAACTGAAGTAACCGGAAATAAACCTAACCTAGAGGCACAGGGATTTGAATCCAGTCTTCACAACAGTGTATCCCTTATTATTTCATTGTTACTTTGATTCAGCAGTAAGCCACTGACTAACCTTCCACATATTCTTCTATAATTTTAAAAACACATTTACATATTTTTTTTTTCACTTCTATCATGACCTTAAATGCTAATCCAGTCTCCAAAATAGAAAGAAATCAACTCTTTTTTAAAATATAAGCTATAGAGGACAATGGATTATCAACTGATATGACTGTGAGGAAAACTGTAAAGCAGTAAATTCTGACATCTATATAAAATGACATGGAGCATATGGTGTTCAATATTCATATTTATCACTGAACCTCAAGCTAATGGCATAACAATGGTATATCAAAGGGTCATTCAGGGGTGATACATATTTTTGCAGTGAAGTAAGAGAAACGCTAAAAGACTATTAAGACAGCTGAAGCATTAAGGGCTGTGTCTCAATGGGGTTTTACATTTCATATTCAAAATTCTTTAATCATTAATAGAATAAGGCATATGCAGAAACAAAAGTCAACAAACTGGGACAACCTTTTTACACTGCTAAACCTACAGACTATCAAACTATATATTCCATACTTAACAGATAGTTGGGATATCTTGTATAAAAAGTATTACCACAAGCTCAATGAGATAAGAACTATGCCTGGGAAAAATGAAACAAACCCCATCTATTTAGACCACCATTCCCAAACATCAGTTTAATCTGCAACAGAAAACTCCAGATGGGAAGCCCACCAGGAACTAGCATTGTATGCTATTGTTTTTGCAATTTGCAATTTGCAAACTGTCAGGAACACGATTGGGGTGGCTAATGGGAGAAAGTCACTTATCGTGTGTGGGACTTTTCCAGATTGAAGGCACTCCTTGGGGAAAAAGCAACAAGCAGGCTACAAATCCATCAGTGGTGCTTGAAATGTGGAAAAAAAATGGAAGAAACGAGGAAAAACACGTGTTAAACATTCACCAAAAGCACTACCTCATTTGCATTTTTTTTGTTTTTGTTTTTGTCTAATTACTTAGAACAAACACTATGTTGCTTGTCCCCTTTTCACTTACATTTAATTTTTGTTTTCAGTGTCTTAGCTTTGAGCACACATGCAAAGTCTGGCCAATTTGCTAATTCACTGTCACCTATCACTGTTTCACCACTGTGACACATTTTTTTTTTTTTTCCAAAAAAAACTCTTATTAAACGGTCTTTACCTTTATCTTTCATACCTTGTTCTTATTCAATTGGTCTTCTTTATTTTCCGTGCCTTCTCTACTTCTTTCTCACATTTCTGTAACAGTCTTTGAATTGAGACATTCTTATTATGTATCACCAGTTCAATCCTTTCCCACCATATATCTTTTTTAACTATATTAATTATTTTCCATTGACTTTTTGCCATTTTCCCATTCAATTCCTTCCCCACTAATCCATACAATACTCCCTCCTTTGTAATTTCTTTTTTCCCTAAGAACCCTTACCATTTCTCTAAACACCCTTCCAAATTTCTTCTGCTCTATTGCAATGCCAAAACACGTGCCGATGTTTCTACTTCCATACAGTTCTCTCTCGGACATTTCAAGGTTTTTGCTACCCGCCTTTTATACATCACGGCATTTGTCGGTAATACTTCATGCATTATAAGCCAGCCCAGATCCTTTTGTCTATTTGTCAGCTCCTTTTCATTGTTCTGTTGTCTTACTCTCTTTGCTTGCTCTTCTGTCATATGTTGTATTTTAAACGTTATTTAATCTTTCTTTATATATTGTTTTAGGTCTCTTTTCCTTCTCCATATTGTTGCTTCTCCTTCCTCCCATCTGTATTTCCTTAAAAATTTGATCACTGTCTTGTAAAGTTTCAATGTTTTAAAAGCAATAGGTCTGTTGTTAGTAATTTTTAACAATTTTGCTTTCCTCAATTCTGTGCCCAGTTGATATCTCATCATATCTGCCATTTTACCTTTCTTATTTAAGGCCATATTTCTTAGCCTCCAAAACCTGTTTCCTTATTTATCTTTTTTAACATTTCCTTCCATAGTTTCCTTTCTATATTATTTTCCCCTAGTGTTACTCCCAATATTTTAACACTATTGGAGAGCCTTATCTTTCCCTCAGGTTTTTATTTCCATTTGCCCCATAATACACAATCACATTTTCCCAAGTTCAGTTGTGATCCTGATGCCATGCAAAATGTTTCTGCATATTTGATTACCGAGTTTATACTGCTGAAATCTCTGACTTTTATACTCACATCATCCATATACGCACATACTTTTACTTGTTGCCCTCCACTTCCTGGGACTTCAACTCCCCACACATTTGTATCATTTCTCACAAGATTTTTTAACGGTTCAGTATTTAAAATAAATAGAACCGCTGATAAGGGACACCCTTGCCTTACTCCTCTTTCTACTTGTATTTCATCTGACAGTTTATTATTTACTCTGATTTTACTTGTAATACCTTTGTATATTATCTTTGTTCAATTTAAAAAATCCACTGGTACCCCAATTCTCTGTACACTCCTCCACACATATTCATGGGCCACTTTGTCAAAGGCCTTTTCTAAATCTAAATTAATTATCCCTACGTCAATCTTTCTTTATTGCATTAAATATATAAAATCTCTCATACACACAGATTTTCTAATTCACTTCTACCTGACACCACACATGCTTGCTCTTCTTGAATCACATTTTCAATCTTATCTTTTATTCTATTTGCCAAGACTCTTGTTAATATTTTGTAGTCTTGGCATAACGGTGTTATTGGTCTTCAAATCTTTATATTGACCATCTCTCCTTGTTAGAGTATAGTAACGCTGATACCCATTTTCATTGACTCTGTCATCTCTCCCTCACAATTTCCATAAATAGACTATGCATATCGTATTTTATTATATCCCAAAAGGTCACATAAATTCTATGGGTAAACCATCAATTCCTGGGGTTTTGCCCCTATTGCACATTCTAACAGCTTCCTCCACCTCCTGCATTTCAAACTCTCGACATAACATTTCTTTTTGTTCTTCTGTAAAAACACGATCTATTGTTCCCTCAAGTTTGTTGATGCACTCGTGGTTTATTTCTTTCTTTTTGCATATTTCTTTATAATACATTGTTACTATTTCCAACATGTCCTTATTTCTTCTCTTAACCTTTCCGTCTTTATCCGTTAGTTCTTCTATGTTGGCATTTCTTCTCCTTTCCTTTATTTTCTTGAAAAAAAAAACAAGAGCATTTTTCTTCTTCTTCTACTTCTCTCACTCTACTCTGAAACTTTAATTTCTCTTCTTTCTTCTTATATACCCCCTCCAATTACTCCTTAATTATTCTTATCTCAGTTTCAATCTTCTCGTCCCGCACATCAGTGCTATGCAATTTTTCCAATTCATTACCTCATTTGCATATGGGAATGAAAGTAAACTGAAAGTGGAATAGGGATGAAGGGCGATTCGGAAAAAATCACTTCTCCTGCGTGGAAAACACAAGGAAAAACACATGTTAAACATTCACCAAAAGCACTCCCTCACTACCTGCATAAGCCAATGAAAGTGATCTGTGATTGGTCTGTTTCTACACTGCTAACCCTATGCACTATCACCCTATATATTCCATACTTAACAGATAGTTGGAATATTTTGTATAAGAAGTATTACCAGAAACTCTATGAGATAGGAACGATGCTTGGTAAAAATGAAAGAAACCCCATCTATTTAGACCACCGCTCCCAAACATCAGTTTAATCTACAACAGACAACCCCAGACGGGAAGCCCACCAGATATAAAACTGACAGGAATACGATCTCACACACGATTTCTAACAACAAAGCACCAAAATACAATGCTAGTTAACTGAAACTGGAAGTGGGTGGGGGGGTAATTGAGAGAAAGTCACTTATCATGTGTGGGACTTTTCCAGATTGAAGGCACTCCTTGGGGGAAAAAGCAACAAGCAGGCTACAAATCCATCAGTGATGCTTGAAATGTGGAAAAAAATGGAAGACACAAGAAAAAACATGTGTTAAACATTCACCAAAAGCACTACGTCAATTTGCATAAGTGAATGAAAGTGATCTGTGATTAGTCCGTTTCTACACTGCTAACCCTATGAACTACCACCCTATATATTCCATAAATAACAGATAGTTGGGATATCTTGTATAAGAAGTATTACCAGAAGCTCTACGAGATAGGAATGATTTCTGGGAGTAACGGAGGAAACCCCATCTATTTAGACCACCGTTCCCAAACATCAGTTTAATCTGCAGTAGACAACCCCTGATGGGAAGTCCACCAGATATGAAACTGACAGTAACACGATTGCACACACGATCTCTAACAACAAATCACTAAAATGCAATGCTAGTTAACAGAAAGTGGAATAGGGGTGAAGGGTGATTCAGAAAAATTCAGTTCTCCTGCGTGGAAGACACAAGGAAAAACGCATGTTAAACATTCACCAAAAGCACTACATCATTTGCATAAGCCAATGAAAGTGATCTGTGATTGGTCAGTTTGTACACTGTTAAACTTATACATCTTCCATAGTTAACGAGCTGTTGGGATATCTTTTGTTAGAACTTCTCTTGAAAAGTCTGAATGATGTAATTTTAGGATGGGCTGTTGAGAAAATATAAATGTATTTGAACTTTTCCTGATTGACACTTAGAGGCCCTGCATTGCAGATTGTTTCAGCACAGTGTACATTAAACATGTAGTGCTAATAGTAACAAGTTTTGAGGCAAAACAAAGTTTAGATCTGCCTGCTTTTGCTGGTAACATTGCCAGATGGAAAGTGTCAATGGTTATAAATGTGACTTGCAAGGACAACACTACTAAAGCTCAGAAGGTAATTCAGCATAACATTTGAAAATACAGCCGCTGCTGTCTCCCAGATAACTGAAGAAAATAGCCTGTACCTGACTTAACTACAACATATTTGTGAAGATAAACCAGAAAATACCTTTGCTTGTCCTCCTTATCCTGAAGTCTACTTAAATATGTGATCTGTGATATACAGGGTGTCATTAATGATGTTATGTTACTATAGAGTATAAGCTATGAAAGCAAAACTGAAACTGCATCCGTGTGGAAAAGTATGTTTCAGTGAATAGCTATGATGAACATCAGGCCGACTGAGGCCTTTCCTTACTATCATGGGACCTTCATAATCATTCACTGAATCAATGTTCTGCCAACATGTAAAATTCAGGAACTAGTAAAAGAAGTGCAAGAGGGCAGCTCTTAAAGCACAATTAATGCATGAGCTGCAAGTATATTTGCAACTGAATGCTGCGGCAGTTCACCAGGGAGAGTGAAATATATGCTGAGCAGAGGCAAGTGTAATGGAGATGTGGGATCAGTGAGCCAGAAGGCTTACAAAATTCAGCATTCAAAGCGGCACCTCATTATTCTGGACATCGAGGTACAGAATCTTGTTGAAAATTTAAATAAAACCTTTGTTAGTTTAGAATGATATCATTTTTGCCATTATGACTACTTCACTTGTATCTAATGTATAAAAGTCATGTTCTGTTCTGTGCTACTCTACATGGCAACATTTATCAAATTTCTCCTTTAAAAAGCATATACACTGAAACATGCATTTGCTTTTTTGTTATTCTGAATATATTAAATTGCAAATTGTAACAATATCAGGTTAAAATTGCTATAATTCAAAAATATCTGTAGTGATAATTATTAGAAATTGAGGTAATTATAAAATATGAAGATAAGTTAGTTTTCTAAAAATGTGTAAAGCACATACATTTTCTGCTAATACATAGTTAAATATGAAATAATCAGTATACATTATAAACAGGCTTGAGAGATAGGAGTCTTGGCCAATGAATGGAGGCTGGGGGAACAGATCTTAATAAAAAAGAGTTTTGGGAGATGCATAAAACTAAAGAAAAGCAAGGAAGACAGTATGCTTCATACTTTTGCATGTCTGAGATTTTTCAACAGGCAGAAGATCAGTTCACCCGTTCAGTTTCACAGACAGCCACTAAAAAGCCCAAGGTATTTCAGGATTATCTCATCGCTATGCATATAAATGTAATGACAGGAGTTGGTTTTAAATTTGAAAAGCTTACTTGCATCAGAGCACATTCCAGTTTTGTCCACAACAGAATTTTTCAGAGTTGCTTTATTTAACAATATCTGAGCAAAACTACATATGTTTGGGGCATTTTTAGCATAAGAATGGGTGTCTTGACATGTGTTTTATGTAACATGAGCAACATGAAGTGTTTTCAAGGATGTTTCTGATATTGTTTGTTGTTGTCTAGAGTTAGTCACTATAGATGTCTACTATTATCTCTGTTCTGCTGGAAAATATTAAATCACAGATTTTTTCTTGGTCTTCACAACAAACTACATGGGGTAGTGGAGCATTCATTTAAGGTAATTTTGTCATTAAAACTAAAACTTACATTTGTGACAGCAATGAAACTTTTTATCATACAGTAGTTGTACTCTGGTTGACCGAGATGCCACATGTAAGGATGTAAGGAGATGAAAGTGGGAAGACTTCTGAGGTGAGATTTATATAGTAGGGTTAAGGAAAAGAGTGAAAGACTTGAGTCTTACTGGCAGAGCACTGATGGGAAAATCATTGAGTGTGATGTTGACTCAAGACAGTTGGTGCACAAGAAAATGAAGGAGGAGCCTAGTACCAAGTTTAGGAAGAATACAGTAAATAGTTATGCTACACCTTAAAAACAAGTCACATGAGCACTGCAAGTGAATTACAGATAAATGTATTTATAATTAGTTTTTGATGCAGGTTAAGCCTTTCTAACATTTTACAATACATGGAGGGTTAATAAAAATATAAACTGCTCAAAAAATCAAAGGAAAACATTGAAAAAATCCTGCTGGATATCTAAACTGATATGGACTGGATAATGTGTTAGGAACAAAAGGATGCCACATCATTTGATGGAAATGAAAATTATCAACCTACAGAGGTCTGAACTGAAAGACACCCCAAAAATCAAAGTGAAAAAATGATGCGACAGGCTAGTCCATTTTGCTGAAATTTCATTGCAGCAACTCCAAATCGTACTCAGTAGTTTGTACGGCCCTCATGTACTTGTATGCATGCCTGACAATGTCGGGAATGGGGGGTATGCTCCTAATGAGATGACAGATGGTGTCCTGGGAGACCTCCTCCCAGATCTGGACCAGGGCATCACTGATATTTCTGGACAGTCTGAGTTGCAACCTGGCTGCGTCGGATGGACTGAAATATAATGTCCCAGAGGTGTTCTATTTGATTTAGGTCAGGCGATCTTGGGGGCTACTCAATGGTATCAATTCCTGTATCCTCAAGGAACTGCGTGCATACTTTCGCTACATTAGGCCGGGTTTTGTCATGCACCAGGAGGAACCCAGGACCCACTGCACCAACATAGGGTCTGTCAATGGGTCCAAAGATTGCATCCCCATACCTAATGGCAGTCAAGGTGCCGTTGTTTAGCCTGTAGAGGTATGTGCACCTCCCCATAGATATGCCTCCCCAGACCATCACTGACCCACTACCAAACCGGTTATGCTGAATGATGTTACAGGCAGCATAACCTTCTCCACGGCTTCTCCAAACCCTTTCACATCTGTCACATATGCTCAGGGTGAACCTGCTCTCATCTGTGAAAAGCACAGGGACCTGCCAATTCTGGTATTCTATGGCAAATGCCAATCAAGCTCTGCGGTGCTGGATGGGCAGGGAGCACAGGGTCCACTAGAGGACGTCGGGCCCTCAGGCCACCCTCATGAAGTCTTTTTCTGATTGTTTGAACAGAGAGATTCACACCAGTACCCTGCTGGAGGTCATTTTGTAGGGCTGTGGCAGTGCTCATCCTGTTCCTCATTGCCCAAAGGAGCAGATACTGGTCCTGCTGATGGTTTAAGGACCTTCTTTTGTCTCCTACAATCTCCTCCATGCCCTTAAGACTGTGCTGGGAGACACAGCAAACCTTCTGGCAATGGCACGTGTTGATGTTGCATCCTGGAGAAGTTGGACTACCTGTGCAACTTTTGTTGGGTCCAGGTAACGCCTCATGCTACCACTAGTGACACTGACCGTACCCAAATGCAAAACAGTCAGAAACGAAAGCAGGGAAAAATGTCAGTGGCCTCCACCTGTTAAACCATTCCTGTTTTGGGGGTCATCTCATTGTTGCCCCTCTAGTACACCTGTTGTTAATTTCATTAACACCAAAGCAGCTGAAACTGATTAACAACCCCCTTTGCTACTTAACTGACCAGATCAATATTCCAGAAGTTTCACTAACTTGATGCTATACTCCGATTAAAAAATGTTCCTTTAATTTTTCTGAGCAGTATATTTTAACATCGCCTTAAGTACTAGGGTGTTGTACCTTGTTAGCCATTATGAATGTAGAGAAAAGCCAAGCAAAATGACACCTTTTATTGGCTAACTAAAAAGATTACAATATACAAGCTTTCGTGGCAACTCGGGCCCCTTCTTCAGGCAAGATGTAACAACATTGCTTTAAGTTAATCCTTCCACACATTTTCTAAAGCTGCTTAACCAGGACTGGACTAACACAAACCATACTCTATACTAGTATATCACATTCTGTCTCTCTGAATGCTCTCCTAGATGTACACAGCTGCATTCCCTTACACCACGCCAATTTGCAGTATAGATTCAGACCATTAATTTGGACTGTGAAAGAAAACAAGCATCCCTAGAGGAAACTCACTTAAATACTGGGAAATGATGCACACTCTATGAAATATCACCTCCAGCAGGATCCACACATAAATTAGATGACAGCATCAATACCACCTCCCCCATAGTGCAATCAAGTTCTGAAATCATTTTATTTTTCTGATTTCATTTATAGCCACCATGCACAACAGCAAGGGAAAAACAGACATTTAAAGGAATATATTTTAAACAAAAACATAAAGGTTTTGTTTTCATAACATCTCAATATAAGTTTAAACTGTTACAATCGCACAAAACAAATTACAGTAAATGTAGAGGTAGTTTCCTTATGACTCTTTATGTACACATATCAGTAAGATTACCCTAAGCTGTTACTGCTGCATTTCCTGTAGGTGACACTCACACAGATTGCTATGAATCCTCTACAGCTGCAACCTTATTTGTTTAAGTAAACAAATAATACATTAATGGAAGTTTTCAATTGAAACTTGTAATTATCTTATCAGTTTTTATGTATGTTTCCCTGCATAGTCAAAAGATATTAATGCATAATTTGTGTAAAAGACAATGTGCTTTTCTCATATTAAGTGTGTATTTTGACTTTTTTTATTTCAGCTTTCTATATATAAAACCCTCTACTCTGTTTACTACAGTATAATAAATCTGTACAAAAGGACTTGTACCTTCATTAATGCACCTGTGAGACACATTCATATAAAGGCAGTGTTTCCCTGTGACATGATTTTGAAGAGTGGTGCAGAATGTCATATACGTCTACTGTATTTCATATTATAGCTCTTAGGGGTAGATCACTTGAGTTTCTTAGTAAGATCTATATCAATATTCATAACCAGTCTTTCTGCATGCAAATATTATGAACGCCTGAAAGAGGGACAAGAGTTCAAAGAAATAACAGAGCGTAAGGGATGGAAAAAATTAAAATGAGCTGGCAGTATTGCAGTCAAGGCACAGAAAGGAGTCAGAAAGCCAAATCACAAAAAAAAAAACTTCCTCTCACCAAGATTATTTTGGAAGCAATTTTTGGAATCCACTACAATAAACAGAAACATTTGCAATGAAAACAGAAATAGATCCACTGCTTAGAAACCAAAAGCTGCACACTGCCATGTAAGTAAGGTCTGCATGGCAATGTAGGTGATCGTGCAAAGGATGCAATCTCTATCAACAACTAGCTGTCCCCAGCGGCTTCACCTGCATAGAAGTGAAACTGGACAGTGAGGAGGACCCGACCCGGCTCCCCACTCCTGACGTCACACTTGCCCTTCCCCTCGGCCCGCAGCCTCTGTCTCAGATTTTCACAAATAAATCACTCCTGCAAGTGAACTATGATTCTTAGCACGATGAGAAAAGTCACAAAAATCAAGTGGAATGTTCAAGCAAATTCTATAAAAAATCCTGATCTAAATCCGTTAAGTAGTTCTCTCGTTCACTTGCTAAGTGAATGTAAGATTGGCCCTGAGGCTGGAACATTAGTGAGGAGTGACTGCCGCCCCTCCTCTTTGTTCGCAGCGTGTCTTTTGGATTCGCAAAATCAACTGGAATGTTCAAGCAAATTATAGAAATAGCCAGATCTAAATGCATTAAGTAGTTGTCTCGTTCGCTAGCTAAGCAGATGTAAGGTACACACCTTGAGGCAGAAGTATGAGTAAGGAGGGCCCATCCCCCCACATTTATTAATGAACCAAGGGCTCACAATTACAAAAATGGTCTTCATGACATCATTCCCATGTACATGGGCATAATACCATCTTCCCCAATGTTGAGGGTACAATCTGAAGCCCAAAATTATTATGAGAAAGAAATGAGATTAAGAGATGATCGCCAGTAGGCAGATCAGTAAAATATTTAGGGAAACACATATGGTCAAAAGCAGTAAAGGTTTAATAAATATCAAAGCACCAATTCTTTAACACACATAATGGAAAATGAAAGTCAAGAAACAAAGGTCAAATCCCAAAACTTAAAAAATGAGCATGTGAAGTGTTCTTGAAACAGTAACTATTGTTATGAAATCAAGCAGAGATTTATCCATCAAAGCTTACTGAATACAGCGCCCACCACCATAGGTATATGAGAATAATTGATGATGCCTCAATTTGTGAAGGTTGTGATTATGTGTTCATCTATTAGTTGTTATTATAATACCATAACAACAGGTCATGTATCATGTACTTGGAGTCACAAGCATTACAGGGTTCCAAAGCACTTCCAATAATCCCCATTATGTCACCATTTAATCCTGGCTATTAATAAGGTCAAGCACTGAATCTTTATAAAATAAAATATTTTTTCTTCATAAAAAGTATTCAATTTACAATGAAGCTCCATGGAGCACAAAAGCAGAATGTAATTGCGTGAAACATAAGGGCAATCCAAATCAAACAAGTCCCAAAACAGACTCATAAAGCAAGGTCAAAAGCAAAGCAGGAAGTCGAAAAGTTAGAGATCCAGTAATTAACAAAATTTATAATAAACACAAGTACACTTACCAACTCCCTAGCGTTTTCACTATGAACTGCCAGGAATTGTGGAAGATCTCCTGGATTTATAGGGTGAAAAGTAGTTGCTGGCAGTGACCACCCACAAACCACATGGAACACAGCAAAGGCAGCCTATATACATAGACAAAAAACAAAAATAAGGAATGATGCATATAAACAACATAAATCAAAGAATTAAAAAGGGACAAAAAGACAAAAAACATGAATTTCAACCCCAGCCATGTCCTCACCAATGAAAAACGCAGTCTACTCTCCAACCTCTTTTATAAGAATCCAGCATTTCTTGTATCTCAAATTCTTGTTCTCCCTTCATGATGATGATTTGATTTATGACAAATTTACTAGTAAAAAATGCTTCAAGAGGAGAAACATGAAATGAAGGATTAATTCAGAAATGGAATTGCAGTGGGAAGACAAATAATTTAATGGACTTGATGTAAATTAACACCCTTTTACCTAATAAATCACAAAAAATATAGTTGGCCAATCAAAATGCCATCACTAAATATTCCTATTGACCTGAAGTTATATTTTTATATTTTTTCCATGCATTACTTTCTCAAATGTGGAGCAAATTTATAAACTGCATCTCAGAAGCACATAACAGTATTTCTTAAACTTTGTTTTCTCGTGACCCAATGTTGCCTTTCTTGGTGCTTTCAAGACCCAGTCCTTGCTGATCTTCCCCTTTCTGCTTTCTGCTGACAGTCATAACTTACCATCTTGCAGAATCGATCATCACCAACTGTCACTAGAGTTGAAATGCTTACACTAACGGTACGCAACCCATTTCAACTGAAAACAATGGTGATGTGCAATGCAATGGTATGGTTTAGAAAATATATAAAACTAGGGGGCTTTACCCTCTGCTCGTTTCACTTGCCAACCCCTTCCCCCCACCCCCCACCAAGTGCTATGTGCCATTGTGAAGAGGGGGGCAGAACGCAACCCAAGGAGATGCATTTGCACCTCCGAAATCCCTCTTAAACATGATACGTGATACAATGGGAAACAAATAACCTTTTTTTTACCTTCTCTTTGCTCGATCAGTTGCTGGCTTTCTGCTGCTTCCGTGCCACATGATCTGCATTTCTTGCGGCACTTCGAATGTTTTAAAGTCACTGCCTTGTCTCTCTTCTTCCCCAGACATCCTTAAACACTATTCAGTCTCTTTTCATTGTTCCATTATTTCACAGTGTTATTTGTTTCCTTTCTTTTATGCTAATGTGATCTTTACTTTCATTTTTTTGAGACTTTTGAATTTTCCTACTTCATCTATCTCTAATCTGCTCTGCATGTGTATCACGGGACTTCCAAAGGTTGTAAGTATGATGTGACTTGCCCATCTTGCGGGATGTAAAAGTGTCTCTCTGTCTTTCTTCAAAAGATCATGTCTCATTCCAAGTTTTTTTTTTTTTATAATAGAGAGATGAGATAATGTCAAAAGTAATCTACTGAGGTCTCCAAAACTGAGTAGATGGATGAAGAACACTGTCCTTTTCGAGACAAAATAAACACTCCTATAAGATTGAAAGAAAGTCTGATTATTGTGCAAAGCAAGCCATAAAGGAAATAAGTGTGAAGGTTTTAGAAATGGCCAAGACAGAATAATAGCCAGCAAACACACATCAGCAAGTCAAAACTAAGCTTATTTCCTGATCCCGAACATGAATCACAGCTGTTGTCAGAAAGTAGACAGTAAGAATCTTATATATATACACGTCTATGTGCGGAAGTGTGTATGTCTGTCCGGCAGTGAGAGGTGAGAGGTGGAGTTGGGGTAAGGGCAAAACGAATCCTCTGAAGAAAGACAAATTCGCTTAGCTGCTAACATCGGTAAAACAGTATCTCTTTTCCTTTTTCTCCTGCCGCTAATGCACAAGCGATGCAAGCATATCGGCAAAACAAATCCTCCTAGGAGAGAGATGCCCAGAATCGTTCCTTTCAATTGCCGGACATCTTTACACTTCACTTTTTTTTCTCTGACGATTTCAATAGTTTTTAGGATGCTGAGCTTTTTACAGCACAGGCTTACATATATATAATAAGCAAATCAGAAACACACACAAGTCTCTTTTCAGAATATTTTTATCTTAGACACAGACACGAACATAGCACCAGAATATAAAGAAAAATTTTGCATACATGATGGAGGTAACGTGTTAATATTATAACCAGTGTTCTCCCTAGCGTCTTTTAGTCGGGCGCGCCGCCCGGCTAATTTAGTTGAGCATCTGGCTGTCATCTCGCATCACATTGTGAGATGACAGCCACAGATTTGCAGGCACAGGCAGATCTAATGATCTGCAGAGATGGCAAGGGATGAGCGGGCAGGTGTGCAAATATTGCTAAAGTTAATAGCAGGCAGAGCACAGTTCACAAGCAAAGAGTATGGGGAGGTGGGGTTTTGAGAGTGGGCTGTACATAGTAATAGCGGAGTGTAGCAGGTTAATGCAGTAGCAAGGAGTATGGAGAGGTGGGCGGGCGAGAGGGGGTTATACATAATAATAGCGGGAGTGGAGCAGCACTTCACAAGCAAAGAGGATGTGGAGGTGGGCGGACAAGAGGAGCACTGATAAAATAAAAAAAGTCTAGTGGAACCAGCTTGTCAGATATCAGAAAAAAGGCGTCAAAAACTGATATCTCTGTTTTCAGCATCTGCGCAGTCTGTATAGTGCGGCTGAGCGTACTGCAGCTCTCTTCTTGTACAGTAAATAGCAAACCATATATATATATATATATATATATATATATATATATATATATATATATATATATACTGTATATATATATATATATACACACAATTGTTTAAGCATTAGGTGTGTTCTGTGTGCAAAAATCCTTGTAGCACTCACTGTGGCTCCTGTTTAAAATGACCCCATCTGCCATTCTTAGATTTGCTTATATTTGGACCTGCGTCCATATTGCAAAAAGTGTGCAGAAACCCTTGCAGCGCACACTGTGTCCTGAGTAAAAGTTTTGTCACTGAATTGCTGAGGGATTTTTACAGAAGTGTATTAGGGCCACGGTGAAGAAAACAAAATATAGACAAAGTGTAGAAAAAAAACTATATGACGAGAATAAAGTCGACATGTTGCTACATAACTTATGACAGGGTTTGAGAAAATCTAGTAAATTAAACATTCATTTTAAGATGAAGTTTTAGTTTACGATGTTCTACTTTAATGACAAACTATGAGAATAAAGTCAACATGTCGAATTTAATCCAAGATAAATAAAATAGAAATGTCGAGAATAAAGTGGAAATGTCGAGAATGCGTACCTGCCGTAGTGCAAGTGTGAATTGAACATCCAATAAGCTCTCCCTTTCCCACTAAAAAGTCTTATTCATAGGTACTTTACATTTTTTTCAAACATTTTACCAACATGAGCAAAAGAATTATTCACAAAACAACACTGCTCAGTTATTTCAGAAAAGAGACATCACAAACTAATGAATGTGCGGTGTCAACTCCTCATGTGGCAGAGGCTGATCCATCAGGGGAAATCTTTTCATCACACACTATGCCAATTGATAAATCTAATCACCGCTTATCCGGCATTAACAAACAATGGTTTAAAGATTTTAATTGGCTAATGGTCAAAGAAAATGGTATATGGTGCTCATTGTGCAGGAAATATTCAAACAAATAAAAGGATGGAGTTACCTTGGGTAAACATGCCATGCACAAGAATTCAAAAAGAAAGCTTGCTGGACCATGAAAAAAGTAAAACGTATATTGAGTCTTCTGCTGACCTTCTAGGAAAGAGCAAACTGGAATCGGTCAAATTGAAAGATCTACAGTGCATCCAGAAAGTATTCACAGCGCATCACTTTTTCCACATTTTGTTATTTTAAAAACATTATTCCAAAATGGATTAAATTCATTTTTTTCCTCAGAATTCTACACACAACACACATAATGACAACGTGAAAAATGTTTACTTGAGGTTTTTTCAAATTTATTAAAAATAAAAAAAACTGAGAAATCACATGTACGTAAGTATTCACAGCCTTTACTCAATACTTTGTTGATGCACCTTTGGCAGCAATTACAGCCTCAAGTCTTTTTGAATATGATGCCACAAGCTTGGCACACCTATCCTTGGCCAGTTTCGCCCATTTCTCTTTGCAGCACCTCTCAAGCTCCATCAGATTGGATGGGAAGCGTCGGTGCACAGTCATTTTAAGATTTCTCCAGAGATGTTCAATCAGATTTCAAGCCTGGGCTCTGGCTGGGCCACTCATGGACATTCACGAAGTTGTCCTGATGCCATTCCTTTGATATCTTGGCTGTGCACTTAGGGTCGTTGTCCTGCTGAAAGATGAACCGTCACCCCATTCTGAGGTCAAGAGCGCTCTGGAGCAGGTTTTCATCCATGATGTCTTTGTGCATTGCTGCAGTCATCTTTCCCTTTATCCTGAATAGTCTCCCAGTTCCTGAAAAACATCCCCACAGCATGATGCTGCCACCACCATGCTTCACTGTAGGAATGGTATTGGCCTGTTGATGAGCGGTGCCTGGTTTCCTCCAAACATGATGCCTGGCATTCACACCAAAGAGTTCAATCTTTGTCTCATCAGACCAGAGAATTTTGTTTCTCATGGTCTGAGAGTCTTTCAGGTGCCTTTTGGCAAAATCCAGACGGGCTGCCATGTGCCTTTTACTAAGGAGTGGCTTCCGTCTGGTCACTCTACCATACAAGCCTGAGGTTCTCTTCTCTCCACAGAGGACCTCTGGAGCTCTGACAGAGTGACCGTCGGGTTCTTGGTCACCTCCCTGACTAAGGCCCTTTTCCCCCGTTCGCTCAGTTTAGGTTGCTGACCAGCTCTAGGAAGAGTCCTGGTGGTTTCGAACTTCTTCCACTTACAGATGATGGAGGCCACTGTGCTCATTGGGACCTTCAAAGCAGCTAAAATTTTTCTGTAACCTTCCCCAGATTTGTGCCTCGAGACAATCCTGTCTCGGAGGTCTACAGACAATTTCCTTTGACTTCATGCTTGGTTTGTGCTCTGACATGAACTGTCAACTGTGGGACCTTATATAGACAGGTTTGTGCCTTTCCAAATCATGTCCAATCAACTGAATTTACCACAGGTGGACTCCAATTAAGCTGCAGAAACATCTCAAGGATGATCAGGGGATACAGGATGGACCTGAGCTCAATTTTAAGCTTCATGGCAAAGGCTGTGAATACTTATGTACATGTGATTTCTCAGTTTTTTTATTTTTAATAAATTTGCAAAAATCTCAAATAAACCTTTTTTTACGTTGTCATTATGGGGTGTTGTGTGCAGAATTCTGAGGAAAAAAATTAATTTAATCCATTTTGGGATAAGGCTGTAACATAACAAAATGTGGAAAAAGTGATGCGCTGTGAATACTTTCCGGATGCACTGTATATCTGTGTTAAATAACTTACAGAGAGGTGCCTTTGTGGGAGCTTTAAGATACATGCATTGTTTGGCAAAAAATGAGTAGCCACATACAATGTTGTTTGAAAAGCTGTTGGAACACTGTAAAGAAATAGGTTGTTCCTTTTTACAACATCTCAATGTTGGTAAAAATGCACGTTACACCTCTGAAAGAATAATGCAAGAGCTGCTGGATGTCTTAGCATCAGAAATAAAATCTAACATACTGAAAAATATACACACAGAAAAGTTTTTCAGTATTCTGTGTGATGAAACCACACATATCTCAGATGTAAAACAATTAATTATTTACATGAAATATGTTTGCCAGGTCACTAAAGAGGTCAGAGTTAGTTTTGTATCAACCCGCAATATGATGGACGGCAAAGCGGAGACTATAACCAACACACTGAGTGAGACTATGGACACTCTAGGCTTGAAAACTGCTAATCTGGTTGGACTAGGGTCAGATGGAATGGCTGTTATGATTGGGAAACAGAAAGGTGAGGCAAAACTGCTTAGAGATAAAACATCTGGACTCTTGTTCAACTGCCACTGTGTAAACTGCCGATTGGCCCTTGCAAGTGTCCAAGCAGCAGCTGCTGTACCTTATTTAACAAAACTGAACATCTTAAGGCGGCTATTCTGTTTCTTCCAAAATTCTTCAGCTAGGATGGCCAGTTTAACGGAAATTCAAAATATTCTGAACATTCCCCAGATTAAGCTGAAAATGGCCAGTGACACTAGATGGCTGTCTGATGATTTTGCTGAACAGTCACAACGACAGTGTATGATGAGTGATCTCCTTGGAGAGCCCAGATCCTGGGGACTTTGATTATAGGAAAGCTTCAGACAACTGGGCCTCTAGGAAGAAAAGAAGAATAAATATTTAACTGAAGATACCATATGCAAGTTGGCTTTGAAGAATATTTTTAAATTTTTCTTCATTAGGTTTCCCATACTTTTTTTTCATTGTTTTCACTTTTCTTCCCGTCATCAACAATACTCGTGCCTCTTGGTTTATGTCATAACAATTGTTATTTAAAATTTTTGTTAGGGTTGCAGGATCCTGAATTGGATACTTTTTAAATTTAATAAAAATATTCTAGCACAAGTGTCAAACCTTAAAAAAGGAAGTCATATTGATCTTTGGAAAATAATTAATAATCATTAACTAATAAAAATAGTGCACATTTAATTTTCCCCACCACCAAATTTCCCCGTCCCGTCCCATCTGGCTATTTTTTCTTGCCACCGGGCTGGAAAAAATTTTTTGGGAGAACACTGATTATAACATGTAACTGGTTAAGGAACGACAAAACAGATTTGAAAAAAATTACACCCATAGTAATAAACTTTTCCCCATTGACTGGCAAAATTTTACTGGTTCAGCAAAGTTAAATATGTAAAAGTAAAATTCCTCCGTTAATTAAAGTAATCAGTGATTACATATATTTCACTAAGGTCCGACCACCAACAGTTCATGCAATGGATTTTATCAACATCCAAAGGATTAACAGAAACTTTAAATTTCCTGACCAATTTTAATCTAGAGTTAGTAATGCAAATGTACAGGGTGGTCCAGATGTAATTATGTAGATCCAGATCATCTGGATGACTTTGATTTATGCGGAGACGATTCCAGTTCGGCACGAAGGTGATTCTTCATGTCGTCAGTTTACACATTTCTCAATGGTTCGGGATTTTCCGGGTGATTTTCTATGTAATAAACTTATTAAGTTATACGGTAATGAAAATTGCATACTTAGATCTGGACCCCCCTATATTACCTTGCAAAACTTGTGCTAACTTGACACTAGTTATTATTCAGAAGGATTGGTTTAAAAAATGCCCACCTCGGCATCCCAATTATGAGACAAGCAATTTAGTGACATACTGCTACTAAGTGGCTGGACACGTCACAACATAAATGCAGACCTGACGTGCCCAAAAATGGCGTTCTTTAAGCCTAATTCCAGTTGTTTTTCCATTTGCACTCATTTTTCATGACCAGAAAAAAGAAGACTTCCTAATGATCAGAGGGATGGGTTTAAACCATTTTTTTTGTGGTCATCGTTAACCCACCTCCTACATTTTGTGTAAAGTTCCTTAGTTCACCAAGGTCATCTTCTAAATCATTTGTTGCTAATGCATCTTTTAATTATTCTGACCAGCTACTACAAAATAATGTGACAAGAGTGGTATCCTCCTAACCTTGATCATCTACCAGTGTTTTGAAAGTAATAATGAAATTTCCAATGGTTTTAAACCCAGTTTGCATCTTAATAATTTATTAAAAGCTAGTTGACTTCTGTCTGGCTTATTAAAAGCTAATTGACTTCTGTCTGGTTGATTAGAGACTCAAATAAAGTGTTCAACAAAGACTCCTAAATTATATATAGAGACGTTTTTTTGCATGCAGATGAGTTGTCCATTTAAAAATATTATCAATAAAAATACTACTTTCTGACCTTCTGAAGAATAAGTACTGTATGTGTTGTTAGTCAAAGATAAGTTCAAATGTATCTATGAAACCCTGAAATTTATGTGGCTCACCTGAAAAACTTGCTATTTGCAGTATGTGTATGTCTTTTCCATTGATTAGAGTGATGCTTGTACTGCGACTACTGCACAGACACTCAACACGCAGTTGCAAAGAAATAAATCCATTAATCAGTTGTACTGTACTGGTTAATTTGCTACTTCCTTGGTAATCCCCTGTACCTTTCTTAAGTGAGGAAACTCAGCAGCTATGCTGATCATTTTAGGGTCACTTGTGATCCAATGTGACACCCCGTGTAGTGGCAAGGTTTGCACCAGACTACACAGTGGGAGTCTTCGGGACCGACCTGGATCAGACTTGATATGAATACATGGACACAAAAAGGTGGCATTTCCAAAACAAAAGTGGATTTTATTTACAGGTGCACAAAAAACACAAAAAATTAATGTCCTAATCGAAAAGAGTGTACAATATATACAGTGAAGCTGTCAGTCCAAAAATGAAAAATAAAGACAAAAATGTATTTACACAAAATTGTAGCCTTCCTAAAGAAAGAAAATAAGCAGGAAGAAACTACACACCATGAAAATCAAAAAAATCCATAAAAAATATTTACAAGAAAAAAACTGTGTATACACAAGAAAAACAAAAGGTGCACCTAAAACCCAAACTATAAGATATCTTAGAGATGGGAAAATGATACCAAAGCATTGAAGCTTGTGTCAGTCAATCTGAAGCAAAGTGAGTCGAATCACTGTGTCGGAGCTGTCATGTGACCCTCATCAGTACTTCACAACGCA
Organism: Polypterus senegalus; assembly: GCF_016835505.1. Lineage (NCBI taxonomy): Eukaryota > Metazoa > Chordata > Cladistia > Polypteriformes > Polypteridae > Polypterus > Polypterus senegalus. Next base: position 158,517,773 of record NC_053160.1, read on the forward strand.
CTTTATTGGCTTGACAGCGTTTCATCGGTTTGACAGCTTTGGTGCTAAATGAACAGGTAACCTACAGTGGTGTGAAAAACTATTTGCCCCCTTCCTGATTTCTTATTCTTTTGCATGTTTGTCACACAAAATGTTTCTGATCATCAAACACATTTAACCATTAGTCAAATATAACGCAAGTAAGCACAAAATGCAGTTTTTAAATGATGGTTTTTATTACTTAGGGAGAAAAAAAATCCAAACCAACATGGCCCTGTGTGAAAAAGTAATTGCCCCCTGAACCTAATAACTGGTTGGGCCACCCTTAGCAGCAATAACTGCAATCAAGCGTTTGCGATAACTTGCAGTGAGTCTTTTACAGCGCTCTGGAGGAATTTTGGCCCACTCATCTTTGCAGAATTGTTGTAATTCAGCTTTATTTGAGGGTTTTCTAGCATGAACCGCCTTTTTAAGGTCATGCCATAGCATCTCAATTGGATTCAGGTCAGGACTTTGACTAGGCCACTCCAAAGTCTTCATTTTGTTTTTCTTCAGCCATTCAGAGGTGGATTTGCTGGTGTGTTTTGGGTCATTGTCCTGTTGCAGCACCAAGATCGCTTCAGCTTGAGTTGACGAACAGATGGCCGGACATTCTCCTTCAGGATTTTTTGGTAGACAGTAGAATTCATGGTTCCATCTATCACAGCAAGCCTTCCAGGTCCTGAAGCAGCAAAACAACCCCAGACTATCACACTACCACCACCATATTTTACTGTTGGTATGATGTTCTTTTTCTGAAATGCTGTGTTCCTTTTACGCCAGATGTAACGGGACATTTGCCTTCCAAAAATTTCAACTTTTGTCTTATCAGTCCACAAGGTATTTTCCCAAAAGTCTTGGCAATCATCGAGATGTTTCTTAGCAAAATTGAGACGAGCCCTAATGTTCTTTTTGCTTAACAGTGGTTTGCGTCTTAGAAATCTGCCATGCAGGCCGTTTTTGCCCAGTCTCTTTCTTACGGTGGAGTCGTGAACACTGACCTTAATTGAGGCAAGTGAGGCCTGCAGTTCTTTAGACGTTGTCCTGGGGTCTTTTGTGACCTCTCGGATGAGTCATCTCTGCGCTCTTGGGGTAATTTTGGTTAGCCGGCCACTCCTGGGAAGGTTCACCACTGTTCCATGTTTTTGCCATTTGTGGATAATGGCTCTCACTGTGGTTCGCTGGAGTCCCAAAGCTTTAGAAATGGCTTTATAACCTTTACCAGACTGATAGATCTCAATTACTTCTGTTCTCATTTGTTCCTGAATTTCTTTGGATCTTGGCATGATGTCTAGCTTTTGAGGTGCTTTTGGTCTACTTCTCTGTGTCTGGCAGCTCCTATTTAAGTGATTTCTTGATTGAAACAGGTGTGGCAGTAATCAGGCCTGGGAGTGGCTACGGAAATTGAACTCAGGTGTGATACACCACAGTTAGGTTATTTTTTTAACAAGGGGGCAATTACTTTTTCACACAGGGCCATGTAGGTTTGGACTCTTTTTCTCCCTAAATAATAAAAACCATCATTTAAAAACTGCATTTTGTGTTTACTTGTGTTATATTTGACTAATGGTTAAATGTGTTTGATGATCAGAAACATTTTGTGTGACAAACATGCAAAAGAATAAGAAATCAGGAAGGGGGCAAATAGTTTTTCACACCACTGTATATAAAATGCATCATTCTCATTCAACAATTTTGGCTTGTGAGGAGAGATTTGGAGAGCTTTGGTGACAGATGGCAACTAACAGCAGAAAACAGCATTCAGAAGCTAAAAAGTATATATGGACAAGGACCTTAGCAAAATAAAATGAACACAGACTTTTCTGACCTTTTACTGGTGACATGAGACTGAAACAGTGAGTGCTGCTTCACTTGCGCTCTTGAGAGCTTGCCTTGACTACAGTTAACCATTAGATGTCGCTGTTCATACTGGCTTCAAAGCTTAGAATCTTTTTGGCACAAATTGAAAGAAAGCCCCAAAGCTTCACAAGGCTTCATTTTCCCATCACTAAGATATGTCCACCAAAACAATCCTGCAACTAGAAGATATCTATATAACAAAATATTTACAAATATAGACACAAGCAGTTGCTTAGTATACCAAGGATTAGGAATAACCAACCACTCTATACACACCACCGAGTCAAATGCAAACTGCAAGAAGCAAGAAGAGCCTTATATAGTCGGAGAACAAAAATTCAGCCAGTCCTGCGACATGTTACTCCCTTTCACCAATCGCAGCTGATGCAGGTGTCTTCTGCTCAGGTGCTCCCTCGATCCCTGCAAGGCATGTATTAAATTGGATAGCAGCTGCGCGTGTGCATGCAGTAGCATGAGCGAGAACTTGGGCGCATCCCTCGGAAGAGCCGATACACACTACAAAAGTAAGTTATTTTACATTGAGGATCCCCTTCTCACATTAATTCATGCACTAACTAAACGCTCCGCACATTTTTCTTTGCCAATGGTAAGGATCAAAAGAGACGCTTGCCTTTATGAAAGGTTACGTGCCGCGTCCTCTAGCAGGCCTGGGGCCTCATGTATAAATGGTGCATATGCACAGAAATGTTGCATAAGAACGTTTCCACGTTGAAATCGTGATGTATAAAACCTAAACTTGGCATAAAGCCACACACTTTTCCACGGTACCTCATATGCAAATTCTCCGCTCGGTTTTGCAGACTGGCAGCACCCGGCATCAAAGCAGTGCTACTGTTCCTGTGTGGTTTATCTTTCTGTTTCAGATCCACATTACTGACGTGGCTGGCGTGAAGGACAGAATAATTAAACGTGTACTACAAAGATATTTCAGTGTTCCTTAAAAGTTTTGAAGAATCTACGTTATAAGCTTACAGATGGCTTAACGTCTATTACAGAGCTGATTGTGTGGCGATTGGGTATTTGGAGAAAGAAAAGTAAGGACAGGAATTGGGGGTTAGTACGTTTGAAAGAGACAGTCCTGCTGCAATAAATTATTTTATTGAAGGTCGCGCACAATCACTGCGCCACCGTATTCCCATGTTTAAAAACATGCTTTAACTTCTATCATCATGAAAATATCAAGTATACATCTCAGTATTTTAGTTATTCAGAGAGCTGTAATATCATGAATGTAATGGATTCTGTGTCCTGTCGGAGGTAGAGAAAGCAGGTTTAAGAAGCACATAGTGATTCACACACATAGAGCACATAGAACATCAAATACAAAACAAAGCATTTAACGTACTATTTTAGTTACGATGGGATTTGAGGAACTAGTAAATTAAACGATTTTAAGATTAAGTTAATGATGTTTTACTTTAATGACCAAATAAACTACGTGATTAAAGTGGAAATTTCGAGATTAAAGTTGACCTTTCCTGCTTTTTCCCCACTGTGTGCCTTTTTTTTTTCTCTGTATCCTAATAAGCTTTCATATGACACTCAGACAGTGGGCTACGACTCGCCTTTTAATAGCGACTTTGATATGTGACTCTTTTTTTATTTCGGGCACTGTGCGACTTTGTGAACTTGACCTTTCGTGTTTCTCCGACACGCTATGTCACTCAATCAGCCTCCTTTTCGTGTTTATGCCACTATTTAAACCAACAAATAGTACGTTTTTCCTTGCCTCCACTTCTTATGTGCTGAAATTGTTCTATTTTTCCTCGTGGTTTTGCCAATGTCTTTTCACAGAACGCTGAGCTTAAGGGCTATTGATATTGATTTACATAATCAAAGAGGCGCAATTCTGGGAGGAGTTGGGACGGGACAGCAGGCGCGTGCACGTGCGTTACTTTTCACGTTGATCGGGATTTATGTAGCGGAAGAACGTGAAAGTTGGAGTACGCACAGATTCCTGCATCTGGATTTTTCTGTGTGTAAGCACATTTCGGCTTTTGCGCTTACATCATGTTATAGTGCGAATTCTATGCACAGCATTATGCATGAGACCCTTGGTTCTGGAGGTGCTCCCGACCTGTTGCCAGGGTCCCGCTGCGTGAACCTGCAGAAGACAAAGTTAAAATGATCGCAAAAGCACTCTCCACTCTTCAATGATTTAAACAGGTATGTGCTATAACATTTTTTCCCATTTCAGTCGACTTTAGTTTATACTTAGGCCTTTTTCTTTCCTTTAAAGTGGTAATGCCTTGTAGGTGGATTACCAAATCCCTTTGTATGTTAAGGTCTCAAGCAAAAGCCTTAAATTATTGTGATTTTGTGGAACTGACACAAATTTATGTTGCATGACCTAATTTAAAGTAGAGACAAAGCTGTTCCTTATACTGACTTTGTGTCCCTACTTTATAAGTACAGAGTTCTAACATTTTATATACAGTAAGTATCTGCTATTCTGGTGAATTTTTTTTTTACAAATTATTGATTGGCAGCTGTGATGAACTGGTTCTTCATCTGAAGTTGGATTCTTTCTTCAGTGCAATACTGTTGTCCTGGTTATTTAGAACACACACCAGAATATGTGTGTTTAGTATATGGATGAGTGGATAAATGCATACATTACTGTTATTAGAATGATATACTGTATTAAAACAAATCACAACTAAATATGCTTTACTAATACAATCCCATAAATACAAATTGTATTCTTTCTGAAACAGCAAATGCCCCGACAAAGTGTGCATCCTGCTACTCTCATTATTTGCAGAGAAGGATGATTTATTACTCAAATGGCATTTACAATATGCAGTTTTCTTTTTTAATAATGGCAATGCAAAGTCAAAACCTTTTTAACATATAAAGATTATGTAATAATAATTTTTATCCCCTTCTCAGTAAGTACTTTATGAAAAAGCATACAGTATAAAAGCAGACCAACATTATACTGTACACCTATAAAGCCAACACATTTCCCACAAGGAATGATACGATTAAAGCTTCCAGTTGTACCCCTGCCCACCAATCCACACAAAATACCCTAAAATCTTAACAGCAAGAACTGAAATCAAAATCCTTCTCTATTTGTCACTGTATGCCTCATGAATTATTGATGCCAAACCTTGTGAAGCACTGTCCAGGCTGTCCATGGACAATTACTGAAAGCTATAGCAAAATTGATTTTTCAGATACCACAGTTATTTTTTAGTGAAAATGTGTGGATGGGTGATTATTGGAATAAATTTTGTGCTATTATTAAAATAATTATTGTGTGTGTGTGTGGGAATACAGGATACATTGTTTAGCTGAAATAAGCAGTGTGTTGTAAAAGGCAGTACATGGTTTTTTTAGATATTACAATAATTCTTTTGGCATACCATCTAAAATGTTAGCCATTTCGAGCATGCAGTATACATATAAATTCACCCATGAGTGAAGCAAGGACTTTTAAGATCCATCCTAGGAACTGTAAGTGACTGCACTTTTGTCTTATTTGTGAATGTGGCTGAGGACACTGAAGCAAAGAAATGAATGCATTTCAATTCAAAATTGAATAATGAGTAATCTAAAAATAAACACTTATGTGCAACAGAAATTAAATAAATAAAATACAACATTTATTTAATAGCCAAACAACAAAACAAAAAAAAAATAGTTGCTGGTTAATGTCTTGGCCCGTGCACTATTATTAATATATATAAAGAACATTGGCAGATTTTTAAAGCAGGCAGTTAAAATGGAAATCGAAGTTAGTGTAAAATAAAAATTTCCATTTAAATTGTATACAAACTTACAGCATATAACAACAATGAATTTTAAACTCTTTAAAAACTGAGAAAACACTTTTTGCATAAAGAACCAAAAGATAAAAAATAATGTAGAAATGGATGTAGATCTGTTACTTACAGTATATAAATGAACCACTAGTCTAAAACTAATGAATTGATAGAATATTACCTGCAAACCAATTTGAGCAATCAAGACAAACGGGCTAGAAAAGACAATTGCTTTTTCAAAACAAATGAGTCTTCTCCCATTTCTCACCTCAAACTGTTGTTGATTTATAAAGTTTGCAGCAGGCATATTTTCATTTTAGGACAATACATAATCACCATTATTTTCATTGTAGCAACATGCCGAGCTGAGCTGACCAAGGCGTTTAAATCCCAGCACCTTCCTCTACCTCTGCCTGGATAGTACTCACATGCTGTCAGGGATTTATTTATTTATTTATGGCGGTGTCATTGCTATTCTTTTATGTCAGCATCAGCTCTTGTATATGGTGTTACTAGTAAGGAATACAACCACTTGATCTTAATATGATGTGCATGTATTCCTAACATTTAAAGCCAGGCTAAACATTTAACAGTGGAGTTCTTCGAGTCATGGTTTATGTACTGGGTCTAATCTTATGTATGTATGTATGTAAATATATATATATATATATATATATATATATATATATATATATATATATATATATACAGTATATGAAATCCTAAGCCTAAAAGTGCAACGTATTTATGTGATGTTTTTATGTCACGTTTTTCGTCACGCTTTAAATCAGGCTTACTATATATATATTTTTGGTATCATTCTTTTTGGAATTTATTGAACTTTAACATGATGTGAATAGATTTTCAAATTCTTATTCCATTTTTAAATTATAAGCTAAAAAATATCAAGAACTCGCATCCCGCGAGATGAGACTTTGTGTCAACAGATTTAACCACGCCCTGGGCCGGAAATAAAAGACAAAGAGTAGATGACAAAGACAGCTGCTGTACAGGCTTTTAAATGTTCGATGCGCCATGCGAGATGCAGATCACGCAGCACAGGAGCAGCAGGAAGCCAGCAGCTGATCGATCAAAGAGGAGGTAAAAAAAAACTGTATTTGTTTTCCATTGTATCACCATTTCAGAGGGGGTTTCAAAAGAGCGACCACGTCTCCTTGGAGAGTGTTCAACCCCCCTCTTCACAACACGAGCGGCATAGATGTGAAGTGGCTGGCGCGTAGCGCAGGCAAGCAGGGTTTGCGAGTGAAGCGAGCAAGGGGTAATCCCCCTAGTATATATATATATATAATGGTAAGATTTGTTTATTTGTCACATGATTATATATGAACTAATAAAAAGCTTATGACCTGATATGTTTTGGAAATTTTGGCTCAGGAAAATAAAATGTGGTAGCAGAAATCGGGGGACCGTAAAGAACAGCAAAGTGACCTGTGGTCTTGCGCTAACAGCAAAGTGAATCAAAAAACAAGTGACAGCTGTGGCATTGCCAAGCAATTTACAGAACAAAATTAAGTGAGGCACAATGACAGGACACTCAAGCACATAGACAAGCAATAAGTAATCCTGAGTATTGCTTGATATGTTCTTGAGATTCAAAAAATGCTAGAAACCTAATGGCCACTTTACTGGTGAAAAGTTTATTAAAATAAAGCTCATCTTTGAGTAATCCACCAGGAAACATTACATATGGGATTAGAATTCCTAATTACTTGAAGATATTTTGTTCATTGACTATCGGACTTCAAACTTTATTAAACCTATGACATATGGTGATGTGTCTATGGCAAGTGATTTTAAAACCAAGTGATAATCACCTTAATGGCAGAAAGAAAAAGAAGACAAGTGACATTTGCTATCCATTAAGCAAACTGAAGAAAGCGACTAAAAGACAAAGAATGAGACAGAATACGAAGACAAGATGCTTAAACACATAGACAAGCAGGAAGTAGTGCTGAATACAGAGAAATTGAGCAGCAGGCAAACACAATGGCTCAAAGTCATACAAAACAAATTCCAGGATGCAGAATTCCCAAAAGAAAAAATGCATGATGACAATCGAGAAAATCGTCACAGTTGAAAATTCTGACTGTATGAAAGCATTGTTTTTACATCTTTACATAAATGTTTCTTTCAAGACCAATACTTACCAAAGTTACATCAGCGACCATTGTCAAGCTTTATTTTTTAATATTGAAAACAAAGGAATGTGTAACCAAAATAGCATAGTCGAGCTTGCAGTACATGAGGCACCAGAAGTAATAAAATATAACTTCTAGAGGGACTGGAATGTACCGATTTTTAAGAATAAGAGGGATGTGCAGAGCTGTAGTAACTACAGGAGGATAAAATTGATGAGCCACAGCATGATGTTATGGAAAAGAGTAGTGGAAGCTAGGTTAAGAAGGGAGGTGATGATTAGTGAGCAGCAGTATGGTTTCATGCCAAGAAAGATCACTACAGATGCAATGTTTGCTATAAGGGTGTTGATGGAGAAGTATAGAAAAGGCCAGAAGGAGTATTGTGTCTTTGTGGACCTGGAGAAAGCATATGACAGGGTGCCACAAGAGGAGTTCTGGTATTGTATGAGTAAGTCAGGAGTGGCAGAGAAGTATGTAAGAGTTGTACAGGATATGTACAAAGGAAGTGCGACAGTGGTGAGGTCTGCAGTAGGAGTGACTGATGCTTTCAACGTGGAGATGGGATTACATCAGGGATCGGCTTTGAGCCCTTTCTTATTTGCAATGTTGATGAACAGGTTAACAGACGAGTTTAGCTAGGAGTCCCCTTGGACTATGATGTTTACTGATGACATTTTGATCTGTAACGAGAGTAGGGAGAAGGTTGAGGAAACCCTGGAGAAGTGGGGATATGCTCTGGAGAGGAGTGGAATGAAGGTCAGTAGGAAACAGACAGAATACATGTGTGTGGATGAGAGGGAGGTCAGTGGAATGGTAAAGATGCAGGGAGTAGAGCTGGCGAAGGTGGATGAGTTTAAATACTTAGGATCAACAATTCAGAGTAACGGGGATTGTAGAAGAGAGGTGAAAAAGAGAGTGCAGGCAGGGTGAAGTGGGTGGAGAAGAGTGGCAGGAGTAATTTGTGACAGAGGAGCATCAGCAAGAGTGAAACGGAAAATTTACAGGACGGTAGTGAGACCAGCTATGTTATATGAGTTGGAGATGGTGGCACTAACCAGAAAGCAGGAGACTGCTGGAGGTAGCAGCGTTAAAGATGCTAAGATTTGCATTGGGTGTGATGAGGATGGACAGGATTAGAAATGAGAACATTAGATGGTCAGCTCAGGTTGGACGGTTGGAAGACAAAGTCAGAGAGGTGAGATTGCGTTGGTTTAGACATGTGCAGAGGAGAGATGCTAGGTATATTGGGAAAAGGATGTTAAGAATAGAGCTGCCAGGAAAGAGGAAAAGAGGAAGGACTAAGAGAAGGTTTATGGATGTGAGAGAGGACATGCAGGGGATGGGTGTGACAGAGCAAGATGTAGAGGACAGGACAATATGGAAGAAGATGATCCGCTGTGGCAACCCCTAACGGGAGCAGCCAAAATAAAAAGAGGGACTGAAACGTGTGACTATTTATAAAATATAAGAAATATCAACAGCTCATTTTCTTTAACTGTGTTCTTATTGGCATTTTATTATAGAACTATATTATAGCATGTTTCACTAGGATTGTATAACTTAGGAAGAAATCTTTTATTATTCTATTCTATTATTCTATAATGTAAAGATTGGTTAATTAAGTTTGCACACAGTGGTTCAGTGGGTAGTGTTGCCATCATTGAACCTCAGGTTTCGGATATGGTGCCATCTATTTGGAATTTGAATGGATTTTCATTGACAACTGCATGATGTATCTAGAGGCATATAGTTAGATTGTTGATTTGATGCTCTAGTCTGCCTCTTCCTGCATAATGACACACTGGTGTCCTAACCTGAGCTGGTTCCTTCTGTGTGTTTCCAGATCAAGGGAAAAAGTGAGCACAGAAAATTAAGAATGATATTTTGAGGTAAGCACATATTGCCTTGTGAAGCCTATGTTTGCTCAACACCAAATGAGTAAAAAATATTTCTACTGTGTAACTACTCTGTGAAATACTGTTTTCATAAATACAGTATATCTAAACATATACTTGTATGATTCTTCTGAAAATACATTATTTATATGTGCAATGCCATAAAAAGATTTTCCAGATTTTTTTTCTTTATAACTTTATAACTTTACTGTGTTTTATGTAACAGGATGTAACAACTATACGAGTAACACCACAGCAGGCTAGGGCAAAGTAGTTTGTTCAGTGAAACTTGGGTCTTTTATGGCAGAGGCAAAGCCTTTATGATGAATTTCTATACAATTCTGTACAAAAAGTAGAATAGCTATAGAGATATGAGTCTATAGAACTGCTCTGCAAAGAACTGGTTCTGAGGCAAAGAAAATAATGGATATCCTATAGAGAGTTCTTTGAAATCCATTGGCAAATGTGTGGATATATTGTATCAAATGATAAAAACGATGTTCTGAATAAACTTTAGAGTTATACAACATTAATCAATAGTTAATTAAGGTTTTTATGTTATTAAAAGAACAAAGAAAAAAGGCAACATTTACTTCAAGACTGTATAATCATCCATTACCTTTATGCTAGGAATTCATTGTGTGACTGACAAATGAGGGCAAACTAATGAAAATCTGGCTTTAAAGCAATGCTCTACAACAAAAGTAAAAGTTGACAGCATTACTGTATATGTTTCATTAAATTTCACTATAAAAGCAATGCCTGGTTTTTGGTTATAGATTCACAGACCCTATGAACACAGCATACTATTTCTGAATCAATAACTTTTTTTCTTACCTGCTATTTCTAACTCTAGTTTACCACTTTTCTCAGTTGTATTCCACTGTGGTTCTAGACAGGAGTTAATTTTAGTGGTGTGATTCGGTTCGCTTAGTTGGCTCAGTGCAACTCCGTTCTCTTAGGCCATTTTTGGATTCTGCACTGCATCCTAACTGCTAAGCTAAATGTCATCTATGTCAGCAGAGGGCAATCAGATGAAACACTGGGCACATGGTCCAGTTGTTAGATTTTATTAAACATCCCATGTCATTTTAAGGATAGATTTCAAGCATTTTTAATCCATTTCAAACTAATCAGGAATAATGATTTTTCTAATTAAATGTTATGAACAATTTCACTTATCACTCCAGATATTTTTGGTTTGTTTTTGTACAGATCAATGACAATTCCTTACCTGAATAATATTTACACACATCAAGACATGGCATTGGTCAGTAAAAATTAGAAATAAGCTGTATTTTTTGCATGCAAATTCTTTAAGATGTAGGTAACTCAAAAGTGCTAATTTAGTGTGTGCAAGAGTTGTAAGGAAAGAGATTTGGCTAGCTTATTTCTATTTTAACTATTATTATTATTGTTTTTTTTTTTGGTTTTGGTTTTTTTTTACAGAGAAACTAGCCCAGCTTTTCTGTTTTCTCCAGAACAAATCTAATAGTTATGACGTCTGTTCTTTACTACTTATATCTAATGAGAAGTCAAGCAAAATGACGCCTTTTATTGGCTAACTAAAAAGATTACAATATGTGAGCTTTCTAGGTAACTCGGGCCCCTTCTTCAGGCAAGATGTAATACAGAAACTGGAGTTCCCTGTGTTTATATACTGTAGATACTAGGACAAATACAGCATTGGAAAACCATTCAGTGAGATCACAGCATTGGAAAACCATTAAGTGAGATCATTTAATGTGGTCTACTGAATTCTCTGTATGAAATGTCCCAACACTGCACTCTATGTGGGAGAGACTGGAGAAACGCCCCTCCAAAGAATGTACTTACACAGGTTCTGCATAGATTACATCTTGCCTGAAGAAGGGGCCTGAGTTGCCATGAAAGCTTCCATATTGTAATCTTTCATATTGTAATCTTTGTAGTTGGCCCATAAAAGGTGTCATTTTGCTATAATTCTCACTACATTCATAATGGCTAACACAGTACAACACCCTAGTACTACAGGTTCCACATTAAGCACGGCAATAGGGATGTTCCTGTAGCATCTCACTTCATAGCCATGGGCACTGTGAGAAGGACTTTATAAAGTTACAGTGCTTATGGGTAACTTCAGAACACAGCAAGACAGAAAAGAATGGGAAGTTAAACTCATGCTAAAATGTGACACATTACAACATGGTTTAAATATAGACAAGTTTAATAACAAGATTTGAGGATTGTTTGCATCTCTCAGACTGACCCAGACAGCATGACTACACATCCAGATTGTATTGAAAAACTCATTAAAAACTTCAAAAGACTTTGTTGGACAGTCTTATCAAAAGATCTTGAATATACATTGTTCTCCTCTCTTGCTAAATAAATCTTAGCCTGGAGAGATCTATTAATTTTTTACATTTAAAATTACCCACTTAATGGTTTTCCAATGTTGTATCTGTCCCGGTGTCTATATAAACACTGGGAAATTCCACATCTTGCCTGAAGAAGGGACCTGAGTTGCCTCAAAAGCTTGCATATTGTAATCTTTTCAGTTAGCCAATAAAAGGTGTCATTTTGCTTGACTTCACACTACATCCATAATGGCTAACATAGTACAACACCCTAGTACTACTAATATCTTGCAACTTGTAACAGTTTACAGTGCACCAGCTTTGAAGTTCTGATTGTATTATTTTTTGATATTCCATAAGCCCAAATCTGTGTATCTACAGTAACCACATTGGAGATTTATACTTCAAGCCAAGTACATGAAAGTTGCATATAGTGTCTATTACTGTATAGTATATACAGCTAGTAAGAATAATTTCCTTTCGTTTTTGGTTAAATGTCTGCAATACCACGTGTGCATTCAATAATCAATTTTTTTTGTAAACATTCTCCCTCAAACATGACATAAATAACATTTTTGATTTTTCCATTGTGTATTTTCTACGGTATTGTTCCTAGTTCAATACATTTGTGAAAGAAAAGCTTTCATTAATTTTGTAATTAAAAATTATAATTTCTGCAATTAATGTATTGGAAATTATTTAATTAATTAGTCAGTCAGTCATTTTCTAACCTGCTCTTTCCCAAACTTGTTCACCAGGGGTGCTGGAGCCTATCCCAGCCAGCATAATCCCGTGAAAGAAAAATGAACTGCTTGCAAGCTACTTAGGGTTAATAGCTGACAAAGCCGATTTGCTATAATGGCAGGTTATTCATACAGGTGTCTGTCATAAGACAGGGTGCAGTAAGCTGACAAAAGTCAATTTCCAGTTTCTTTAGGAATGCATTTATTTGACATAGGAAAGATGACCTTTCCTTCTTTAGGGTCTGTCTGACAAGTGAAAAAAATAAGAACAGATGGCCCATTATCGTAATAAAATAAAATGCTTAAGTATATGATATTATGCTGTTTGATTAAGTAAGGGGAAGGGGGAAGAAATATAAATTATGAAAAGCCAATCAAAAAATGTAACTTTGCTGTTCTGCCTTGCAACGTAGAATCCAGGTACTCATATGTGACTGAATAAAAATCTAATTGAGTGAACTTGTCCTGTCATCCTCGAGGGGTTTTCTTCCACAGTCCAAAAGGCAGGACCAAACCCTGGACAGGGCACCAAACACACACTCTCTCCAGCCACACACTAGGGCCAGTTTAGTGTTGCCAGTCCACCTAATCTTCATGTCTTTGGACTGTGGTAGGAAACTGGAGCATCCAGATGAAACTCACGCAGACACAGGGACAACATGTAAACTCCATATAAGGAGAACCCGGGACGCGGACCCTGGTTTCTTTACTGCGAGGCAGCCGCTCTAATGCTGCGCCACTGTGATGCCTTTAATTAATTATTAATTAATAATTAAAGGTTTTCTTCGCCGCAACTTGTATGCTCTGTCATTGCAGTATGTCTGAACAGTGGAAGTGATGCTGCATTCCTTAACATAGTATTCAAAGGATGTTGAAACATGAGGCATTTCCTGGTGCTAAAGTTGCATCTTTTGTGTTTAGCAGATATTTATAATTTTAACATTTTAATTTACAGAAATGTAGTGTGGAGGCACAGATCAATGCCTCACCATTGCATTATAAAGCTTTAGAATAACCTCCTTCAACTTGTACTCTATGTATTGTGCTATATAATCTAACATCCTGTTAGCCTTTTTAATCCTGTTAGCCTTTTTAATAGTTTCAGACCTCCTGTTGTGAATTAAATATTTCTACTTAGTATGGATAATAGCTAACATTTACTTACATTAATTTTCTATTTGACATAAATCTGCTAAAGCTTTTATTTTGTTAGAGTCTCTCAGTAGATTCTATATTATATGTCGTCCCATCTAGCTTGGTTTCATCCGCCAACTGTTCAAAACGTGAACACCCATAGTCTATGACATATTTTTTATTTAGGATAGGGCTCAGGAAATGTGATTAGCAGCAATCAAAATGCATCATTAAAACATATAATAGTAACTACCGTAGGATCCAGAATCACCAGTGCTCTGAAAGAAATTTATGAGAAAATCCACAGTAAAAAGACAACTGCAATACAATACATTTAAATTCTTTTAATCGTCTAGAAAATGACTGTAGTCAAATAGTGGTAAAGCCAATGTCATGGTAACAAAAACTAGTCATTAAATTGTTAATGTTGCATCAAGTGCTCTTTAGCTTGTACTGCTGGATGTGACACCAGTAGATTGCACTCTGACACCCACATGCACAATCATAATAGGTACATTTTTAGTCAAATTTAGTCAAGGCAACATGCGATTTAAATGTGGAAGAAAACACATTATCTGAAGAAATCCATGTGCACATAGCAAAAACTTCACACAGATAGTGACCCAGTCAAGGTTCATCTCAAAGTCTCCAAGGCAACTCCACTAACCTGGTACCAGATTTTAGACCTTTCAATATTACCAGCAACCCCTCTTTTAGTTCATTCTCCACTTCTTACAGTGTCTTCAAATGCAGGCTCAATGCTAGGTCTTGCTAGTCTTTTTTAACCCATTTGACATCCCACTTGAGGTTATCTATCTATCTATCTATCTATCTATCTATCTATCTATCTATCTATCTATCTATCTATCTATCTATCTATCTATCACACGTCAGAAGGTTTGGATCAGCCACCCATATATTGTTCCTGGCTGCAAAAGGGTTTTGACACAGCACTCACTTGTACTATTTCGAGTTCTCCTCTGAACGGACTAATGGAGGAAAAATGGCGGCTTTATAAGCCGAAAGGTGGAAGTGATGGCATCTGGCCAGAACCGGAAGTGACTTCAGTCTAGGAGCTGGAACCAGAAGTGACTTCAGTCTAGGGGCCGGAACCAGAAGTGTCGTTGCATCAAGCGGGTTTTCCCATTTTTGGCTTGTAAAGATAACAGAGGTAGGTTTAGTGCACCCCGCCACCCCCTGGCCTAATTACTTTCACTTGGTCCACTCTGCTCACTCCTAGTCACATGTGTGTGACAATATATATACAGTGGAACCTCACGGTTCATGAACGTCTTGGTACACGTACAACTCGATTTACGACCATAAAGTTCAGCAAACTTTTGCTTCGGTTCACAGCCATGCACTCGGTATACGAACAAGCTAGTTTCCCTTTTGGTTTGTACATGTTCAGTCTCTCCCTGTGCATTTCCTGTGCAGAAAGCAAGAGAGAGAGAGCGATAGAGCAAGACAAACACACACAGGCAGCACGAGAGAGATAGACAAACGCACACACACAGGTAGCGCGAGCACACACACAGGCAGTGTGAGAGAGAGAGACAGACGCGCACACACAGGCAGCGCGAGAGAGACGCGCACACACACAGGCAGCGCTAGAGAGAGCGCGACACACACACACAGGCAGCGTGAGAGAGAGCTGGACGCATTAAGATAGGAAGGCAGTTAAAGAATGCACTTGGCTTGATTTTGTTTTCACTTCTGTTTCCAGCGATCGGTTCGTAGCGTGCATTGCTGCAATGTTATTTTTCTTGGTGGTTTATTAAATCACGGATTTTTTCAAATGTTCATTTTTTTCCCTGTGCTTAAAACTCATTAAAAAAAGTGCTTTTAGCCAGCGGTTGGTAGCGCTATAGCACGAACTATTGCAGTGTTAGTTTTCTCTGTTGTTCAAGGTTTTCTCAGTGTTATTCAATGTTTTTACATTTAGTTTACTATTACGCTGTGCATTCTATGGTTTAATTAACTATATTTGTGCTTAAAAACTTTTAAAAAATATATATTTACATAAAGTTCGTATGGTCTGAAAAGGATTAATTTTATTTACAAACAATCCTATGGGGGAAATTGCTTCGGTTCACGACCAAATCGGTTTACGACCAGAGTTTTGGAACGAATTATGGTCGTGAACTGAGGTTCCACTGTATATATAAAATCCAACGCCTGTCTGTCTGTATGTCTGTTCGTGTTTCACGAGAGAACTACTTAACAGATTTAGATTGGGTTTTCTCTATAATTTGCTTGAACATTCCGGTTGATTTTTTGACTTCTTTCATTGCGCCAAGTATCATAGTTCTCTTACAGGAGTGATTTATTTGCGTGAATCCAAGAGATACGCAGCGGGCTGAGGGGAGGGAGGTGGGGACGTCCTCACTCTCGTTCCAGCCTCAGGGCATTCCTTACCTCTGCTTAACTAGCGAACAAGAGAACTACATAACAGATTTAGATCAGGTTTTTTTCTATAATTTGCTTGAACATTTCAATTGATTTTACAACTTCCTCATTGTGCTAAGTATCATAGTTCGCTTGCAGGAGCGATATATTCACGCTAATCTGAGACAGAGGTTGCGAGCCAAGTGTGGGAGTAGGGAGCCGGGCAGAGCCCTCCTCGCTGTCCTGTTTCACCTGTACATGGGCGGAGCCACGGGGACAGCTAGTCCTACTTATATTGATTGAACATCTTAATCTATAGTACTGATGATCCAAAGATTTGCAGTAGAAGAAATGATATTTAGGTGTGTGTTATAGGTTTTGAACAAAGTATCCTGAATGGAAAAGTGTAAGAAGTCAAAATTAACCCAAAGGACATGGCAGTGTTTAAAGTGTGCAGGTACTGTATAAGAGTGAGGCATTGGGGAATGTTTTGCTTTTTGAAAAGTTAGGGCACTTCATTAAAACCCTTCACATTCCTGGACTGGAAAGATTACTTTTAGGATGTTTTATAGGTTATGAATACCCTAAATGCTGTGGAAAATTCATTACAGTCAATAGCGAGGTAAACATTTTTTAAGAGGCTGTAATGTTATTTTTTTATAGCTCCCTGATTGGGAAAAAATGTAAGAAAGTAAAAAAATTTAATTCTGAACTCATGAAACGTAAGACGCTTTTACACATTTCAAACACAAATCACAAATCTGACATAAGGAAGTGGTAAGGGTTAATCAAAATAAAGTCTGACTGCACCACCCTGATTTGAATATGGTCATCCCCCAAACTAAAAGTTCAAGTGCTTCTTCCATATTCTATCCAGTTTAACCAACAGGAAGTCTGAACGATGGAAGTGATGTTGCATTCCTTAACATAGTAAAGTATTCAAAGGATTTTGATACCTCAGTAGATATTTTAATCTCATTCCCCAGTGCTAAAGTCACATTTCTTGTGTTTGACAGATATTTATGACTTTCATTTTCTAAATTACAGAAATGTATGGTGGGGGTATGAAGTGTTAGTGGTAAATTGCCATTTTCCTTTAGTGTGCGATTCTCATTTTTAACAGCTTTACTGGTGGAGTAATTCTATATTAACCACATTAAATGTGTTTCTACTTTGACTGCTTTTTTAAAAATAGCCCTACATCATCATGACCTATTTATTCAGAACTTCTTAAGCTACTTTTTATTTTTCATTTTAGTTAATTTGCTTTTTTGGTTTAGACTGTGTTTTCTTACATTGAAACCTTAGCACCTAAATGAAATGCTTTATCAAAAAATAAAAGGTATCTGCAAACATGATTTGCTGCCTTGTATATTCTATAGCGGACATGTTTGTATCAGAGGTTGTAGCATTTTGAGTCACAAATGCTGACAGCAGCAATGATGCCCCCCATATGTGCTGAGGGTGCTGGGTGCCAACATGGTTGCTCATATTGCAGGCCCATACAATAGGAGTGCTACAACAATAAAAGTACCGTATGTATGTGTGTACCACGCGCACATTTATTCCCGAAAATTAGCATTAGAAAATCTGGTGCACGTCATAGACAAGGAAATGTAATTCTGTAATGTTTACTTCTTTTGCATGGGCTCGCGCTCTCTCGCTCGCTTGCTCACACACTCACACCCTCTCTCTCGCACTCTCTCTCTCTCTCTTGCTTGCTCGCACACTCTCACTCTCACTCGCTTGCTCGCTCTCTCTCTCTCTCTCGCTCACTTGCTCATGCACTCGTGCTCTCTCTCTCGCTCGCTTGCTCGCGCTCTCTCTCTCGCACTGCTTGCTTGCGCACTCGTGCTCACTCTCTCTTGCTTGCTTGCTCGCGCTCTCTCTCACTCTTGCTTGCTCGCGCATTTGCATTCTCTCTCGCTCGCGCTTTCTCTCTAAACGCTTCGTATACAATCACAACGTGCGTCGTACAGAGGCAAAATGATTTTCGCAATTTTCTTTGCAAAAATTAGGGTGTGCATTTTACACGAGGGCGTGTGGTACATGAATAAATACGGTATCTTATATATAAACGTCTACATGTGGAAGTATGTGTGTGTCTGCCTGTCTGGCCCAGAAGTGAGAGGTGGAGTCAGGGTAAGGGCACCACCTCTGAGGATACACAAGTGAGGCCAGCACGTTGGGAAGAAAGAGTAACTCGCTTAGCTGCTAATAAAGAAGTGAGGCGAGCACATCAGCAAAATGGTATCCCTTTTACTTTTCCTCCCTCCCCTAACACACAAGCAAGGCGAGCATGTTGGCAAAACGAAACCTCAGAAGAAAGACAAAGTCACTTAGCCACTAATGCACAAGCGAAGCGAGCACATAGGCAAAATGAAACCTCCTAGGAGAGAGATGCCCAGAGTAGTTCCTTTCAATTACCTGACATCTCTACATTTAAATTTTTTACTGACGATTTCAATAGTTTCTAGGACCCCGGGCTTTTTACAGCATGGGCTTACAGAGACTAGTCTATGCGTAGAAGTGTGTGTGTGTGTCTGTCTGTCCGGCCCAGAAGTGTGAGGCTTACAGCATGAAGCTCAACGATCCACCAAGGCAGCCTCAAGTTAATGGAAGAAGAAGAAAGAAGTACAAGGCTACAGCATGAAGCTGAAAGAAAGTGAATCCAGCGCCAAAGTGAAACTGCCGAGGAAACACAAACGAGAGAGAAACGTGCTTAGCTACTGATAGACAAGGGGAGCGAGCATGCCCGCAAAACGAAACCACCGATTATACATTTCATTTTTTTTTTTCTGATGATTTCAATAGTTCCTAGGAGCCCAGAGTTTTTTACAGCACAGGCTTACACAGCTAGTTGGTTAATAAATTGATTTACTTTGGAAAGATAATTGAGCTGTTGTAAATAAAATAGTCAAGACAATTAAACTTATGTAGCTGAGTGCCCTACTACATTCTCTGACACTACTGCTAGAAAAATGCAGAACCCCAATAAGTAATAAGTAATAAGCTTTGCCAATAAGTAAGATAGTAATGCATGTTTTTTTTTCCCACAGTCTTGATAATGATGATCATCATATAGAATGAATTTAATATATAAATGAGAATGTACATTATTATTTTATCTTGCCAAATATGCTGGCTGTACTGTTAACTAAGAGTGCCTGCTAACACAGAAGTGCTAAGAAACACACAATATGAGATGCATAAAAGCTGTCTTACTGCTCTTACTGCTGATAATCATTTAGTAAATGAAGTATATGTAAGTTACACCAGGATTGCACTGTGAAGGAGTGATTAGTGCTGTTGCTATAACTCCAGGGGCCCAAGTTTAATTTCCATGCTGTTTACTGTCAATGCAGTGCTTTCATATTCTTTCCATGTCTGAACTTTAACATGTTCAATTACTTAAAACCAAAACATTTTATTTTGTCTTCTTTTCATCTCCTTTTATTTTATTCTTTAGATCTAGTGCTTTGTCCAGTCTTTTATTTTTGGGTTTGCTGATTCCCATTATCCTGTACCACACTGTGGTTTACAATTCTCTTATCCGCCTATTCATTTTACAGTTATTCACCATGGTTTCTTCAACATTACTCACAGTTTGGTTCTTAGTCAATGTGCTATTATCTACTGCATGTTTATTCATTCTTTCAATTCATAGTGTTTCATTTCATTGATACATTTTTTCATTTTCATGTCAACTGACTTGTCTCTCATGAGGCAAACTCATTTATTTCTTGCCTAGCAGAAGCTTTCTTTTCCAGTATTCATTACCTTAGACTGCCTTTTTTATAGCTTCGTCATATTCAATTTATTCCATTTTCTATATACTTCTACCTCCTTTGTCATTAATTGTGTAGCTATAATCCATTTCTATTCTGATTCCAATTTCCTCCATCTTTCCTGAGCTACGTGACATTCCAATAATGTGTACTAACGATCTTTCTATGTACTCTGTGCGTCCACTGTGTGTTGATGTGTAATTTCACATGTGACATGCATATAATAAATTCAGGAGGAAAGTGCATTGCAGGTGCTGGCTCTTTGACTAAAAATGAAAATAAAATAAAAGTAATAAGTAATAAACCAGAATTTATTTTGGTTCCATTTTTTGATTTCATGACAGAAACCTGCAAGGATGTATTAAGTAGGTGTTGCTGGAAATATTTAGAGCAAAGAGCTTTTGGAGCCTTCTCTGACTGGCAGCTGTTTTATTAGTTTGCCTCTTTGCAAATGTGCCTGAGATGCATGTGAACACAACCAGAACCTTTTTGTCCGTCCTGCCCCATTCTGTCAAAATAGCTCACCAGCAACTGCTAAGTTGTACATGTCGTCTGCGCAATCTGCCATTTCACATCCATGGTAGCTTTTTTTAGACTATTCCATGTTTCTGGCTGTTGGTTTCTCTTGTTCTGCATGGTCACCTTGACCTCTGCTACTCTCAGTGGGCTGTAACTATTGATCAATGTAGCTTGGATTACCCTTCAGGCAGCTGCTCAGAAATCAATTAATAATTCCTTGTTCTAATCCTAACAGGTCCATGAGAAAGGTTTTCATTTCCCTCTTAATTAGAATGCCCTGTATAATTATGAATTCCTGATTAAGAAATCCTTCTTCTTTTTTTGGCTATGATTCCATTTAGATAAACAATTTCTGCTTATTGAAAATACAAATTATATAAATATTCTGCTGGATATACTTATATTTGTGACCTGGTCTAAGGCTTTATGCTTTTGACATTTAGGAAAAGATGTGCTTAGTTGTTAACTGATTCCATTATTACTGAGCATAATTAAAGTTTTAATAAATAAAACAACAATAGGTAAGTCACTGGGTTTCCTAGGTTATGAAAATGGCATGAAGGTGTGCCAAAATATAGCATATGACATGTCCTTTAGCTAGCACAACAAACATTTTAGGAATAGCTCATCTTGACCCTATGTGGTCAAAAGTGAGTGTCTGTCCATATCAAATAGCTCACCAGGAGCATAAAGAAATATCGCCACAATGCTAAAAAAAAATCCTACAAAGTGTGCCAGGACTAACAAAGGTAACACATGCTTACAATGTTGAAAATGCACAAACTAAAAGAATAAACACTTAGAACTGTCAATGAGTTTAGTTTTGTAGGACTTGGTCAAATGTTGTGCCTTTGTCTCTGCTGCTGTAGGGCCAACTCCACTGGTTGGTGGATGGTGTTGCCATCTTGTCCTCATCTGACTGTGATCTCTGTAATCTCTCACTGATGAGCAGTTCACAGCCAAGTCTGATGCAATTGACATAAGATTCAGAATTTTCAGCTCCAAGTTTGTGATTCTGTCTTAGGTAAAGATTATTGCTTTGTGCAGATGAAGGAAGACCAACTGCCCCAAGTTCCTCTTGTTCACAAGTTAGGGTACAAAGTCTGGTGTTGATGAACAAACTGAAACAAATTTATCAATACTGTTGTGGTAAAACAGGAGCTACGTCATCAAACAAATCCAAGTCCTCTAATAAGGTCATGTAGTACCAGGATCCTAGTGGTTACCTCTGTTTTGTTCACATGTTGGCTTAGTTTTGTTTCTATATATTTATTTGTATCCATTCCTACACCATTTTGTTTAATTATCGGCCTTCTATTTTGAGCTCCCATTGTTATGTACAGCACCCGCATTGGCAGGGTGTGTCCTCTGAGGTTGTGAACATTTAATCATGACACGATGGGATTAAAGTGTACCTGAAATTTGTTTCTGTATCCAAGTACACAGAATTCTCAAAATGCTCTTGTTGTTGCTTTAATTAAATACTCGGAATACTAAAAATTTTATCGCTGATATTTTTGATTTTCCTGGTTTTTGATTTTTGCTTTGATTTTTGTCTTTGCTTTTTTCTCGTGGCTTACTAATAAATCAAAGAGCTTGTTCTTTTTCAAGCTTAACATGTAGGTACAGTTGCGATTGAAAGTTTGTGAGCCCTTTAGAATTTTCTATATTTCTGCATAAATATGACCTAAAACATCATCAGATTTTCACTCAAGTGCTAAAAGTAGATAAAGAGAAACCAGTTAAACAAATGAGACAAAAATATTATACTTGGTCATTTATTTATTGAGGAAAATTATCAAATATTACATATTTGTGAGTGGCAAAAGTATGTGAACCTCTAGGATTAGCAGTTAGTTTGAAGGTGAAATTAGAGTCGGGTGTTTTCAATCAATGGGATGACAATCATGTGTGAGTGGGCACCCTGTGTTATTTAAAGAACAGGCATCTGTCAAAGTCTGCTCTTCACAACACATGTTTGTGGAAGTGTATCATGTCACGAACCAAGGAGATTTCTGAGGACCTCAGAAAAAGAGTTGTTGATGCTCATCAGGCTGGAAAAGGTTACAAAACCATCTCTAAAGAGTTTTGACTCCACCAATCCACAGTCAGACAGATTGTGTAAAAATCAAGGAAATTCAAGACCATTGTTACCCTCCCCAGGAGTGGTCAACCAACAAAGATCACTCCAAGAGCAAGGCGTGTAATAGTCGTTGAGGTCACAAAGGACCCCAGGGTATCTTCTAAGCAACTAAATGCCTCTCTCACATTGGCTAATGTTCATGTTCATGAGTCCACCATCAGGAGAACACTGAACAACAATGGAGTGCACAGGCCCATCGCGACAAGGCAGGCAAACCAAGCAATTGCTTGGGGCCCCGAGCTGGCCTGGGGCCCCAAGACAACGACTGGTTAAGAATAAAATGCAGCGACAAACTGTGTGAGCGCCCCATTGATAGTGAATGCAGTAAAGTGCAATGACACTGTTATCGGGATCCCCCTCAAGGAGGCCCCCCTCGCTGACAGCAGCCAGCCAACCACGCGATCTCTGCTGCCGGCAAAATACAAAACTTCCTCGGCAGTCATGAAGCGGAATTATGCTTCAGGAAACCAAAAAAGAAAGAAGAGAAAGGAAGAGGAGAATAAGAAAAAACAAGACAGTGGTAAGTGATAAATTACACACATAAAATAGCTCTACTTGTCTTGTACAAATGGTGCAATTTTGCAGCAGGTAGGCTAGCAGAAATATGTTTACAGGTATGTATCATACATAAATGACATGACATTGCTATAGCTTTGTAATAGGTTTTGATGAAAGTGGCATAGCATGCTATACTAACTATTCCACTGTGATAATCTATTTAGGAAAACCACACAATAAATTCTGTGCATCATACATTAGCTTGGGATGTTTTTAAGCATTGGTAGTCGACTCACAGCACTACTAATAATTAGTAAACATTTAATTATAATTTCATTGTTTGTTAACAGTAAAAAGTTTATTTATATAGCACATTTCATACACAATGGCAATTCAAAGTGCTTTACATAGAAGAAATTAAAATAATAAAAAGAAATAAGAATAATTAAAACAGTTTAGAAAAATAAAATAAAATACAGTACAGTCGGACGAACAGCTGCACAGTGCTCATTCAGTAAATGCATAGCTAAAGACTAAAGATTAATTAACTGTCAATTTACCTTCTATTAATGAATGTTTATTTGTACAGTGGTGTTTTTTGCAAATGTTCAATTGTTGAAAATTTTATACACTTTATATGCAACAGCAGTATTTGCACTCTAAACATTTTTTTATTTATGCACAGTATATGCAACAGCAGTATTTGCACTGTAAACCTTTTTTATTTATATAAAGTGTGAGTGAATTTAAACTGTATGGCTATGCTGTGGTTCCTTTGCGTGCGTGCATGCGTGCGTGCGTGCGGGGTCCTCCATGTCCATTTTGCTTGGGGCCCCCAAATTCCTTCAAACGGCCCTGGGAGTGCATGGCAGGGTTGCAAGGAAAAAGCCACTGCTCTCCAAAAAAAACATTGCTGCTCGTCTGCAGTTTGCTAAAGATCACATGGACAAACCAGAAGACTATTGGAAGAATGTTTTGTGGACGGATGAGACCAAAATAGAACTTTTTGGTTTAAATGAAAAGTGTTATGTTTGGAGAAAGGAAAACACTGCATTCCAGCATAAGAACCTTATCCCATCTGTGAAACATGGTGGTGGTGGTAGTATCATGGTTTGGGCCTGTTTTGCTGCATCTGGGCCAGGACGGCTAGCCTTCATTGATGGAACAATGAATTCTGAATTGTATCAGAGAATTTTAAAGGAAAATGTCAGGACATCTGTCAATGAACTGAATCTCAAGAGAAAGTGGGACATGCAGCAAGGCAACGACCCTAAGCACACAAGTCGTTCTACCAAAGAATGGTTAAAGAAGAATAAAGTTAATGTTTTGGAATGGCCAAGTCAAAGTCCTGACCTTAATCCAATTAAAATGTTGTGGAAGGACCTGAAGCGAGCAGTTAATGTGAGGAAACCCACCAACATCCCAGAGTTGAAGCTGTTTTGTACGGAGGAATGGGCTAAAATTCCTCCAAGCCCGTGTGCAGGAATGATCAAAAGTTACCGGAAACGTTTAGTTGCAGTTATTGCTGCAAAGGGGGTCACACCAGATACTGAAAGCAAAGGTTCACATACTTTTGCCACTCACAAATATGTAATATTGCATTTTCCTTAATAAATAAATGACCAAGTATAATATTTTTGTCTCATTTGTTTAACTGGTTTCTCTTTATCTACTTTTAGGACTTGAGTGAAAATCTGATGATGTTTTAGGTCATATTTATGCAGAAATATATAAAATTCTAAAGGGTTCACAAACTTTCAAGCACAACTGTAGAGTAGTTAACAAGACAGTGTGATAGAAGAATCTGAAATGTGGTTCTTCCACCATGTTTTACTAGTTTGATGCAGTGACATAAGGCTCCACATTTCCACCAGCCATGTAGTTGCAACTGTGGTGTCATAGCAAAAGACACAAAATACAGTGGAAGGGCTCGGGAAGGGGTAGATGGCAACCCACTATGGTTGTAGCAGTGCCTTGTATTCCCAAAAGGCTCCATGGGAGTTGGAGTTTCGGTACAGTCCTGTTGGTGACGCTAAGGGATGCTGCAGGGACTGCACTACACTGCACTGCAGAACCCTACTTTGTCAGTCATCCACCTCGCCTGGAAGTGCTTTTGTACCACGCTATTGGGCCACTGAAAGTACTCTTGGGTACAGGATAAAGGAGCCCGCTGCCTCTGCTCCAGGAGCCAGAGTTGGGAGGTGAAGGATGAAACTTACCAGGAGGACTGGAGGCGAAAGGACAAGAAGAGAAAGAAGAGAAGAGAAAGTTCTGTGTGCTGTTTATTTGACTGTGCTTGTGTACTGTACTGTTTACGGGGGGAGACGATTGGAAAGAGGTTACCCCGGCCAAATAAAAGAGGTGTGCTATGCTTGAATTTGTGCTTGGCGTTTGTCTGTGTCAGATTGGTGGCTACAACAGGTAACAAAAACAAAGTTTAAAGATTAATAATGTTTTTTAATAATGATAAATAAAAATACAAACAAATAATAATTTAGCATACAGAAACTTTTTAAAAACATTTTATTCAATTTATTAAACTCAAACAACATTCCATGCAAGCAAGTCAAATTTTACAAAACTAGATTCAAGTCAAATCAACCCCCACCCATGACAAAGAGAGCTGGGCCAACAAAGTAAAACTTTAATAGTAGAAAAGATAAGTAAGTAAATATGTAGAATAAAAAAGGGGAAGAGAATCTGCTTCATCATTTTAAATGCTAATTATAAAATGTTATTAATTGGATCATGCCAGGTTTGAAAAAAGTTTTGCACAGATCCTCTAAGTGAGTATTTATTTTTTTCCAATTTCAGATAATATATAACATCAGTTATCCACTGACTTAAAAGAGGTGAGTTAGGATTCTTCCAGTTGAGCAAGATAAGTCTGCATGCCAATAGCATACTAAAGGCAATTACAGTTTGTTTGTCCTTCTCCACTGGAGGTACACCAAACACAGCTGTTAGTGGGTTAGGAGGGATTGTGACACCAAGGCTGTATGAAAGGCATTTAAGATTTTTGGTCCAAAATGATGTTAATTTGGTGCAGGCCCAAAACGTGGCCCAATGAGGCTGGAGCTCGATTGCAAAGTTTGCAGGTTGGATCTTGCCCTGGAAACATTTTGGACAATTTTAAAACGAGATAGATGAGCTTGATAGATGATTTTAAGATGAATATGCACATATGGATCTCAAGTGAATTCTGTGCATTCCTGCCTTCCATTCCTTTTCCGAAATGTTGAGTGAGAGATCCTTTCCCCAATGTACTCTGGATTCTTTGAAAGGGAGGGACTTTAAAATGTTTTTATATGTTACAGAAATGCTGTCAGAGTCCTTGAGACTGATCAATATTTTTTCTGGAGTAGAAGTGGGTGGGAGGTGAGGAAAACAGGGCAACATACAGAAACTTAAACCATAACAACAATTAGATGCTGGCTATTTAAAAATTAAAATGTTCCACTGGTTCATAATGTCACTTAGACTGAATGATTTGGTTAAAATGAGCATACATACTTAGGCATTCAGACATCCATCCATCCATCATCCAACCCACAGGGGTCTGCTGGAGCCAAACCCAGCCAACACAGGACGCAAGGCAGGAAACAAACCCTGAGCAAGGCACCAGCCCACCGCAGGGCACACACACACACTAGTGCCAATGTAGAATCGCCAATCCACCTAACCTACATGTCTTTGGACTGTGGGAGGAAACCGGAGCGCCCGGAGGAAACCCACGCAGACACAGGGAGAACATGCAAACACCACGCAGGGAGGACCCGGGAAATGAACCCGGGTCTCCTAACTGTGAGGTAGCAGCTCTACCCACTGCGCCACCCCACATTCAGACATATTACTATTAATTCTGAACAGATGCAGGAAGCAGAAAACTGGTAGTACACACCTAAAGCACTGCTTTGTTTTTAAAATAATTGGCTGTATGAACATTTAGAAGGTATACTACTTGAACAGAAAAGTTTTTTCAGACAGAATGATTAATGTCAGAAGAGATTTGAGAAGATCTGCAGAGAGGCAGCAAGTGATTTAGAGAAAAATTCAAATGTAGCATGACAGACAAAGGTGAAAAGTTGAAGACTAGGTAAATTCCTGAACATAGAACTAGAAAAAGACTCATTGATATAGCATTTGGTTCATTGGAATTCAGTTAATTTTTGTATTGTGCTCTTCCCAGGCTCACAGCACTATAATACGTTCGACAAGTTAGTGGAATGAAAAAATGTACAAATTAATAATTACTTAATGCATATATATATATATATATATATATATAGTCACAGGTGGCTGGGTGCGGTCAGCAATCGGCCGCCTATTTAAGGAGCCGCAGCCCTGCAATCAAGGCCGGAGTCGGGTGAGGAGGAAGACGAGGTCAGTGCAGAGGAGACGAGGAGAGGCCCAAGTGTGATTTGTGTGAGAAGAAGAAAGTGGCTATTGAGAGCCTGGACTTTGGGAGACTGCAGGGCTTTGTGGCGGTGCACGTAAGACTTTGTATATAGTAGAACTGTGAATAAACGTGTGGTGATGGCTGAAACGGTGTCCGCCTGTGTGTGTATGGGCCGCCCTATTTCACAATATATATATATTATATATTATATATATATTATATATATAAATATACAGTATAAATAAATATTATATTAAAATAAATAATATATAATGACACAGGATCACTAAACAAACAGGAAACATAACAATTTATTTATTGTTTAGCTCTTTGTGTGTGCCTCAATGGGTGTTAACAGACCCTATTTTTTGAAAGACCCCCCAGCCTCGACTCTCTAAGAAGATGAGAAAACTCCCTAAAAACCTTTTTGGAAACAATTGGAAGATATCTTGGAAATGGCAATTCAGAGAGAGATCCAATCCCAGGTAGGTAGGGCGTGCAATGGGTGTCAAAAATGGGGTAAATACAACCCACAAAACAGAGTCCAAGTATTCTCTTCACAGAGCTAGATGGCCAATCTATTATTTATGATTAATATAAATGAAAAACAGCAATATCTGTCCATCAGTTAATTGTAAAATAGCTGCCAGATTGTAGAAAAGGAGTGACACCAGCCAGACACAGTCAGAGACCTGAAGACCTCGACCAGCTTGCTGCCTCCCCCCTATTGGCCATTCTACAGCGGAGTCAGTGTTGGGCCAGTCAATCTAATCAAAGGACCCTTCTACCTGACTATACCAGTGCTCCATCATCTGAGATGACTTTTCCATAGGCAGGCAAACAACTTGGCAGTAGACCTGTGGCACCAAATGCCACACGAGGATACAGGAAGAAAAAACAGTTTAAAATTGATAAAGATAACTAACCATATCTGTCCATTAATATAATTGTTGAACTATGGTCAGTTTGCAAAGAGGGAAGGAAAGCAAAACCTCCTGTCAGCAGCATCCCTAGAGAAAAAAAAACCAACAAACTTTTGATCAGTTTAAACAGACAAAGTCAAAGGGCAAAGTGTAACACAGCCACAGTCCTGCAGATCGGGGCCAACTGAACACAAACACATTCTACAGTGAAGTTTGTGCTAGTCCATCTGATATGACGACACAATTTTACTGCTGCTGAAGTAATTGTGCCTCTTGCTTAAAGCGTTTAGGCGGGTCTCAGCTTATATGGGACCAGAGAAGTAGAAGTTGCTAAAGAGGCAGATTTAATGGCAAGAAATAAGAGAGTCTAAAGTGAAAGGTATGGTCAGTCCTGCCATCATCACAATACTTTTAAATAATGAACACTTCACAAACTATCCACATTCAGGTTGTTACAGGTTGATGGATATTTCAGCTTTTATGATAATTCAGTTCTTTATTATGCAATTGGTGATTGCATTATCTTTTGAAAATTTGCTTTTTAAAATAAGGGTTCAATGATTGACTGATTATACAGTGATTGTTGACTGAGCATGTTTTACATTATTACAATGCTTTATTAACCTTCAGAATTGTGGCAATTTTTTAACTACTTTTAAGTGTTTGATACAAGAGACTAAAGAAAAGAAAAAATATATACTCTTCATGAGCTTTTAAAAATCACTTGTAGGAATCTCTTATTTCTCCAAG
Source organism: Polypterus senegalus (assembly GCF_016835505.1). Taxonomy (NCBI): domain Eukaryota; kingdom Metazoa; phylum Chordata; class Cladistia; order Polypteriformes; family Polypteridae; genus Polypterus; species Polypterus senegalus. Next base: position 158,547,120 of record NC_053160.1, read on the forward strand.
GAGGGTGCTTTCCTCTTCACTGGTTCCTCATTTCTCAAGCATTTAGCAAGTTTGGATTATTTCTTCTTTCATTCAAATACTGTCTGCCTTTCCATCCTGCTTGGGAGTTGTCATTTTGGCTCTCAGTTTTCAGCCTATTTGGTACAGGAAGTGTGTGCCAAATTAAAGCTCACCATATAAGCACAGGCTCCTCCAGGTCACAGTATTTCCCAGAGATACCTTGTGCTGCGTCACTAAGCTTAAAAATCTCATAAAATGCTACTTTTGTGCTGCTTATCCTTTCCTGTTGACTTCAGGACACCAGGGACTTCCACTTCTGGCAGTGTGAATGGGTAGGAGGAATACAGGGACCCATAGAAAGTGTTGGGGTGCCAAGTAGGTCACCCCTTTTAATAGTTTAACATCTAACAACAAAAGAAGCACTCTAGGGCACAAAATACAACATAAAATAGCCTTCATGGTTTTTTAAGGTAATGGCTCTGTAGAGCAGATGTGTATCTTGGAGATCTTGAACTTCACCTTGTCGCCAAATGAGACATTCCCCTCTAGGAGCTTTGATCTTTTACAGCCTAAATGGGCGTCATCTTGCTGCTGAAGAAGAGAAAAAGAACAATATTGTTAAAGGAGGTTCACCTTCTGTCCCGGTTGGATATTACATACCTTAGCTGAGCTCTGAAGGTGTCCTTTAAACTCGCATGCATGACAGGCAGCTTTCTCTTAACCGCATGCTTTTTGAACATTGCATTATGGTGCTCACTCATTTTGGTGGTATTCTAACCAAGCCAGTTACAGGGTTGAAGGAGTGCTTCCCCAAATAATTTATTTGTTGTTTTTTGGTTTCCTTAAGCTGTAGGTCAAATGTAATAGAAAAGAAATATACCAATAGTATTAGAAATTGATATACTGACCGGGAGTAACTGTGGGTTGTGGAGATGTTCTGTTGTGTTGGTGGCTTGCCGTCGTCAGTTACGTCATAGCCAGGAGTGTCATACTTGCGGGACAAGAGTTGTGGCTGTGCTGTTTGTTGCCATGTAAGGGTTTCTGGGAATTTGTCACCTGCTGGACTAATGTCATGAGGGAGTAATCAGCTTCATGAATCTGTCTGGTGACATACTTAGAATGTAAGAGTCACTGGCATGAATCGGGGCGGGTGTTGGTTGGTTTCAGCTCAGTAACCACTTTACAGGCCAGTATGCTGAGAGAGAAACCTATGGTAGTGTGACTGACATTTTCTCTGACTGTTTTGAGATAAAGAGAGAAGGAAGATAAATCTTAAGGAAGCCCTTACTCCTTATAAGAACTGTTCAATATTAATATTTTGTTTTGTACTTGATATTTTTTCCTGAGAATTGTATGTATTAATGTAAAAATGGATTATTAATAATAGTTGTTCTGCTTTTAAAAGGCACTTTTTAAATAATGTTTTCATAGCACTATTTATTGGGCACCAAAATAAATGTGTACAATGAACTGTTTTCATGGTGAAAAGAATTTGAACAATAAATAAATATTTTGTCTGTCAATATCACCTCACAAGTTACTGTTCCACTGACCTCTGCCTTGTTATCAGACAAGGTGCTCTGCCCGAAACTGGATGCTAGGAGATGGGGTCATCACAATAAGTACCACCTTTCCCTTAGCTCTCCAATGTTTTATTAGACTTTTTAAAATCTCATATATACTCTTTGGGTTAGAGTAGCACCCTTTAGATGGGTTCCACTATGATTATTAAGCAAATAATTTTGTTTTTCATTTTTCAAAAAGGGGTGTGTACATAATAAGAAATGCCATTATAACTGCAAAAAGAGAAATGTTTCTCAAGACAGTTGGAACACTCCATTTGCCTTTCACTTGTATTCGATATGCAGTGCATCCGGAAAGTATTTACAGCACATCACTTTTTCCACATTTTGTTATGTTACAGCCTGATTCCAAAATGGATTAAATTCATGTTTTTCCTCAGAATTCTACACACAACATCCCATAATGACGTGAAAAAAGTTTACTTGAGGTTTTTGCAAATTTATTAAAAATAAAAAAAAACTGTGCCTTTGGCAGCAATTACAGCCTCAAGTCTTTTTGAATACGATGCCACAAGCTTGGCACACCTATCCTGGCCAGTTTTGCCCATTCCTTTTTGCAGCACCTCTCAAGCTCCATCAGGTTGGATGGGAAGCGTCGGTGCACAGCCATTTTAAGATCTCTCCAGAGATGTTCAATCGGATTCAAGTCTGGGCTCTGGCTGGGCCACTCAAAGACATTCACAGAGTTGTCCTGAAGCCACTCCTTTGATATCTGTCTCTGTACATTGCTGCAGTCATTTTTCCCTTTATCCTGACTGGTCTCCCAGTTCCTGCCGCTGATAAACATCCCCACAGCATGATGCTGCCACCACCATGCTTCACTGTAGGGATAGTATTGGCCTGGTGATGAGCGGTGCCTGGTTTCCTCCAAACGTGATGCCTGACATTCACACCAAAGAGTTCAATCTTTGTCTCATCAGACCAGAGAACTTTGTTTCTCATGGTCTGAGAGTCCTTCAGGTGCCTTTTACTAAGGAGTGGCTTCCGTCTGGCCACTCTACCATACAGTCCTGATTGGTGGATTGCTGAAGAGATGGTTGTCCTTCTGGAAGGTTTTCCTTTCTCCACAGAGGACCTCTGGAGCTCTGACAGAGTGACCATCGAGTTCTTCTCCCTTCTCCCTTCTCCCCTGATCGCTCAGTTTAGATGGAAAAGTCCTGGTGGTTTCGAACCTCTTCCAATTACAGATGATGGAGACCACTGTGCTCATTGGGACCTTCAAAGCTGCAGAAATTTTTCTGTAACCTTCCCCAGATTTGTGCCTTGAGACAATCCTGTCTTGGAGGTCTACAGACAATTCCTTTGACTTCATGCTTGGTTTGTGCTCTGACATGAACTGTCAACTGTGGGACCTTATATAGACAGATGTGTGCCAAATCATGTCCAATCAACTGAATTTACCACAGGTGGTTTCCAATTAAGCTGCAGAAACATCTCAAGAATGATCAGGGGAAACAGGATGCACCTGAGCTAATTCTGAGCTTCATGGCAAAGGCTGTGAATACTTATGTACATGTGATTTCTCAGTTTTTTTATTTTTTAATAAATTTGCAAAAACCTCAAGTAAACTTTTTTCATGTTGTCTTTATGGGTTGTTGTGTGTAGAATTCTGAGGAAAAAAATGAATTTAATCCATTTTGGAATAAGGCTGTAACGTAACAAAATGTGGAAAAAATGATGCGCTGTGAATACTTTCCGGATGCACTGTATGTTGCTGCATAAACAGTCTACAATATCTCACGGACTTTGAAGCAGACATCAAAAAGACAGTAAACATTTAGATGCTGAGCTCAAAGTGGTGATGAAAAATGAACACCTGGACACTTTTGATTTCATCTTATTCTTGTAATGAACAATGCATTTAGATATTTGTTACATGTCTGAGGTATTAGGTATTAGATATTGTATGTCTTAGGTATTAACTATACCTAGTAGAGTAGCAATGATTTATTTCAGTGACATTATACTTTTAGATGAGATTAATTGTTTGAATTTTGTAGAATATTTTATAGTAATACTGAAAGAGCACTGGGCTATATGTCAGTAAGAAAGGCAAAGAAAAACACATTTGCAATTTTGTTGTGGTGTGAAATTTTGCAAATAAGTTGATAAATATTTTGTATGTCTTTATTTGGAACTTAGAAAAAGCAATGTAATATTAATTTATATTATTGATAAGAGCAGCAATGGTTTGATTGTTAAGAACCCCTTCCCCCCTCTTAGGATAGATAGATAGATACAATAGATAGATAGATAGATAGATAGATAGATAGATAGATAGATAGATAGATAGATAGATAGATAGATAGATAGATAGATAGATAGATAGATAGAATGAGTCTCTGTAATTTTACAACAGTGTTGAGGGAAGTACCTCAAACAAGTTTGGCTAATATTTCTCTGCAGGACTGTCACAATCAACCCCCACAGGAAAGCCAATCTATCTAGTATGTTTCACCTTAACAAATGGTTTTGGGGGCAATTGTGAAGGTATTCTGTGCCCCATTGTTCTGAAGTATGGCTGTTTGGAATTGGCTTGTATCAGAAGCCTTTAAGTATCATGACATCCTATTGGCTGTAGGGGTTGGGAAAGAGAATCTAGAAATTTGCTTGCTTTACCCAGCTCTCTCTCTCTTACTAACATCTGATGAAAGAGCATCTCACACACCATGAACTGAAAAGGACAACACAATGAAGAGCACAGTTCTGCAGCCATATTGAGACAGGCATGCGAAACCTGTTCAGAAGAAAGCTGACTACAAATGATGACTTAACTAGAGACATTTTAAGTAACTAACAAGTCTGTGTGAAACCTGAAACTACACATCAGCGTTTATCAGGTTGTATGGGTGCTAATATTCAAATGTACTTTAAATAATGTATTATTGATAATATTCATAGATAGTAACAATATGCAAAGTGTAACTTAACTCCTGCTTGTGTTTTACTACATCTAATTGCCTGAGGTTATAAATGCAGAAGGGAAGGTGAGGAGAATTTATGTGGTACAGTACCTTATAAACTGTGAGTTTTGGTCTCGTCCGTTGTGAGAGATGGACGTCTGAAGCGGAGCTCCGCTTCGGTGTTATTTTTCATATTATCTTCTTATTATCCTAAAATATCCTGTATTTATCCAACCTGAGGGCACTACTACAGTATATGCAAGCATATATTAACACGGCCAACAAGAAAGGGGTTCAGAAAGAAACGAAAACTAAAGCTACATCCAAGCTCAGATCAGCAAGCCCAAGTTCAAGCTCAAGGTACGGCCTTTCAGAGACTGACCCGGATCAGATGGGTGAAATCCCAGACTCCTTGGGACCACAGTCCGCTACATCGTGTCCGGTGAGAGCGAAATGGGGAGCGAATGTACAAGCATGAGTGACGCAGGTCACGATAGCTCGCCGATTGGGCTACAATAGAGCCCGCCGCCTCACCTACAGCACACATAAGCAGAATTGATCTGTCTGAACTGAAGGTGATGATCGCTGAGCTCATGCAAGAGATAAATAAAGAAAAGTGAGAAAGCAAATGAGAAGGCAAGGGAAAAAGCAAATGAGAAGCTGTGACAGGTGCTGGGTAAATTTGAAGAGCACATTCAGGAAACCTTGTTTAAACTGAGCACACTTGCTGATCAACTGGAGGATGTCAAGGTGACATTCACGACTCAGATTGAAACAGCCGAAAATCTAGCTGCCAGTGCTGAAGAAAAAGCAACAACTGCCAACACCGAATGCAAAAAACTCGGAGACGGACTTGTTGCTTTGGAAGATGGAAGCAGAAGGAATAATATTAGAATCGAAGGTCTACCAGAGAATCGAGAAAGTCCAAATCCTGTAAAATTCGCAGCTGAACTATTTTCTAAAATAATTGGAGAGGACTTTAAAGCAGTCCTGAGATAGCAGCGGCTTATTGCGTACGCGGATCAAATACCGTTAGACCTAGATCTTTTATTATTTACTTCGAGAGATTATTATGTAAGCTAGAGGTGATTGCACTCCTCAGACACAAGCAAGAGATTATATATGAAAATAACCACATTCATATCTTCCCTGATTTCTCTCCAGCAACAGCTACTAAACGTGCAGCCTTCTATAACATCAAACAGCGGTTACGGCAAGCCAATATCAAATACAGCCTCTTGTATCCTGCCAAACTGAAAGTGGAATTGCAAGGTCAATTCTATGTCTTCGCCAGCAAAGAAGAAGCAGAAAAGGAATTAAGAAAGCTGATCCCGACACTATTCTGAAACACAATAGTGAGTCGTAGCCTGTTATGACATGGCAAGGATAAATAACCTACTGCTTGATCTATTTGTTAAGATACAGGTTTTTATAATTATATATCCTCATTAATACTTGAACACTATCTGTTTATGTTTTAATTACTGTACAGTTATAGACATTTGTGCTTAATTTCTTTTTTTTTATTTTAATTTTTAAAAATGTTTTTTTTTATCTTATTTATTTATTTTTTCTCTACCCTAAAGGAGACTGTTTAACATCATACCCTTGGTTTATTGTTATTGTTATTATTGCATTAAGACTTACTATGCTTATTCTGGACCACTTTCTAACACCATTCGCTGGGTTTATTATCCGGGTTTATTATCTTAATACTTTAAGATTGCTGAAGATTATATACATTTTAGGTTCATAGTTTGTCAATGATTAAATTTTAGACATATAGTATTTAGACTACATCATATATGGATGGATTTGTCAGACCCACAAACCCATTTCAAAAGGTCTCTCATCTAAGAATTAATCTGAATAAAACTATACTCTTTCCAGTGAATTCTCAAGCATGTAATTCTAGATTAGACACTCTTCCTTTTATCATTGCAGAACAGTTTAAATACCTCAGGGTAAATATCACAAGCAAACATAAAGCTCTTCCATCCATCCATTGTCTAACCCGCTGAATCCAAATACAGGGTCACGGGGGTCTGCTGGAGCCAATCCCAGCCAACACAAGGCACAAGGCAGGAACCAATCCTGGGCAGGGTGCCAACCCACCGCAGGACACACACAAACACACCCACACACCAAGCACACACTAGGGCCAATTCAGAATTGCCAATCCACCTAACCTGCATGTCTTTGGAAGGAAACCGGAGCGCCCGGAGGAAACCCACGCAGACACAGGGAGAACATGCAAACTCCACGCAGGGAGGACCCGGGAAGCGAACCCGGGTCTCCTAACTGCGAGGCAGCAGCGCTACCACTGCGCCACCGTGCCGCCCATAAAGCTCTTTATCAACAATATTTTGCTGTCTGCATGGAAAAAATTAAGCAAGACTTGCATAGATGGTCAACCCTTCATCTTACTCTAGCTGGAAGAATTAACACTGTTAAGATGAATATTCTTCCTAAGCTCATTTTCTTATTTCAAAACATTCCAATATACATCAAGAAATCATTTTTTAAGCAATTAGATTCAACAATAACCTCATTTATTTGGAACTCAAAACATCCACGTACCCTACAAAGACAAAAGGCAGAAGGTGGCATGGCTCTACCTAACTTCCAGTTTTATTACTGGGCAGCAAACATACAAGCTATAAAAACCTGGACACAAATATATGAACATACACAGGCCTTGTCCACAATAGAACTAAAATCATGCAGTACTTCTTTATATTCCCTGCTTTGTGCCCCAATAAATGCAAGTTATTGACAATTTACTAATAACCCAATTGTGCTTCACTCACTCAGAATATGAAACCAATGTAGAAAGCATTTTAAGATGGAGAAGCTTTTATCTGTGGCGCTTCTGCAAGAGAACCACCTCTTTCAACCTTCGCAAACATACACAGTTTTTAACATCTGGAAAAAAATTGGGATTACCTTGCTTAGAGATCTTTATATAGACAACGTCTTTGCATCCTATGAACAATTCCATTCCAAATTTAACATTCCAGCTACACATTTCTTTCACTATCTTCAAATTAGGAACTTTGTTAAACAGAACCTGCCTGATTTTCCTCATCTTGCACCCTCGTCCATGCTGAAAAAAATATTGCTCAATCTCAAGGACTCAGACACCATCTCTGCAATATATAAAATAATTTTACAGTCCCTCCCTTTCAAAGATCCTAGAGGACACTGGGAAAAAGATCTCTTAATCAATATATCAGAAAAGGAGGGGAAAATAGCAATGCAGAGAATTCACTCAAGCTCCATATGCACAAAGCACACAATTATTCAACTCATAATTATATATTGAGCACATCTGTCTCACCTAAAACTCTCCAAAATGTTTCCAGGGCAAGATTCAACCTGAGAACGCTGCAATCAAGTCCCAGCCTCACTGGGTCACATGTTTTGGTCCTGCACCAAATTAACATTATTCTGGACCAAACTTTTTAATTACCTTTCAGACAGCCTTGGTCTCACAATCCCTCCTAACCCATTAACAGCTGTGTTTGGAGTTCTTCAAGATGGGTTTAAAGTGGAGAAGGACAAACAAACTGAGATTGCATTCACTAAACTATTGGCACACAGACTAATTTTGCTAAACTAGAAGAATCCTAACTGTCCTCCTTTTAGGTCAGTGGGAAACCGATGTGTTATACTATTTGAAATTGGAAAAAATCAAATACTCAGAGGATCTGTACAGATTTTTTTCAAAACATGGCAGGATCTAATCAGTAATATTTTAGAATAAGCTCTAAAAGAACAGAGGAAGAAGCTATTTCTGCATTTCTTTTTCTTCTCCATTCATCTTTATTGGCTTATCAAACTCATCAATTTAGGTATGTTTACAAGCCTTAAGTTTTACTCCTTTGGCCTTGCTCTCTCTCTCAGGGGTGGGGGTCAACTTGTTCTTAATCCTACCTTTTGTAAAAATTGATTGATTTGTATGGAATGATTGCAATAAAGTTAATAAAATAAAAAAAAAACCCTGAGATTTGAGGCATTCTGACAAAAGGCTACACATTAATAATACTAAAGGGGAAAGTAGAGTAAATAATATTACTCTACCAAGACAAAACAAATTTAAATACCCTTTCAAAAATATTAATATATGGTATAACTAATGGTTGTCTATGTTAATACTTCAAACAAATTCTTATTAGATTTACATGATAAAAACAGTGCAAACAATTAATATTTGCCAAGCAAGAAGTACCCAAACAATTCCCTTTCAAAAGGTAAAATGTTTTGTTCAAAAAAGCTGAGAAACATGGAACACGAGTGTTCATCCACACAAGTCTCACTTGGCCTAGCCAGAAGGTATAACAATGTTAAAAGGAAGCTGAAACCTGTACATGTTGAAGACAAAATGAATCTCTCTTCGGCAAAGGTATTAATGAAAAAAATAATAGTGCAGGATGGGCCTTTTATCTTACCAAATTAAAATCACTGCTCAGAGTATTCAGTTTGAAAATGAAAGAAGAAGAAGAACAAATCAGGAGTAACGCCTGTCAAGATCTGGCCCTGGAGAGATACCCAAAACATCCATCTCTCTTTTCACAGGCTAAGGGGTGTGAGATGTGGAGGAATGATGACCTTAGGGCCCTTAAGGTTCACCTTTCAGTCCTAGAACTCTGGTCCAAGCACCTTGTGTTGAGACTTTAATAGGTTTAATTTACCTGTTGAAGGATATTGTCAGTTTGGACCTATGGTTAACCTCACTAACCCTGCTTAACCCTTTAAAGAAATTCCTAAGTTGACAACCCCCCCCACTAGAACCTCTGAGACTAGAAAAATGACTGAGTTATTAAAGCATAAAAAAATAAAATGCTAAGATAAAAAATAGATGAAAATTACACTGAATAAAGAAAAAATATTCTTGATACATTTCGGCAGCAAGGACTCAAATCTTCAAAGTGAGCTTTCTAAATCTTACCAATCTCATTCTGTTTTCATCAGAATTTTCCTGTTCCAAATTGTTTGGATCTTCCTGCTCTTAATCAACTTTTGTCCCACTGTGGATTATCCCTGTTGAGGTGGTGTAAGACTTCATTTGAAATAAGCAGTTTCCTTTCACATCAAACAACCATTAATGCTAACGTAAAATTAAACATTTCTTTCCACAAGTAATATTTACGTATTTCTAATTCTGTTTCTACTTTTATGCGTCTTAAGCTTCACACTATAATTAAACAGTATTATCTATTTTCTAAAAAAGCATTATTATTAAATGTTCACTGTTTCATAGCATAAGACAGTTTTATTTTTTTTTTTCAAACCTTGTCAGGAAAATTGAAAACCACTTAGTTCAGAACTTAATATGAAAGTTAGAAAACCTCACAGTATAAAAGTTCAGATTATTAAGCACACTTTTAAAGGAAAACTGCTATTTTTATAATTGTATTCAGTGCTTAATTTAAAAATGTTTGAAACTGACAGCCACATCTTGACAAGCCAGTTTCAACATTTTTGCAACCAAGTCAGTTCAGTTCCTATTTTAACCCAATTCCGTTCTTGGGTTAAGCTATCACTGGTGAGCCAGAATGGTCTGCTTTTTTGACACAGCAGAACAATATAGCATTTTACTGCTCAGATTGATAATTTTCTTGACTGTATGAAGTATTCCAGCATAACTAAATAGTGTTATTTATTCATAATTATTAACCACAATCTCAAAGAGATATGGATCAGATATCTTCTAAATGCATGCCTGTCTAAGTAACTACTCACTGCTTTGTATACCTCAAGGAAGGGCACAGAGTGGTAGGAACCCTGAACAGACAAAAAGCCATCAAGAAATGAGCTCCATCCAAGCAGAGGTTACATTAGACAGCCCTTAATACAGTTAGAACAGTATCATACAGTATATAGTGATTTAACGAAAAATGGTCTGTCTGGAGATTGACTTGTGTTTCTTGTGAATTGATCTTTTTAATCACTCTTGATTTATTAAACATTTGTATACATACATCTTCTAAATAAGTAAATCAATAAACAACAATAATAATAGTCCCAGAACAGACTCTCCTTCCACCAAAATGTATTGTTTCAGGAGTACTGCTAACTAGAGTTGTTGTTTGTCAACTAACCAAACCAAATCTCAATTATAACAAATTTATACTGTCATAATTTTATATTAATCAAATTGAAAATTACTATAAATTGATGTGCGTTAAATATACTTTCTGTATCCATGTCTGTAGAATATGCATGGTTTGATTATTTTTGTCTTAATATTATGAATGGAAGCTTGGGCAAGTAGTCTGAGCATATGATCAGTGAAGAGTCCAATACAAAACAATTGAATTAATCTGAATTGTAAAACCTTGGAGGCAAATTACACACAATATACAAAACTGGAATTTAAAGATGATAAGATGTAAGCTGAAAAACTGGAGTAGATGGGACTTCATAAGAAACAATCTGTTTTACTCATACATTGCTAGGTTTGACTCAGGAATTTCAAACCAAAAACATTCCCCTCATATTCATGTCTGCTTTTGGCTCAGGTCTATCACTTGAAACCTCTCAGTGTAAGATTATGTTTTTCCGGGTGAGAAATATTGTGAAAGTGAAGTGATTACATAATGCTCAAGATACTGAAAAAATAATTTGTGCGTTTATATTGTAAGGATTGAATTTTTCTACTTTCACACTTTTTGTATTGTCGTTCCATCTGACAGTTAATCTCAATGTTGCAGCTAAAATCATGGCAACTAAAGGAACAATGATCAAAATGTCTTTTTTATTTGTTGACCTGTACAAAGTTATATAATAACTAGGGGATTCCCCCCTGCTCGCTTCGCTTGCCAGCCACTTCGCATCTCTGCCGCTGGTGCTGTGAAGAGGGGGGCTGACACGATCACTCCTCTGAAACCCCCTCTTAAATGGTGATACGATGGGAAACAAATAGTTGTTTTTTTTTTTTCTTTTTACCTCCTCTTTGCGCGATCAGCTGCTGATTTGCTTCTGCTGCCATGCTGAATGATCTGCATCTGCTTCGAACATTTAAAAGCCTGTACAGCAGCTGTCCTACTCTTTGTGTTTTATTTACGGCCCCAGGCATAGCTAAATCTTTTGGCACAAAGGCCCATATCGCAAGATGTGAGTTCTTGATATTTTTTAGTTTATAATTTAAAAAATGGAATAAGAATCTGAAAATCTAACAACATCACATTAAAGTTCGATAAATTCTGAAAAGAATGATACCAAACATATATATGTAGGTTTTAAAATAAGCCCGATTTAAAGCATTACAAAAAACATGACATAAAAATGTCACCGTTGTACTTTTAGGCTTAGGATTTTATGTATATAGAGTAGATAATAATGATAATAACAATATACTAAGCTGACACTTGTGCTCAGCTCAATTGCTGTTTGGCAAAAAAATTCCACTTCTAAAAATTGACACTAGCCTTCTATCTGTTACTGCTACAGACATTTTCATAAAACTCTCTGAATGGCAAGAAATCTTTTTCTTTTCATTTTTTGTTTAAGGATATATAATTTGCAACTTGTAGCGGTCCAGTGTCGCTAAGATTCATACCATCAATAAGACAGTGATTTTTTTTTTTTTTGGTGGACATTCCAGGGATGCACCCAGCCTTGGCCCAACTAGCACACACTCACAAGCAGAGACAAAAAAGCAACCAGTAATAAAACAGCAATTAAAGAACGTATTAAACAATAATAAATGAAACAACAATCCCACCCCAGTTCCCCTTATGGTGATGTACAATAAACACAAATTTCGACAATAACAAACCACTAACAAAAACCACACACTATGAAGTCCATGAAAACGGCAACTGAAGAAGTGAAATGACGGTAGATAGTCCAGAGATCAGCACACTGTATATGAATGTAAAAGTCAGTCCTATCAGTATTTCCTGATGAGATGATGGGATATAAATGGGATCAGGAGCACTCCTTTCTTCGCAAGATGTCAACAAATCCTCAGACAGTCCTCATGCAGCAGGAATACACCAGACAAGTCCATACACCCAAAACAGGAGACGATCCAGGACAAAACAAGAATCCACAAGTATCAAAACAGAAGGCAGACAGACAGGCAACTCCAGAAACAAAACACAAAAGACTTCCCCCTTATGGTGTCACTGGCCCCCTTTTAAATATTGCGCCAGCCTCCATGTACCCAGCAGCCCTTGCAACACCAGCAGACTACCAATCAGAACCACTGCAAGAACTGCTGGGAGCTGAAGTTTCAATCCCCAGCAGCACTGCTACAAACTAAACAAAAGAAGCTATTTGGGACTTAGTGAAGACTGCATGAATCGATTCAGGCTGCATAATTCTTTGTATTGCTTATATTTGCTGCTGATGGTTTTGATAAGAAATAAATATTTTTAAGTGAAAGCTTAAATCAATGTCTTTGTCTGATTGTTACTAGCAACCCAAGAAAGTACATTTTCTGTTCCTTGTCTAACTGTGTCCCTTAAGAATGCTGCTCTTGTTAAGTCCTCTTTTTGTTGAAGTAAAGACAGCCCCAGTGCCATAGTGGTCCCTAGGGTTACAATTCGGACAGTGAGTGAGGTAAGAGGTTACAGATAACAGTTGTATCACTGATTTTAACATTTCTTACAATCACCTATTAAATAAACAACATAAGAGATTAGTTGGTATGTTTTCTGTCAGGTACACAACACACACAATAACAGAATCAAGTAAATGTGTTAATTGAAGGTTTTTATTTTTGTATTAATTGTATATTTGCAATGTCTTTTAGTTATGCAATAATATGAAACACGGTTTAATGATTGCTATTCTTTCATATCTGCCTTTATTGTTGTAATTTTAATACAGCCTGCCAAGCATCAGAAACCTCAGTCTGTGTCTGTGTAGCCAACACCTGACACAATTTTAAGAAACTGCTGCTTTTTCATGTACAACATTTTTGACATTTTGGAAGATGCACTGTACTGATAAAACAATAACTACAGTCCCAAAGGATGCAGGGGATTACCTGAATAATGAAAAGGACACTAGTTCATTTGAAAAGGTTTATAAATGGAACATTTCAAAACTTTGACTGTGCTTATCATATGAGAATGTCGTGTTTTCACCTGTCTGTCAAATCCAGTGCCATGGGAACCAGTGAAAGTGCCACACTGTTCATTGTGTTAGAAATGACCAGAAAGACCTATGGCTCAGATTCTTACTGGATATTTTTTTCTCCTTTTGTAAGTAAAATGAAAATTGCAAAGCCTCCAATTAAGACTTAAAGTTGATGTTTACAAGCTATCAGAAGCTAAACAAGCAATTATGTAAAATGTGTGCAATACAACTGTTTGTACAACAGAGTAGTCACTCACATAATGTCACAAAATTGAGTCATAAAGACTCATTTGAAATCTGAGGCACATGTAGGTTATTCATATAGACATTAGCATTGGAGCCTTTTGAAGAAAGTTTTGAAATTTCTTAAAAATGAAATTGTCAGATTAACATCACCATATCCAGTTCTGTAACGGATTTGCAGGCCAAGTGCTCTCAAGTCCACAGTAATTCTTGCTTTTAACCATGCCTTCCTATTGCTTTTGCACGGCAATGGCAATTGCTCAACTGTATCGCAAAGTCTGCTAGAGCCTGATAAAGTCTGTGTCTAAATAACTGTCTTTATTTATTCAATACTTTACAGTTTTCTTGAGCTTTGTATTGCTGCTATAATGTTGTAAATGCCACACTTTTCATCTTGACGATGATTTTTTTTTATTTTTGCCTGATTTATGGTAAGACCACCTGTCTGGTTCCTACATTACAATAGGCTGCTCCTTTATTCCTAGTTTATTAATCTTGACTGGCAAAGTTAAAAAGGGCATGGTTGTGCTGCCTCATGGATGCAAGGATTGTTGGAGTTTACATATTTCCTCCATGTCTGTGTGGGTTCTCTCCAGAAATTCTAGTTTCTTCTCATTGTAGTGGACTTGGAGTGTGCAAAGTAGAATTAGTACCAAAACACTTGGAAACATAAACCATTACTTACGCAAATGTCTGGATTTATTAAACAGTTGCCGTGAAAACTGACTTCAACCATCCATAACTTCTACGGATTCAACTTGTATGTTGAATTTTTTGATGTTGGCGTTTAAGTGAGACAAGGTGGCAAGACAAAAAAGTGAACAGAAAATCTTGTTTCCCTGTGCATTTCAGGTGACTGTTGCCACTACAACATAAATTCTATGTAATACAGTAAGTGAGCATCCCTCTAACCCCAACATCCAGCCCTGTCCCAAAATTTAACTCTGCCCCTAAAACATCCAGCTCCACCTACTTAGCAGGCTTCAGCAAAAGAAACTTCATTGATGCATCAGTAACATCCAAATTTCAGGTAAAACTCAGCAGCTAATAACAAAAAGCTACAGAGAAAGAAAAAAACAGCATACTTTAAAAGAGAGATGGCCAGGAAAAAAAATGTTAAACACCTCTGGATGTGAGATAACACTATGCATTTAGAGATGAACTGAACTTCCACAATGGCATTTTATTCAGACAAGAGAGAGAGCAATTATTCCTGTCTGAATGAAAAATGAGATGATGAACAGACTTCATTCATGTCTCCTAGGAGTGGAAGGATGTTTGCATAGAGCCAGGGAATGTATGTACTGGCCTGGGATGAGTAAGAATATTAAAACTTTTATCAGCAAATGTGATATTTGTAGAACCATGGATTATAAGCAGCAGAGGGAAATTCTGTGTCTGCATGAATTACCAGACAGGACCTGAGCAAAGGTAGGCACTGATTTGCTTTTCTTCAATAAAATGAACTACCTTGTTACAGTAGATTACTTCTCCAACTTCTTGGAAATAGATTGTTTACCAGACACAACATCCAAAACAGTATTTAGAAAAATAAAGGCTCATTTTGCTCACTGTGGGATTCCTGATACTATCTTTTTGGACAACAGTCTGTGGTATTCATCCGATGAATTAATTCATAAAACTTTTTCACCTGCTTATCCACAGAGCAATAGGAAGGCCAAAGCAGCAAATTCAAAAGAGCAAAGCGGGTAGAGCAGAAAGGTTTGATGCAAGGTAAGGACTCGTGCCTGGCCTTAATGGATTATAGAAAAACACAAACACAGGGAGTGGGTAGTAGTCCAGCCCAATGCCTGGTGAGCCAGAGGACCAGAGCTGCTACTACAACAGGTTGAGCAACCATTAGAAAAAAATCAATAAAGACAAATGCAATATTACAATAAGTCAGCTAAAGAACAGTGTGTACTAAATACAGTAAGAGTTCAGTCATTACAACCCAAAACAACTTTGTTTAACACTAGAATTACCAAAGCCTACGAAAAAACTTGTAGATCCGTCCCACCTTAAATGGCTTCTTAAAACCGTTCACAGCTCTCCACCAGCGTCTTTTGTCATCTAAATGTGCTGATAAACTCAGGCTGCAAGCAGCCGGCTATTCCATCCCCCCACCGACTTAGAACGTGCACAAACTTCTCCCAGCTCATGCCTTGATTGATTTTCTGGGAGTGAAGTGGAGTTTTAGAGTGGAAATAATAGATCGTTATTTGGAACACACGCATTTCACGCCTGTTCTGTTTCTACAGTAATCTGTGTAAACACTTTGTTAAAACAGAAACGTTTTTTATATTCTAGTAGTAGATGACAAAATGTAGGCATAAACTATATAATGTATGTAGCCTGAAGTCCAAATATCAAAGAAACACTTTCACAAAAGGTACAAATATAACAGTAGCCCGCCAAGGAGCTGTAAATCCTCTGTTTTGCTGTGCAGTCATTACCTTCATTACATACCTTCATTGTATAGCACAGCTAATTTATCATCATTATCATCTTCAATCAATATAACTCGTTATTGGAGAGTACCCTGTACATTTTACTATATTGTTATTAAATTATTATGTATTTACCCTACTTATACAAAGAAAACAACAGCACATACCAATGAAAATGCACTTGCATGAATTACAGCATATATAGGGGTAACATCGGTATTTTACATTCTAGCACTGCGGAAGACATAGCAGTACAGTACTGTACAGTATACAGGTTTACCTTTACATTCTTTTTTTAGGGTAATGTATCAAGCTGAGTTGGAAATGAAATTAAGGTGTTTTGGGGGCATATTTAGGGTTTAAACTATAAAAATAGGCATTTTTTGACCACATCCAAAGTTTGCTGTTTTTCACAATTCCCGGGTGCTCTAGGAACATAACCCCCGCACATTTCGGGGGTCGTCTGTATTTCCCTTTTACCTTGTTGCAGCAAAGATATTTGTTGTGGATGCACCTGTAAAGCATATCGGGTAGTTATTTACTAGGGTGTTGCATGTTGTTTCATAGGCAAGGCAAAGCTAGGTTATTACAGCCAATGCCCCAAAAATGTAGCAAACTGAGTCCATCTTGGTTTTGAATTGATGTTAGGTGGTAGAGACGGTGCACGGTTTATTGACATTAATAACTTATTGCAGCCTTGTTTGTTGCTGCCTATAAATCTTATAAAACAGAAGAAAAAACTTAAATTTGCAATATTTTCCTGGCATATGTTTTTCATAGTCTCTTATTCTAACAAAGAGAAATAATTTGAAATTGATTATCTTTTTTTCATATTATTAATGACAATACAAATATGAGCCTGTGGTACAGTAATACTTGTTTACTTGCAGAGATGTGTTTTGGGGGGGGATAGAAAAATTCTTGCACAAGCCTAAAGTAAGCATATGGATCAGAGTTTCCTCTTGTCCAGAATATTATTTTGATCATAAATAGTACTGGTTGCCAGAAAGCTTTACTGACCGATTAGAAAAGATTATATGAGGGGTAAATTTTCATGCTCTGTTCTTATAAAGAGTGTACGGTAGATGTGACTTATTGGACAAAGGCATGCATGTTTGAACTTGTTGTTAGTAGTGCTAGCTGCTCTTTCTCCCCTTCCTGTCAGTTGTAATCAACACATCGGAGCAAAAGGTACACAACAGTGCTGCACAGCAAATTATTATTAAATTTTTGACAAATGAAGAAGTTATTCCATCTCAGATTTATTAGAGACTTATAAATCAGTTTAAGGATGAGTGTCTCTCTCAGTCTAGAGTGTATGATTGGTGCAAGTCATTCAGAGAGGGACTATCATCTCTTTGGTCCACTTAATGGATTTTTAGGAGGGAAGAAAATGAGTCAATGAAAGAGGTTACTGACACTATGCAAGAAGTAGTCAACATGCAGTCGAAAGACTTTTAATCTTCTTGGATTAAGAAACTTCCTGAGCACTGGAACAAGGGTACTGCAGTGGCCGGAGACTACATAGAAAAATAGTGTGTAAGTCATTTCATTGTATTCAATAAATAAAGTGTGGCTCATAAATTCCTGTTTGTATTTGAACACCCCTTGTAAGAATATGTACTTTGAGCATTTGTTTCTTTCTCACCCAGTACTTATCAGTTGCAGTTAATTGTTGTCGGCTTTACTTGGAATTCAAACTATTGATTTGGGGATTAATGATATTAACAACAGTACATGTATATAAGCCTTGCAGAATTAGCCTACTCCTTATTTATTTACAGGGGAGAAAATGAGACAGAAATAATATCTGAAAATATAGGTAACAGCTAAAACTATATGTAATAAAATTACTCTTGTGTTTTTTGAGTCTGAAAAAGCTATCCTAAATAGTTACTAAAAAGTATATTCCAAAAATGTAGGTCGTTTATGTGCCTGACTCATTGAATATTGTAAATAATTTATCAAAGGTTTGTCTATGTTGCAATAGCCATTAATGATGCAGAAGATAGTGTTTATTACGGAAAGTCATTAAACAATATTGCTTTAAATGCTAGCGTAAAAATGGTAATAAAAAAGTTTTCTTTGATAAGAAAATGATAAGTGCAATTAGGTAGGTTATGTAGGGGTATGAAATATTTCTACATTAGAACAATTTATCATGCTGGCACCCTCACTAGAGTTGGTTCCTGTTTTGTACCTGATTTGCTTCAGCTCACAGTGACCCTGAACTGCATAAAGAGAGATAAAAAAGATGGGTGGATAATTAATTTACCATTTCTTCAAGTACAGAGACTAAAACTAGGAAAAGTAGAGACATGATAAGACATGAAAAATTGGTGTTACAGTTCATAACACAAAACAATCATTATTAAAATATTATTTTGTATATATATATATATATATGTTTTATATATAAATCATACAATTTAATGGTTGCATGCTGGTCAGATATAAAAGTTAAGAATTTCATTATGCTGTGTACATGTGACAATACTACTACTAACTCAAATGGAGATGACCATTGCAATAACTATGTCATTAGATTAGATTTTACTTAATTTGTCACCAAGTGAAAAACATCTTGTTTTCTCGGAGGTGGAGCCCTTACCCCAACTCTACCTCTCACTTCCGGACTGGACAAACACACACACTTCCATGCGTAGATGTTTATATATAAGAAGTGTCTTTATAGGTAATTCATAAACGATCAAAAATAGACACTGAGGTGGCGCTATAAGGTTAACAAAGCTGTTACATTTCGTTTTTCTTTCTGTACACTTTTTGTTATAGTTATGATCTCAATTGTAGAATAAAGCTTTATTACTGTCAAAAATAATTTTATACAATATAACTCAAATCAATATATTAAATTGGTAAATGAATTTGCAGCATTTGTGTATTTGTTCACAAACATTTACTATATTATTATTGTTAGCAATTTATTATTGGCTTTTAAGCATTGATCTCCTGACACTGAGGCACTTAATTTAAAACCATCTTATACCTTAAACGTACATCAAAATATTTTATATTTTTTAACTCAATCAACACTAAATCCTATACTCTTCTAATGAACCTCTTTCTTCAAAATAAAACTTTACTATATACAGTATTTCTTATCTTTTTTTCTAGCTAAAAGTAAGACTTTCTCAGAACGGACTGTTAATTATTTACTTGCTAGCTGAAATATTGTAAACATAGAGTGTTGCATGTGTGTGTCAGGGTGGTGTGTTGGTGTCAAAGTCCCAGGTCCTCAACCCCTTTTTCTGTCCTTGTGGAGTTTACCCATTCTGCTGTGGATTTTCCCCCTACATTCCAACAATGGGTTGCTTAAGGTTAGCGTCGGGGTGAGTTAATTTGGCCGCACACGTGAGTGTGCACTGGGAAGGACTTGCACCCCGTCCAGTGCAAATGATTCTGCCTAGGAGTAGGCTTTCCTTCCCTGTAACCTTAAAATTGTATCCAAAGGCTTTCTGAAAATGGAGAAATGCATGTTTCCTGTATTTTCTCACAAGGCTAGAAATGCACATTAATATTTAAGTAAGCATACTTCTTGATAATTCTCTGAATTTACTTGTAAATATACATACATACATTTAACAAATTGATGACATATGCAGTTATCATACATAACAACTAAGTTTTAGTTTAGAATATTTAATATGCAGATAGAATGAAAGAAAATATATTCTTCATGATTAGGAGATTTTTAATTCTTTTGTGCGATCCCTTTATCTTGTCCTTTGCATAGATGACAAATGGAAAATTGGGAATCAATTTTAAATATGAATAAGTAGCAACTATAAAAAATAAATTTAACAATCCATTTTCCAAGCCCGTTTCTAGCTCATGAATAAAATACACTTGAAATTGCATCTCTAATTACCTTTAGTCCTGCTACAGATAAAATGCAAATGGTATATTTACTTAAGATAAAGACTGGATGACCACCAATCTTTTTGCATTAAATCAAACAACGCTGTCCACCTCTGACTCAATGATCTAATAATTTGTATCTGAAATAAAGAGTCAAATTGCATTACCTTTCTACTTTCAAATAAATATATAAATGAGTGAAAACAGAATCAAAATGATGACAGTGATCTCTGTGCTATAAAAAATAAAAAAATAAATAAATAAACAGCCAAAAGAATGGGGAGCCTGTTGCTTCATTTTCTGTAGCTTGGTTTCCTTGAAATAATTATTTTGTAATGAGATGCTAATCTCTTTCTGGGTATGCATGTCAACTTTAGCCAGTCTGATTCAGAATTGCAAATTGACCACACAGTATGTCATTGCAATGTCAGAAGAAAATGGTTACCCCAGATGAACAGAGAAGAACATGCTGATTCCATACAAAAGACATTACCATCTGGATTTGAGTCTTTGAACAAAACACTGATGACAATGGAAGCTGCTGTGTCATTATGCAGCCTGGGGTGGACATTTAAGTGTAAATCGTCAAAATGAAATTTGGGTAAAACCAAATTACACTCCAGCAGTATTCTGAACTTTTGTGAATAAGGATACAACACCATCTGTTCAGCGCTAAAGAAATAAACATTTTTTTTATTGGATTCAACATGTGTCTTTGAGAGTTTACCTCTCCGGATAGAATATACATTTCCACTGAACATCATACTGAATACAGTATATTAGGGCTGCAACCTTTTGAACAGCACAATAAGAAAAATGTTTAAGTATGTCAATGAAAAATGCAATTTATTTAATTTAATATGGCACCAAATAGTAAATACTGTAGTTGGTTTCCTATCTCTTTATATTTTTCATGCTAATGCTTCAGTCATTTATGGCTTCTTTTAGTCACTATACAAAGGCTGACAATTTACAGTCTTCAGTCATATTACAGTATGTTATTAAGCATTAAGTACAGATAATAGCTTGTAAACTGAAAGAGCTATAGTTAGAGCTGTCAGGTTGACTGTAATCCAGTGTAGTATGTTCTATAAAAAGCTAACATTTTAATATCTAAACAGTATCATTTAATTGTTATGCTAAGACACTTAGCCTTTTTTATACTCTCAATCCAAAAGAAATGAGAAATACACCCATCAAGGCTATATAAGATGAAAAGTCCAGTCCTCAAGCCACAGACTTGCCGCAGAAGGGACATCAGTTTTTTTTTGGAAGCTGCTTCTACTCACTCTCCTTCCATCACACCTTTTGTCATCTTCATCAGAGATTATAAGTCTCAAAATGAAGTGCCGTTTGATGAATCACGCTGTGCCTCAGTAGGACTGTCGAGCCAGCCTTTTGTAAGGTAGGCTTTTTTAAAATGTATTTTGAAAATAATAATAATAACAAAGCACAACACTCAAGTGAAAACAACATAGCAAGTACAATACAATGGTATGATCCAAAGACACTCCATGGAACTCAGCAAATGAACCTCTACCCAGTGAAGAGTGCAATACAGGTACAGAGCCTCATATAAATCACTCTTACAGACACAACAAGAGCAGATGAGATGGAAAGGTTGAATACAGGCCCAGCATGCTTACTTCCGATTTACATTGAGTTCTCAATAAGTTCTGAAGAAAGAAAATCTTTGTGACAGGAATTTGATATATTTCAAATTTAACATAATAAAGAACACTAGATGGTGGATTAGGATTCTTCCAATTAAGCAATTAAGACTTCTTTGCTCATATGGTATAAAACAGGGGTCGGCATCCTTTCAGCAGTTTCATGCCGAACGTATGTTACAATGTTATTCCGTGTGTCAACATAATTCTACCAATTTGTTATATATAGTATCAAAATTGGTCTGGTTATAATCGACTTCAAAAATATGCTTTTGAAACCCATTATAACTGGATCTTATATTAGTAGCCATTCAATATTTTAAAAAACGTAGGATCATATTTGAAAATAATGTTTTGTCAGATTTGAATTTTCAGCACATTTATTAAAAATTGTATTACAAATTATAAATAACAAGTTTTTTCCATACAAAATACATAGCTTGAATAAGAAAAAATTATCAATAATTCTAATATGATTAAACATTCTTTATTATTAATCAAAGCTATTAATCAATTAATGCGAAACAATTATATACAGTAACTATATTCGGTGGCTTCATTTTTGATCCCATTTATTTGACTAAAATAAACAGCCCTTTTTCTAGCTTCACTTTTCTCATCAGTGTTTTTAAACGTGGACTGATGTCTAGTTTGATAATGTCTTTGCACACTTGACGTACGACACACGGCACTTTCACAGTGTAACACACACACAGCATGATCCTTTTGTTTGTACAAATCCATATTTATTCTTCCAAGAGTCTTGAAGAGAGCAAATATCCGTTTTTTGTCTTTTATGTGTTATTTTAGGGCAGTATATTACTTAATAATAACAAGAGGTTAGTTTTAATGTACCATGGCCTGCACTGAACACATGGTTTCCATTTGCATGTGAGTTGCATACGCAAAACGTAGGTGATGGCACAAATGCGTGCACTGTACTAATTTATTTCATATTTTTCAATTCAATCAGAATGCCATTGAAAATTGTTATGCATTCCACGCTTGAACCACATGCCGTAGGTTGCCAAACCCTGGTATAGTTTTGTCAAAGCACAGTTTTAATTATCTGGTATTACACCAGACCTTGTTGATGTGTTAAGTGATATTTCAGATCTTAGACTATACGAGAGACACGCTATTTTGGCCCAAAATGGTGTACATATGGGGTGTTCCTACAGCATGTGGCTTAACAATTCACAAACTTATATGTTCATCCTTGTTACATTGTAGAGTGAGATACATGTGAACAACAAGCAATTTTTAATTGAATTATGATGTGCTTTGCACATATTAAATTAGAATGGATTTATGAATGGTTCAATGCTAATTCTTTTTGTGAAATTTTAATTGGGAGGGCACCTTCCCATTTTTACCTTAGATCACTAAGGTTAAGTTTCCTAGCATTTCATTATATATCCTGGAGATGCGGTATAAATCATCACCTAGCCTAACGTCAATCACTTAAAGGTTGGATGCAGGAAAAAGATATGGAAACTTTGAGAGGTTGCTGTTAAAGTTTCTAATTGGCATTTACTGTACATTGCATAAAAAGTGTTTCTGGAAAGTACAATTTTTTTTTTTTTTTTATTTATTAATTTTATTACAATCAATACATAGCAATCAAGTTTTACAAAAAAAAAGAATTATGCTAAGAACAGATCGATCCCCACCCTTGAGAGAGAGAGCAAGCCAAACGGTGTAAAATTTAAGGCTTTTAAAAATACCTAAATCAACAAATTCTCTGTGCTTTATAAAATCATTTCAAAATATTACTGATTAGATCCTGCCATGTTTTGAAAAAAGTCTGCACAGATCCTCTAACTGAGTATTTGATTTTTTCCAATTTTAAATAATATAACACATCAGTTTCCCACTGACTTAAAAGAGGAGAGTTTGGGTTCTTCCAGTTTATCAGAATAAGTCTGCGTGCCAACAGTGTAGTGAATGCAATCACAGTTTGTTTGTCTTTCTCCACTTTAAGACCCTCTGGAAGAACCCCAAACACAGCTGTTAATGGGTTAGGAGGGATTGTGAGTCCAAGACTGTCTGAGAGGTAATTAAAAATTTTTGTCCAGAATAATGTTAATTTGGAGCAGGCCCAGAACATGTGACCTAGTGAGGCTGGGGCTTGGTTGCAACGTTCGCAGGTTGGATCATGCCCTGGAAACATTTTGGAGAGTTTTAGTCGAGACAGATGTGCTCGATATATAATTTTGAGTTGTATAATTGTATGCTTTGCGCATATGGAGCTTGAGTGAATTCTCTGCATTGCTACTTTCCACTCCTTTTCTGATATATTAATTGAGAGGTCATTTTCCCAGTGTCCTCTTGGATCTTTGAAAGGAAGGGATTGTAAAAGGATTTTATATATTGTAGAGATGGAGTCTAACTCCTTGAAATTGAGCAATAATTTTTCCAGCGTGGATGAGGGTGCAAGATGAGGAAAATCTGGAAGGTTCTGTTTAACAAAGTTCCTGATTTGAAGATAGTGAAAGAAATTTGTAGCTGGAATGTTAAATTTGGAACGTAATTGTTCATAGGATGCAAAGACGTTGTCTATATAAAGATCTCTAAGCAAGTTAATTCCAAATTTTTCCAGATATTAAAACTGCATATGTTTGTGAGGGTTGAAAGAGGTGGTTCTTTTGCAGGGTGCCACAGAAAGAAGCTTCTCCGTCTTAAAATGCTTTCTACATTGGTTCCA
Organism: Polypterus senegalus; assembly: GCF_016835505.1. Lineage (NCBI taxonomy): Eukaryota > Metazoa > Chordata > Cladistia > Polypteriformes > Polypteridae > Polypterus > Polypterus senegalus. Next base: position 158,571,648 of record NC_053160.1, read on the forward strand.
GATTCTAAGTGAGTGGAGCACAATTGGGTTATTAGTGTATTGCCGATAACGTGTGTTTATTGGAGCACAAAGCAAGGAATACAAAGAAGTACTGCAGGATTTTACTTCTATTGCGGTCCATGCCTGTGTATGTTCTTCTATTTGTGTCCAGGTTCTTATCGACTGTATATTTGCCCAGTAATAAAACTGGAAGTTAGGTAGAGCCATGCCGCCTTCTGCCTTTTGTCTTTGTAGGGTCGCTCTTTTGATGCGTGGATGTTTAGAATTCCAAATAAATGAGGTTATTGTTGAATCTAATTGCTTAAAGAACGATTTATTAATGTATATTGGTATGTTTTGAAATAAAAAAAGGAGCTTAGGAAGAATATTCATCTTAACAGTGTTAATTCTTCCAGCTAGTGTGAGATGAAGGGTTGACCATCTATGCAAGTCTTGTTTAATTTTTTCCATACAGACGACGAAATTTTGTTGATAAAGAGCTTTATGTTTACTTGTGATGTTTACCCGAGGTATTTAAACTGTTCTGCAATGATAAAAGGAAGGGTGTCTAATCTAATATTATATGCTTGCGAATTCACGGAAAGAGTACACTTTTATTCAGATTAATTCTGAGACCAGAGAGCTTTTGAAATTCTGTGAGTGCTGCTAAGACTGCAGGCACAGAATTTTCTGGATCCGATATATACAGTACCATGTCATCTGCATATAATGAGATTTTCTGTTCCAGTCCTTCTCTGCTAATCCCCTTTATCTGATCAGTATTTCGACAATGTATTGCCAGTGGTTCAATGGCAATTGCAAACAGCAGTGGTGACAAAGGGCATCCTTGTCTTGTGCCACGTTCTAGTTTAAAGTAGTCTGAGCAAATGTTATTGATGCAAACTGAAGCTTCTGGGTTAGTATACAGTAATTTAATCCATGCACAAATGTTGGGCCAAACCCAAACTTCTCCAAAATAGTAAAAGGTATTTCCATTCAATCATGTCGAATGCTTTTCTGCATCCAATGATAATAATATTTCTGGGGTGTTTGATTTAGTTGGTGAGTATATTACATTAAACAGGCGTCGAAGATTTGAAGATAAGTGTCGGCCCCTAATAAATCCAGTTTGGTCTTGTGATATTACTGAGGGAGCACTTTCTCCATCCTTCTAGCTATGATTTTAGAGAGTATTTTAACGTCGTTATTCAGAAGTGAAATTGGTCTGTATGATGCACATTGTAATAAGTCCTTATTTTGTTTTGGAAAGACAGTGATTAGTGCTTGGCGAAAGGTTTGTGGAAGAGATTGGTTATCTCTGGCTTCTGTAAATGTTGCTAATAGGAGGGAGCTAGCTGAGCGGAGAATTTCTTGTAAAACTCTGCAGGGTAGCCATCAGGGCCTGCTGCTTTTCCACCTTGGAGTGACTTTATAGCATCCAGTAATTCTGATAATGACAGAGGTTTATCGAGCTCCTCCACACTAATAGCGTCAATTTGTGGTATCTGTAATTTATCCAGAAATGCATTAGATTGTATATTGTCTTCTTTAAACTCAGTAGTATATAGGGATTTATAGTAGTCTCTAAAAGTGTACATTATATTTTTGTGTTCGATGATTTTATCTCCATTCGTGTTAGTAATTACGAGATTGCGTTGCGCACTTCTTGCTTGTGAATTTGTTGCGCTAAAAGCTTATTAGCTTTCTCTCCATGTTCATAATAATGATGTCTGGATTTGTAAATTAGTTGTTCGGTTTCTTTAGTTGTCAAGAGGTTTAATTCTGAATGTAGAGCCTGCCTCCTCTTATGTAGAGTCTCGCTTGGTAGTCTGGCATGTTCTTCATCTATTTTAGTAATTTCGCTTTTTATCTCTGCTACTTTTTCTGTGGGAAAGATATGAGATAATCTGTCCTCTTAAGAAGGCCTTAAGAGTTTCCCAGAGTGTTCCTGCAGAGATCTCAGGGGATGTATTTGTCTCTAGAAAGAATTCAATTTGTTTGGATATAAATTCAGTACAATTCTCGTCAGCTAATAGAAGCGGATTGAGACGCCATCTGCGGGTGAGTGTATGGGGCTTAGTAATTTCAGCTCCAAGATCATCGGAGCATGGTCTGAAATAACAATAGCATCGTATTTACAAGATTTAATCTTAGGCAAGAAGTTATTATCTATAAAGAAGTAATCAATCCTTGAGTAGCAATGATGTACTGGTGAGTAGAAAGAATATGTTCTTGAATTTGGGTTTAAAACCTCCAGGGATCTGATAAGTTGTGATCAGTTATAAACTTTGTAATTATCTTTGCGGTGTTAGTTGCGTTCCCCTGTGGAGGAAGTCTTATCTAAAAGTGGATTTAGAACACAATTAAAGTCCCCAGCCATTATAAGTTTATGAGTGTTCAGATTGGGAATGGATGCAAATAAATTTTGTATAAATTCCTTATCATCAACATTAGGTGCATAAACATTTATCAAAATCATTTTACAGTTAGATAAGTCTCCCATGACCATCACATATCTCCCTTCAGGATCCAATACTACATCTGATGCTACAAATGGTACTGTTCTATGTATGAGAATTCCCACCCCTCTAGTTTTCTTTGTAAAACTAGAATGGAACATTTGGCCAGTCCAGTCTTTTGCAGCGGAACTGATCCTTACTTAGTAAGTGGGTTTCCTGTAAAAATACTATTTTAGCATTTAGACCTGTTAGGTGAGAAAGTACTTTCTTTCTCTTTAATTCGTGATTCAGGCCTTTAACATTCCAGCTTACGAGTTAACTGTCCCATCATGGAGACACTGATTCTGAGTTTTTGGTGTCATATTATAGTCTTAACTGGAAGTGAAATAGTTTAGGTCTTAATTTCCTATTCCCCCAAGAGTTGTTGCCATGCAGCTTATTATTACGTTGATAGTTATAATTATAAAGATTGAGATGATAGATTAGATATAGATCAAGCCTGCTCTCTTTCTCTTCCCCTTAACCCCCACCCTCCCTTTTTGCCTCCCCAGGTGAGGCTAAAACCCACTTCATGCAGTCCCAGTCCTCTGACATACCCAGAGACAGAGCACGTCCAAAGCACATCAAGCCCCCATGCAGTGGGCTTTAAGGTTAAAAGATAGAGATATCTGTTACCAATATAGTCTTTAAAAGAGGAAAAAGAAAGAAAAGAATTTTGCACTTAATATATATATATATATATATATATATATATACATATATATATATATATATATATATATATATACATATAATCTTCATCAATTTTAGTGCATTAAGATGATATCCCCAGATAATAAACCCAGGTGATGGTGTTAAAGATGTGTCCAAAACAAGCATAACAAGTCTTAATGCAGTAATAGCAATAACAGCAAACCAAGGGTATGATATTGAACAGTCTCATTTAGGGTACACATGAAATAATTAGAAAAGAAAAAGAGGAGGAAAACGTAATTAAGCACAATAAAACATAAACATTTAGCCCTAGTAATACTAAGTAATGATAAGTAATAAGTAAGTAATAATAATATAAGAATATGAGAATATATGCTGATAAAAACCCGTATTTTAAAACAAATAGATCAGACAGTAGATTATTAATCCTAGCTTTATCATTTACCGCCATGACTCACAATTATGTATCAGAATAGTCCCGGGATCAGCTTTCTTAACTCATTTTCTGCCTCCTCCTTGCTAGCGAAAACATAGAAATGACCCTGCCATTCCACTTTCAGTTTTGCGGATACAGGAGGCCGTATTTGACATTGGCTTGCCGTAGCAGCTGTTTAATATTATAGAAAGGCGTTTGATAGCTGTTGCTGGAGAGAAGTCAGGGAAGACGCGAATGTGGCAATCTTCATATATAATATCTTCCTTTTTTTTCCTGAGGAGTTCCATCACCTCTAACTTAAATGATAATCGTTCAAAACGACTATAAAAGATCTTGGTCGGGGTCTGGCGGTGTTTGATCAGCGACGCTGTAAGCGCTGCTATCTCAGATTCTGCTTTAAAGTCGCCCCGATTATTTTAGAAAAAGTTCAGTTCGAATTTCACGGGTTTAAACTTTCGATTCTCCGGCAAGCCTTCAATTCTGACATTATACCTTCTATTCCCATCTTCTAAAGCAGCCAGTCTGTCTCCAAGTTTTTCTCCGAGTTTTTACATTCGAACTGACATTTACTGCTCTTTCCTCGGCACTGGCAGCTAGATGTTCGGCTATTTCGATCCGATTCGTGAATGTCTCACTAAGATGCTCCAATCGATCAGCAAGCGTGCTCAGTTTAGCCGAGTTTTTCTCAATGCGCTCTTCAATTTTACCCAGCACCTGTCGAAGTTCAAGCTGTACCTCTTGGCGCAGCCTTTCATTTGCCTGTTGGATTTCCTGTCGCAGACATTCATTGGCCTGTTTCATCTCCTGTTTAATTCCTGTTTCAGTCTCTCATGTGCCTTTGCCGTTGCTTTCTCATTAGCCTTCTCGCTTTTCTTTATATCTTGCCTGAGCTCAGCGAGCAACACTTTCAGTTCAGATAGCTCAAATGTGCCTTCTTGTACCGTAGATGAAGCAGCAGACTCTGCTGAAGCCGGTGTCCCCGCTGCTCCAGTCCCAGCGTATTGCGTAACTGAAGCCGCGGACCTCCCGGCCTTTTCCAGTTTCAGGTAATCCTCTCCAATCGGCGAGCTATCCACATCTGCACTCACGATCGCACCTTCGCCCCTTTTCGCTCTCAGCGGCGGCGATGTAGCGGACCGTGGTCCCGAGGAGTCTGTACTTTCGCCCATCTGATCCAGGTCTGTCTCTTGAGAGGCCGTATCTCGAACTAGGGCTTGCTGATCGCAGCTTGGATGTAGCTTTAGTCTTCGATTCTTTCGGACCCCCCTTCTTGTTGGCCATGTTTATATGTGTTTACATATACTGTAGCGGTCCCTCTCGGGTTGAATAAATACAGGATATCTCAGAATAATAAGCAAATAATATGAAAAATAGCACCACTGCTAGCGGAGCTCCACTTCAGACGTCCATCTCTCGCATCGGACGAGACCAAACTCTGGAAAGTACAATTTAACAAGTAATAGTTCAAAAGGTGAAAATATATTATCAATACAGATATCTCTAAAGTCACAATTCCCAGTGATATCCATAGAACAAACATAGCACAGATTAAAGATGGCTGAAATAGGTAATTATCATGTATAAGCTGTGGTTTAGCACAGAACTCTGGGCCCTATACATAAGCAGTATATGTTGGTCCATTTCTCTCAAAAACAAACATTTCATTCCAGGTTTCGAGGCCCCTGCCCAGTGGGGCCTGGGTAATCAACCAACACCCATGTGTATAAGAGCAATTGATATGAGCTTCTCTGTCTTAAAATGTGTCCTATACTGGTTCCATATCTTAAGTGAATATTGTACTGCTGGTTCCTGGTAAATTTACATTAATTAGTCTTAGCTGGAGCACAGAACAAAATATTTAAGGAAGATTTAGAACAAGGTTTCCGTTCCATGGTAAACCAAGCAGTTATAGTTTCACGGACTTTAGCCCATTTGTAATATTTTATTGTGCAAATATTTGCAGCCCAATAACACAGCTGAATTCCATATAAATAATTTTACAATTAAACCTAACTACTTAAAGGAGAACTTGGTATGTATAGGGATGTTCTGAAAGATGGATAGCAACTTTGACGGAATATTTATTTTGACAGTATTGATTCTCTCATCTAAAGTATGATGGAGGGGGGATCACTAATTAATTTCTTGTTTTATGTTTTTAAAGAGATTATTATTCTTTTCAGTTCCCTGGTATTTATACTATTTTGATATAATGAAGGAAAGTGATCTACTTTGGACTGGTGCAATTTAAACAATGTAATAAATTTATTTGTTAAATTTAAAAAATTTAACAATTAAAAACAGATTAAAGAAAAAACAAAACAACATGTTAGTTGTATTTATACTTCCACCCAGTGAAGATTGGGTTTGATAATCATTTTCCTTGAGGTTCTGCAATTCCCTACTAATCTGTAGATAGATACTCTTCTCTCCTGTCTTTTCCAGTTCTTCTGTGGTGGCAATCTGTGCCACCTCCACCTGATCAAGGTACCATGCTGCTCCCTGTGTTTATGGATTGAATGGCGGGTGTCCCAGATGTTCACATGACCACCATCCTCAATTTCTTCCATGTGAAGCCTGAAAACCATGAGGATCGATTTAGAATATCTGTGTTAAGTAGAATGCCCACAGGGGGCAGGGATGTCTTTCGGCTTTGGAAACCCTCAGATATTTTTTTTTCCAGCCTAACTGGAGTGTTTTTTCTTTCGACCTTATCATTTTCTTTGTTACATACTGTATAATATAATATGCCTAATCTTGTTTGTTTAATGGTTTATATTAACTTCATTTTATTTAATTTTGTAAAGCACATTGAGCTACATTGTTTGTATGTCTTCCATCACGCACCAAACCTAAATGTTTTGGGGATTAGGGACCTCAACTGTCCTAGACCCCCAGGGTCTAATTTTGATCCAGTGATTATTTGCTTCGACAGACTATCCACAAATAACACATTGAGATGAAAGACAGCATTGTATGAAAAGGAAAAAAGCATACTATAAGATATAAAAAAACTAAAGAGGCAATACACTTGATAGCATAAACCAGCAGTGAATAGAAAACAATTGCTCATGTGTATATCTCCTCCTCATCAACCTGTGACACATCATGATGCATCACCGTCTTTAACTTGACTTTCAGTGACTCTTTTAAGATATTTTGTTTTTTAACAATGATCTTTTCGATTCCCTTTGTTTTCTTGAGATAGTGCTCTGTATTTTTCAGAAGTTCCAAAAGGAGTATTAGAGTACAAGAGATCTCAAAAAAATGAGTAAAAAATATAAACATAGCACCATTACAGTTGGAAAATTGTCTCAGGCTTTTCAGATATCTTTGAACCACACCCAATTGCCACCTCATATTCTGTGAGTTTGGCTCATTTTGGAGTAAAGAACATGTCAGGGGAGAAAGGATTCAAGAATTATGATGTAATGGCCCATCTAGTGGAGGTGGTGCTGCAGGTCCAAGGCTTCAGTGCTTCTTATCTCTGCATTGATGCCATTTAAATTGGTGCGACAATTCTCAATGTTTTAGGTCACAAAGGTGGGGTCACATAGAAGAACACATACAAAACAAAGCATTTGAAGTGCTACTTTAGTTACGGTGGGATTTGAGAAACTAGTAAATTAAACGATTTAAGATGAAGTTTAATGACAAAATAAACTATGTGATTAAAGTGGAAATTTTGAGATTAAAGTTGACATTTCGAGCTTTTTTCCCCACTGTGTCCCTATTTTTTTCTTTTCTCTGTATCCTAATAAGCTTTCATATGACACTCAGACGGTGGGCTACGACTCACCTTTTCATGGCGACTTTGATATTTGACAGCTTCTTTTTTATTTTGGGCACTGTGCGACTTTGTGAACTTGAGCTTTCGAGTTACTCCGACACTCCGCCATTGCCTTTTCACAGAATGCTGAACTTAAGGGCTATTTATATTGATTTGCATATTCAAAGTGGCATAACTCTGGAAGAAGTTTGGGGAGTGGCAGCTGGAGCGTGCAAGTGCGTTATTTTTCACGCTGACCAGGATTTATGGGGCAGAAGAACATGGAAGTTGGCGAACACACAGATTTATGCACATGGATGTAATGGAAGGATTTTTCTCTGTAAAAAGCAAAGGTAAAATAAAGAGAGGAAGGGAATCATGAGAGCAGATGGGCATTGGTCACTCCAGCGCAAAGCCAGCTGCAAAGACTAATGTTTTGGGAAAAACAGCCGGGAATGTTCTAAAGATACAGCCAAGGCTATGTAAGGAGTTGTTTTTCACTTCGAGAGGCTTTTTTCACATGTAAGCATATTACTGTGTCTTTTAGTACTAGGCACTGTCTCAGTCAGGGCCAAGTAGAAGAAAAACAATACCGTGTCCCGTGGAAGGGTGTGTACTGAAACTGATCACTTCTGTATACACTGCTTGCACGTAAGCAGCTTTTGGGGCAAGGACACTCAATTAGTATATGAGGGAAGGTTCCGCCCTCAGTTTTTTTGGAAGCTCAACCGTGGGGAAAGTGCACACCACCCGGTATTTGGGGCTAGGCACACGAGTTGATCCTCTGGCGAGACTGACATGCGGGCTCCCTCAGTCTACTGGTCTAGGATGATGGCTCTGGGCCTTTTGATAAGCATAAGTTTGTTTCTTTTGATATACTGTAAGCATAAGTTTGTGTCTTTTGATAAGCATAAGTTTGTTTCTTTTGATATTACTGTAAGAATAAGTTTGTTTTAATATATTACTGTAAGCATATTTGTTTCTATAATCTATTGTTACTGCATTATACTATTCATATGTATTTATATGTTATAATTGAATAAGTAAATTTTACTGAAGTATCGGACCTCTTCTCTCTGATTTTTGCCCACTTACTCTAAAGAACCCCTTGAACCATTTTCCCAAATTAAAACAATGGATTTTTTTATGCGTATGAACATTTCTCCTTTTGTCCGTACTCAATGTTTTAGTGTGAATTCTAAGCCCGCCGTTATGTATGAGGTTCCGATGTTATGCTATACTAAAGGAGATGCTGGCAATCTGATGTTGAACATGTTCCTTGATAACTGGTTTTTGAAAATTTTTTTTATAGGCATATAGAAAGTAGTTAAGCACTTCTAGAGCTTCTCCAAATATAAGTGACTGCACAGGGACGTCTTGGTTGAGGAGTCCTGTCCTGTAGTTGTGTAGGCCTCAGTGTGGTGGATCACAGTAGTGCAGAGTTCTTCCGAAACAGTCAGCATATAAAGAAGGTGGATGATAATCTCTTTAGTCACTCTTGTTATAGCCATGCAAAGCAGATTGCGGAGTTTCCCATCACATCTGTATTCTTTCTAGATTGTACAGGGAAAACAGTTACGGATAAAATGCTAGATTTATAAATACTGAAAACAGCTGGTACAATGATACACCCCTGTTTGAAGCCTGGAAAACCAACCTATTTCTGTCAATTTTCAAAAGAAGGCAGAATACAGACTCATGTATATTTTGTACTTCTCTTAAATCAGTTGTCAGCCATTAATAATATTAACAACAAAAATGTTTCAAAGGCTATGATGAATGCAGTTGTGACTTAAGCAATACAATGAGCTTAATAATAAAGTATGTTAATTTATAAGAAGAATTTTTAAACAATTGTAATTCCCATTACTACTGATACAAATAGCAGTCATAGATAATTATCTATAGTCATTAATTAAAAAATGTTGAATAGTCACTTGAGGAATACAGTAATTGTTAAGTTGTATTAAAGTGGCTCCACAGTTATTGCATTTGCCCCTCCTTATAATTGTTTCACTAGATGTAGGTAATTTTTATACCACCATCCTTCAAGGAGAAGAACTTAAACATTTGAAGAAACGTCTACATTCAATTGTAACAAAAGGACAAGACTCAAAGTGTGCCAAAATGATGAATCCGATTAGGGAGGTTCATGGAAAGAAGAGAACCTATTAGTACAAATCTTGCAAATGTGTACAGCCCTGGTACCTTACAAGATGAAAGAAGAAACAACTTTAGACCAAGATGACTGTCGTAGCAGAATCAAACATCTCACTCTGGAAGAGAATCCAGAAATTAGGAAGAGGGAGTGTGAGGTGAGATTGGAGTATTTAGCACTGGTACTTTAGTGGGAAGTGAACGTTATATTGACAGGGGAAGCACCTTGCTAGTAGGAAACAACAGAGGGCATTAATGTTTGTTGTTTTTCTATATGTTGCACTTTGTCATCTTTTTATTATTCATCTCTTGTGATATTTTAGCAATAAAATAACCTTTTATTGCTTCTTTATCTCCTTGCCATTATTTTTCAGTTTAGGGAACCTTCAAAGCATTCCCATGTGCTACAATGTCATTTGCAGACAGTGACCTTTTTTATTTTTCTTGTGGCAATTGTTTTTTTTTACATATTTTGCTAGTGGCCATGGAGAAAAAATACTAACAGATCTGCTCACAACAAAAGGTTTAGGCAAAATCTTGTCCCAGAGACACTGTGATGCATCCTGGAGTTCATTCTGGATTGACAACACAGAGATTTACCTGGTAATTTGCCTCCTATAGCAGAACAAGCTAGAAACTCCTGAATTGCTACAGGTGTTGTTGTGCCTGAATGCAACACCATCTAAATGGATGGCTGTACATGATGATCTTCTATTTCCACATCATTATGCATATCAGATGAACAATGACACTTCCTATTTGTTGCTGGAGATCTTGATGAAGAAGTCACCAGCTTAAGAGAAATTTTGGTGTGTGCCATTATCCCCTCAAAAAGCCATTAACCCTTTATAACTGGATAGAAGGTTATTACTGGAGTTAGGTGTGTTCATGGATGGAAAGAAGCAAAGCAGAGCTTCAGTGTAGCAACCCAGAAGAAAGATGTGTTGACAGTGCTGACACTAAGATAACTCCTTAAAATCAAACAGTTTCTGATCTACACTGAAAAGAACTTTACCCAATTAGACACCAGACCAGGAGAATCCAGAAATAGAAGCTAAAGGTGAAGAATACAACAGAGACAAAATGTACACAAAAATTTAGAACAATCATATAAGAACCTGACAAAAGTTAAAAGATGTTATTCATAACAGATACGTACAGTATTATGATATCTTCTTCCATTCCCTCCAGAGGCAATATGACGGCTGTGAAGACTAGGCAGATAAGTCTTATCAATCAGGATATGACTGAAAGCAGGTCCACAAAAAGGATGGAATTTCATATCTATCCAGGACATTGATCTTTATCAAATACCAGCATCCAAGAGAGAAAGTAAGGGTCCTTGGTAATGGAATGAGTCTTCCTGTGTAGACCAAAGATGTTGGCACAGGGGAAGATATAATAATACAGAGTGACCTGATACCAAGTAAATGAATTATGAGACTGTTATGTGAATCTGGGTTTCTTTGTAAACTACAGAGATTGCAGTGCATAAACCACCCAGGACAGTAGCTTAACGTTTAGCTGAACAAGAACTAAACCTCTTAACCATTGCTGTTGAGTTGCAGGTAATTTTTGTTAACAGAATTACGTTCTATGTGCACATTCTACAATTGTCAGTGTGAGGTTTTTCTCTGGGCGCTAAAGATGTGTGTGTGTGTGTGCATTAGGTCATCAACCAACATGATCAAATGACCTGGCATCCTGTCCAGAAATAAAACATCAGCTTATCCAACCCTGCCAAAGTAAGTTGACACCTCTTAGATAAATGAAATACTGATTGAAAAAAAAATAAAGAAAAACAGTACAATTTTTAACATCACACATGTTAAATAGGGAGAAGTACGATTTATAGAGGAAACATGTTTAATATGCAGTAGTGACAGAGATTCGTATCAAACCAAAGGATTCAAAAGAGAGAGGATGCATTTTGGCAGGCTTTGCTCCCAGCTCACTCAGACAAGACAGATTGTCTTGCATGATGAATCTAACCAGGGAGACATGACCTCTCCAGGTGAGCAAATTCCTCATTAAATATTTTTTTCCTCACAAGAGTGAACAATAGAAACAAGTGTAAATCCGTTAAGCCATCTGTTTATGTATCAGTAATTCAGACTCCTACCATATTTGTAAAATAATCTTACTGTACTGTGACATGCAGGATATTCAAGTCAAAAGCAATAAAAATGTCATTAATATGCTAGAATTGACTATTTCAGTTTTAGTCATTAACAAGCAAATTTCTGTCATGAAACCATTTTTAAATCATATAATCTTTAGACACTGCACCATTAAAGGCTCATTAGAGGAAATGTTTTCATATATAGCAAGCAAACTTTATCAATATCTTAATATATCAGTGATAATTATAAAATGCATTTCAGAGTAATGAGCATTAAATAAAAGAAATTACATCAAGAAAATATATTATGAGGACTCTTGCAGGAGTTTATATTTTTATTTGTTTATATTTTTTTCTTCCATTTCTCATTTGATAAAATTACTGTTCTCTTTTCTATATTTACATCACACTGGAAAAGACAATATTTTAGCATAACATTTATAATAACTGGAAGTTCAGAACACAAATAAAAAAAGATTAATAATATAATTAATATAGCCAGTAATAAAATTTGAGCACAAATAAAAAGCTACACATTTAAGAAATATGATATATCTTAATATTCCTTTCAGTGTTAAGACAGGCCAGGAATTTGATAAAATGCAAATGCCACAGCTTTGTACAGAGGAACTTAATAAATATTCTAGACTTCTTGAAATTTAAGTCGCTATAAACTCATTGCAAAGTTGGAAGCAGCCCAGTTAATTATCCAGAGGAAATTTTTAAAATGTATTCGACTCAGTTAATGCCTATTATTTTTAGCAATCTTTTCTTAAAATGGAGAAGATAAAATCCTACCAATTACATTATGCTAAGCATTAATTATTACCTTTCCAAAGAAAAAAAATACTTTCTAAACCCATTTCACTTCTAAATAATGATACTAAGAAACTCAAATGTTTAGCAAAAAGAGTAGAGAATGGTTTTCGATAGCACTCTGATTGAATTAATATATAGTAAAAAAAATTATATTTTAATTACAGCACATGCGTTCATGCTGTCACCTACGTTTTGTGAATGCGACTCACATGTAAATAGAAACCATGTGTTCAGAGCAGGCCGTGTTACATTAAAACAAACCTCTTGTTATTATATTTTAATTACAGTGCATGCGTTTGTGCTTTGCGTCCCCACCTATGTTTTGTGCGTGTGACTCAAATGTAAAGGGAAACCTTTGTTCAGTGTAGGCCGTGGTACGTTAAAACAAACTTCTTGTTATTATTAAGTAATATACTGCCCTAAAATGACTCATAAAAGACAAAAACCTGATGTTCACTTTTTTCAAGACTCTTAGATGAATGAATATGAATTAGTACAAATATAAGGATCGTGCTGTGCGTTATGCTATGAAAGTGTTGTGTGTCATATGTCAAGTGTACAAAGACATTATCAAACTAAACATCAGTCCATGTTTTAAAACTCTGATGAGAAAAGTGAAGCTATAAAATAAGTTGTCTAACACCTGAACAGTCGGAAGCCTGCGTGAAGCTCGAAGTGACCAATTACACACCTGATATTGAGCAATTGAGCATAGAGGTATAAGGACAAGGTTTGCATTAATTGATTAATAGCTCTGATTAATAATAAAGAATTATTAATTATATTAGAATTCTTGATAACTTTTTCTTGTTTAGACTATGCATTTTGTATTGAAAAAAATTGTAATATTTGTAATACCATTTTTAATAAATGTGTTGAAAATTAAAATTTGACAACTTTCTTTTCACATATGATCCTATGTATTTTAAAATATTGAAAGACCAATAATATAAGATACGTTTATAATGGGCTTCGACCAATTTTGATACTATATATAACAAACTTGGTAGAATTATGTCTGCATGCAGAATAATATTGTAACATAGGTTCAGCATGACATCACTGAAAGGTTGTCGACCCCTGGGTTACACCATAAAACAGTTTAAGTTGAGGAAGCAGAACAGATCTACCAGAAATATACAGAGCCCTAAAGGTATACGTGTATCCCAGAAGCACTATCGTGTGCGTACGCAAAAAGATCTCATGAGCATGTAAAACTTGCTTGTGTGCACTCAATGAGTGTGTATGACAAATAACCATTTTTTTCTTTTCTTTTTTTGCTCATGGGCTTTGTAATTTTTTAATTTGTCCTTGAACATTTTGACATTTGATAAGCAATATAAATTTTATTGACTGATATTTTTCCTGCAGTCTTTCTTAATTTAAATTAACTCATCCAACAGACATTTGACACTTAAAGAAGCAAATTTATGTGTGCTTATTCTGCTTGCTCACATTTGTTGGCACCAAAGGGCACACCTATAACCACGTGTTTTCTTGAAATTATTCAGTACATTTATTTTGCAGAATTTTTGTATAAACTGTTTTATAGTATGTAGTGGGATTTTGTCTGTGCACTGAACCTGAAACATTTAAAGAATTCTTTAAAAAGCTGAATTATATAAATTATATGTAATATAGGAACATCTTTCTAGGCACCCTTTGAAGGGACCCTGGCCACCCTGCCTGTTCCCTCTCAACTTACATACATTTTCTCCTGTTTCAACAATGTGCAGGAAGCTTGAGTTTTATACAGTCACCAAAAATGGGCCTGTGCTCAGCTCACAGATGTTCCTACCTTGCACCTGATACTTCTGGAATGAGCTCTAGTCCTTTGTGACCATTTTTCTGTTACCATGATATGAATGAAAAAAGCCATAAAAAATGCATTGATTATACTGTACTTAAAGACTTTTTATTGTCACTACTACACAAAAAATTGCTCAAAAAATAAACTTGATTGTTTTAACAAGGTCTTAAACATTATTAATTTAATTACTTCAGTAACTGCATCTCACTAATTTAAGTATGGTTACTTACCAATGAATAAGTAATACCTCTGGTGCATTCAAAAAGAAAGCCAGTCAATAGTAAACTGTGAACTGGAAAACCATAAAAATACAAATAAGACTCACATGGATAATCCAATTGCCAGTAACAGATAAAAATATAATCATTAAATGCCAGTCATTGTTATTCATCTGGCATGAGGCCGATTTCATGAACTTGACCTTGGATTTCATATTTACATCTTTCCAATCCACTGAGATTTATTAAATAATGTATGGTATACTCAAGAAATGCATTAAGCACTGTCTAGTCAGTTTTGACTTAGATTAACTGATCTTAATCTAAAGTAATGTTCACTTTCATTGTCTGATACTCAACCTAATTAATACAAACAAGAACCAAAAAATATTGAATAATTATTATGACAATGTTTCGTTCTGAGAATCCTTTATGTTATGAACTTCGTTACATGGTGACACTTTTTAGCTATTTTCACATATTATGATCTAGACTGTGCTATTTATATTTAAGTCTCAGTTGTCAACACCTTTGCAATGAATTTTATGTTTTCCTCCAGCATTGTGTAGCACAGCAGTTTCAGTGGTATAGAAATGTATTGAAAGCTTGCAGCATGAGTCTGGTATCATTAATGGAGTGTGAGAAGGATGGGATTCAAAACTGTACCAACACTAACCACTGCAACAGTGTCGACATTTTGTTCATGTCAGTGTATTTTTCCTCCAAAGTTACCTAAAATTTTATTTTTACAGATTCTTGATTGGTTGTCACTGTTCACCCTGCATTCCCCAGTATGAAGTTGACAGATTTAACAAATTTAGCTGTAAGTGAGAAAGAGAGGGAGAGGGAGCGAGAGTATAGAGGAAGTCATGATCTTTGCATACTGTATGATTTAAAATATACTAGTCTACTTTAATAAAAGGATAAGTGCCTGTGAGTCTGTCAGGTTGCAATGTCTGCATCATTCCAATAGAGGGCTCATCACAAACATTAACACTGTTTTTTGCGAATACCATACCAAATGACATATAACACTGTGTCTGTAAACTTTAATGCTGAGGTCTACTCTGATTATTTAGATTTCAAGAAGTCTTAGATAGGAAGCACAGCTAATATATAAATATTTAGGTAAAATCTGCACTTTTTACCTCTAATTATGTATATCCTGCAGGAATTACTGCAAAGCCTATATATCTAAATAAAAATATGAGCTTTTGCATAATAGCCTACACTTAAAGTGAAAATATGTTTTCAGAAAGAAATCTCTCATTCATATTAGTATTTAGAGCCTTATTTCACTATTTTGTAGAAGCCCCCTTGGCATCAGTTCCAACTTAGAATGTTCCTGGGTAAGTGTCTACAAACTTTGCACACCTGAATTTGGGCACTTTATCCCATTCTTCCTGGTATATTCTCTCAAGCTGTGTTAGGCTGGATGAGAAGTGTCTGTAAGCTGTCATCGTCAGGTCTCTCCACTTATGTTCTATGCAGTTTAAGTCTGGCCACACAAGGACAATCAGACACTTGACTCAAAGCTCCTCCAACATTGTCTTGGCTTTGTATTTTGGGTTATTGTCATTGAGACGTGCGGGTCCGCTCCATGGTCCCTCTTCACATTTGGGATCCTCTCGAACCCAACAGTATCGACAGTTATGACCAAATGAGCTCACAGATGGGAATAGATCACACACAGAGCAAGGGGATGGTGTAAAAAATGTTCTGTGCTTTTATTAAAAAAAAATCAAAGCAAAACCAAAAACTGTGCCTACAGTGCTGTGCTTCAAAAACATCCACAAATAAATAATTCACAAAAACAAGTGAATAGTAAGGGATAAAAACACAATAAATAAATCCATTAAAAGCAGA
The DNA here is from genome assembly GCF_016835505.1 of Polypterus senegalus. NCBI lineage: Eukaryota > Metazoa > Chordata > Cladistia > Polypteriformes > Polypteridae > Polypterus > Polypterus senegalus. Next base: position 158,587,997 of record NC_053160.1, read on the forward strand.
GGTTAAAAATGCAGTCACTGGCTTCTTCAGATTCCAGCCCACCTCCTTCTTTGTCTTGCCAGCTCACCCATGACTTGCGCAGCCATCAGAGGCTCAGCAGCCACAAATTTCATCCCCTGACCCCTGAATTGGCTACCTCCTCACAGCGCTGCCAGACTGTCCGAGGTTGGCACTCTCCTGTTAATTCTTCACGTCCCTCGGATCCCTGGGGTGGTCATCCTCCATGCTCGCCCCACTCCACGGCATTGTTCAGTGGGGTGAACCAGCCCCTAGAATACCACAACCTATACTCCTTCGTGTGGCCCGTGTTCGTGCTGCCTTTCCCCTCTAAGTGGCCGGATCGTCCTCACCACGACTGCTCTTCAGCCGCCTTTTAACCTCAGTTCATTTTTCTCATTCCTTTCTATCTCCTCCTTTCTCCCAAATCCTCGCAATTGGGCTTCTCCTTTTATATGTAACAACGTGGCGCAGGTGTGGCGATTAGCAGCTTCCAGCATCAATTACAAACACTTAAGTGCACTTAAGTGAGGAAACCTCCGTGCCGCATCACGCCCAGGAACAACTCCAGGCACACTACCACACCCCTTCCTTAAGTTGCCAGTGCGGCGATTATTTATTTAAGGCAATGAGCCATGGACCTCCCTTTACCACCATCATGCTTAAAGGTGAACAATCATCCCATCCTGAGGTTGTGTGCATTCTACAGCATGTTTTTTTCAAGGACCTTTCTGTATTTGGCTGAATTTATTCTTCCCTCAATTCTGACCAATCTCCCTGTCTCTGCTGCTGAGAAGCACCCCCTTAGCATGGTACTGCCACCACCATACTACACCATAGGGATAGAATTAAGTGGGTTATTAGCAGTACCTGTTCTTTCCCAGAGTTTTGAGTTCTGCCCAAAGAGTTCAAGTTTTGTGTCATCAGACCAAAGAATCTTAAAACTTTATATGCTGTTTACTGAAGAATGACTTCCATGTAGCCACTCTAAAACCGATTGACAGAGTGCTGCTGAGACCTCCCACATCTAAAGTTGTTTTAGAGTAACCTTTGTGCTCTTGGTCACCTCCCTGACCAATGCCCTCCTTGCCAGGTTACTCAGTTTGGTCAGCAACCAAATCGAGGAAGAGTCCTGATGATTCCTAACTTCTTCATTTCACAATTTCTGAGGTGGCTGTGCTCCTGGGAAAACTCAAAGCTTTAGAAATGTCTTTACAGCATTGGCCTCCCCACAATCTGTGGTTGCTGAGGCCTACAGAGTGTTTCTTGCTCTTCATGGCTTGGTTTTTGTCCTGACATGCTGTATGAATTGTGGGACCCTTATTATATACACAGATGTGTGCCTTGCTTAAACAATGTCAAGTCAATTCAGAGGGTCACAGTTGGCCTCCAGTCAAGTTCTAGACACATGTCAAGGAAAATTAAATCAAACAAAATGCACCTTAGCACAATTTGGAGTGCCACAGCAAGGTGTCTGAGCACTTTTATAAATGAAAGATTCTTATTTTTGATTTTTGGGCAAAAATGGCAAATGTATCCATTTAAAATTAAATCTACAGCATAATAATAAAGTGAAGGGGTCCAAATACTTTCTGAATCTACTGTATATGCAGAATAGTTAACCTTTTCAGACTAATAGATATCTAAATTTAGTTGTAAAACACGCCTGTGACCAATGTTCATATACCATATATACTCGCACTTAAGTTCTCCCGTGCATAAGTCGGGGCTTCATTTTACTGTATAATTTATGGTATTTTATAATGTCGTTTGTATAAGTCAAATGCAGAAAACTCACGCTATTGGTCCAAGAGATTATGATATGCTAACGCCCACCTGAGAGAGTAACAATGGAGCACACAGCCTTTTTTTTCTATGTATTGTGCCTAAGTGACCACACGGTAATACCCGAACTATTCCGAAGCAACGCTTGCACTTTTGTCTGTTTTTTGTATCTCACACCCTTATACACCTTTATCATAACAGCATCCCTTATCTATGATGGAGCATTTGATCAGAAGAAAATATGAAGCTATTTTTAAATTAAAAGTTGTTTAAGTGGTGAAAGAAATTGGTAACTGCGCTGCTGCAACAAATTTCAATGTGTCTGAGAAACTGGTGGAAGTTTGGATTGGAGGAAGCAAGAAGATGTAAAAAAAAAAAAAAATTAAGTGTCGCATTTTTGAATGGCCGTATAAGGTCAGATTTTTTGATCGATTTCTCGGGTTTCAAGACCCAACTTATACACAAGTATATACGGTAACTTAACATTGGATGTATGGACTGCCATCCTGTTAGATTTTGTTCTTTTGTTGTACAACCAGCCACATGATTTTCAGTTTGATTGAAAAAAGAGACTGTATAATCAGTATAGAACACCGGCAATGTTTCATAGTACAAAATGATTATAAATTGATTCAGAACTTAAAAAATAGGAAATTAAGGGGCTTTCAAACTGATGGAGCATATATACTGAGGCAAAATGGTGTTGAACATTAAAATGTCTGAAAGCAAAAAGTGAGGTTGTGCATGCTTGCCTTTTCTGTATTCAAAGACCCGCTTTCTAAAAATGTCCACCTCTGTTCTGTAAGACAGTGAAGATGAAAGACCCTTTTCAATTTTTTTTTATGTGGGCACTATGTGTGATGAAAGCTGATGAAAATAAAAATTTGATTGATTCCTAACTATATGCTCATACCTTTCTTCACTTGTCATTTTAGGTGGCTAAAATTTTATTTAGTCTTAGCTGACTAATAAGCAAACAGAACACACTTTATTCATCTTTATTTAGAAAAGGAGATATTTAATTGTTTTACCAGATTAAAATGCTAGACAGCTTCTAAAGAACAAATTAGGTATCTAATTTCATTTGCAAACTTCATTTCCAGAACAGATTAGTATTATCGTTGCATGATAAGATGTGTTTTAATATTAAAAAGTCCACAGTTTCTAAAACCTGTACAGCTTTGATGAACAGTGCAATAACAACACTGCAGTATGCAATTAAAAACACACATATTCCTTCAGTGTTAAAGTACTTGATTGCTTAATCCAATAAATCCTGCTTAAACATTTTATTATTTTTAATTACTCGAAAATGTCAATGCCAGTAAATTCACAGTGTTCATTAAAACATGTTGTTCAAAACTGTCATAGTAAAGCTTTTAAAGAGATGGATAAAGCTAAATATTCTCAGAACAAAGACAAGCTTTGAGGATAAATGTGATACACTTGGTCGTATATTTGCCTAATAACATACAACAATGTGCTTGTCTATGTGTGTTTTTGCAAATGGCTTTACCCAAAAGGCCTTAACAGATGAGAATATACTTTAGTGGTTAACATATAATTTTATTGCAGTAACAGTAGGCTGGCAGGCAAGGACTGAAGTGGCCAAAGAGTAGTGCCTTAGTACAATAGCCAATATACTGCATATATATATATATATATATATATATATATATATATATATATATATATATATATATATATATATATATATATATATACACACACAACACATAGACAGAGGCACCTATCATGCAAGCTGGTGACCCTTAGAAACTTGTCTTCTGATTGCGTTGTGATTTCGCGTCTGCCAGAACTCTTTCTATTGGAGTTTTTTTCCAGTTTCAAACTGTCTTTGGATTGTGTAGGACACCATACTCACTGACACTTTGATTTTTTTTTTGCAATTTCTGTAAATGAAAGGCCTACACTTCTAATGGTATAATGGTCTTATTTCATTTAATTGCCGTTTTCCTGCCATTATCATCGGAGTAATGTCCAAGTAGTACCTTAGAGGGTGTAGTAACACAGTCTTAATTTACTTTAATTGCTGCAGAATATCTGTAGGTTTTAACCTATTAGTTTGTAATGTTCTAATATTACAAAAACCGGGCACTCTGTATTTTGAGTAGTGAGCTGCTATTATTATTATTATAATTTCTACAATATAATAAAAAC